>NC_135500.1:71661144-71980311 GCF_052857255.1 Amblyomma americanum | reverse complement strand
CCCAACTTGGGCCCACCTTTCGCAGCGCCCTCTAAGTTAGCAACCGGTTGCCGTGGCAACACCCCCGAACATGTTGTGGCCACGAGCGGGCGGCGCTCTCTCGCGCGGCGGAAGGAGAGTGCAAACATCTCAGTATATTATTCTTACAGCGTAGTCTACATGGACGCAGCAAAGTACCGATACCAACGCAAAACGATCGCCGTTGTAACAGATGAAGGAGGGAAAGAAATAAACAGCGCGACGATAACAACCTAAACATAGAGGCAGCTGAAGAAGCCGCCATTGCTCTGGCAATATCGCACGACAATGCAACAGGAAAAAAATCTCACTACAGTGACGGACTCCAAACAAGCATGCAGAAAGTACACAAGAGGCCGGATCGACCGCATTGCCAATCATATTCTACACACGATGAGAAGACACGTAAACACTGAACATAATACAGTATCGCTTCCGGGACATGGGCGGATGAAAGGCAACATGGCAGCAGACGAGTTAGCTTGAGGGTATGTCAACCGAGCAGACACAACACATTGCACCACGGGTACCTTTGACCCTGTTATCCCCGCATACTCATACTAGATCATTACAGGGGTCAGCGGAAACGCTACCCAGCCCCACACAAAAGGCTATACAAAGAGGAGTCGATACACTGGCGCAGACTACAAACCAGTACCTACCCGCACCTGCTCAAACTGCACCAGATTTTCCCTACACAATATGTAGACGAATGTCCGCTGTGCAAGGGTAAGGCAGACTTCGGGCCTAAAATAGACCACCCGATTGTGACGAAGTGGGAGCACTTGCTGGCCAGCCACGACGAGGAAGCGCGACGATCTCTCGTACGCCGAGCCATGCTGGCAGCTTTCAAGTGCGGCATCCTTGACCGAGGATCGACAACGGCGCTCAGTAACCCGCAAGAGTCAAGAACACTGTAAATTTGTCGCCAATAAAGTTTTTTTTCCATCCATCCATCCTACTCCGTGCTCCCACCTTCCCCCTTTAGCTCACGTCGCGGTTGAGTCTCTGACTAGAAGTGAGACAGTTACAGCGCCGTTTCCTTTTCTCAGAAACATTTTTTTTTTGCGGTGGGTGTGCTCTCGACGTGTGTTCAGCCTCATGTATCAATGTCGTACGCGTCTGACCTGACTGCAAAACGCATGCTTTTACGGTCATTTCTAATTGTGCTGTATCAGCTTTGAGACGCAGCGTTTTCTGAGGACTGGATGGTGAAGCTTCACAACCGCGACCTAAATAGTTTAACATGATCCTAAAACGCCTGAGACGACGTTGTCAGCGGTACACTTGATGCCGTTACCAAGTCGCTACTCAGCGGTTTTTGCTACTGTCACAGTGATGCTTCATTTTATCACTGCATCATACCTCAATTTATAATCTATACCGTAAAGAGAAATGTTTAATAATAAGAACCCAACATATACGGGAATATACTGATTTCTATTGATTTTTTACGCCAATATCTGCTAATTATTTTCTGACCACTGTAGCAACACTGGAGCACATACTCTTGGGCTGGACGCTCGTGGCATGCGGACGTGGCTCCGGGGCGCTCCGCCCTCCAACAGCCTGGCGAGGCCCTGATGGGAAGGAACGTTCCCCCGCAACTCGTACCGTCCTACCGCGGGGTATCCCCTGCCCTAGCATGAGCGAACATTCGCTCGTAACCTTGCTGGTGAGTCGGACGACCTGGATTCCTTAGCGTATTTTGTTGCTAGTTGGCGTTAGGGTTGTTGCAGCAATAAATGCCTGTTCATGTCAGTCAGAGTGTCGTTCCTTTGATTCCCTCAGAGCAGTGCCCGCCGTGGTCGGCGTGCGCTCTGTAGCGTACGCGATCACGGGTGGGGTCAGGTGGTTTGGAACTGTGTCAGCCGCGATTAAGAAGAGGCAACGTATTTATCCCCCTACTAAACCCCGCAGCTTCTACTGGGTTGATGCCGGCCACTTCATTCGTCACTGCCCGTAAAGATGCATCGGCCTGCAGGGTTTCGATACCAACGCCCCGCGACCGCGGAACGGCCGGCAATCACCAGAAATGATTGGCTACTTGGGAAGCGGAAAGTACGCGTCGTCAAGCCGTCTGTACCGCAACTTATCGCCGACCCCCACACGCATTGCGTCACCGGGTCACAGCTGCGTAAACGCTGGCGACGATGGGGTCGTTGCTCCCGTAGAGAAAAGTAAACAAAAGCAACCTGTCGATATCTGGTTTGCTGCAGACGAAACAACGAAAATCCGCCATCGACAATGCCGTATGAACCCTCACCACCCACTACACCAACGTTGGATATAAACAAGAGCTCGACCATGATGCAACCGGAATTCGGAATGACGCCGCCAACCAGAAAATCGCTGACGATATGCCCTACCTATGATTCACATACCACGAGAAGTCCTGACCCAATGCCGAGGACGACGCGCAACACAAAAGCCAGGACATGCGAGTGAGAAGTGCCTGTCGGTGGCCGGAATGTTACCGCTCTAGTCGACACAGGAGACTATTATTCGGTCATGAATGGAACATTCACTGGGAAGCTGAAGAAAATCCAAACAGCTCTGGACGCCCCAAAAATCTGCACAGCAGGAACAACCTAACTGCACAATCGCAGGCATGCAGAGCTCTAGTGACCGCCAATCGTAAAACCTATCGTGCTGGCCTGGTAGTGGCAACGTTCGCATCAACATTACGTATGTATCGAGTAGGCAAATATTCCGCACACTCCGCCAGCGAGCAGAAATCACGTCAGCAGGTTCCTATGGCGAATGCGTTTCAGCCTCCGCACCCTCTCCATGTTTTCCCTCTCGGTGATCGTCATATCGTTCAGCTGCGTCGACCCACTAAGCTCTTTCTGAATGTCGATCTTGGGCATAACGTTGTCATCCGACATTTTACCTTATAATTAACCACGGTAAGAACAATATTTAACGAATGCGGACAACAGAACTAGGAAAATTCATGAATTGCCTTCATGGGGACCTTCATCTAAGCTCAGCAGACTTTCTACAGACGAAGCCACCCTTCGATGGCGACCGGGGAGCAACACTTGCGTAAATTTCGTGGATCAGAAAGTCAGCTTCCCACACAGCTCAAGCGTCATGGTCACCGCAAGTGCCACTGGGGAGAAGAACATCATCGTTGATGGGAACATGGAGTTTCTCCCAGACAGCGAAATTGGCATCGCAAAAGGCATTACCCACTTCCACAAGCGGACTATATTTAACAAAGAATACCCACACGTTACGACGATAGCATTTCTCGACGAAATTACATACTTCCGAGACCCCTTCGCACTTTGTCTCATCTAGAAAATATCCGCTTTTTAAAGACAAAACGCCTGTCTTCGACACTCTGTCTCATGCAGAAAATATTCCGCTCTCCCTAGTCCAAATCGCTGCCCTCGTCAATCAGCCCCGCACTGTGCGGGCACACACAATACCAGATCTGCAGTCTCCTTCAGAGTTACAGCGACTCGTATTATGTATCATCAGCAGTCCGACGAGCATGTGTTGCAAAGCCTTGTATTATAACCCATGAAGGCACCCGCTCTCAGCGTGATAGCCAGTACCGTATCTCGACGCGCGAACGCCATGTGAGAAGACTAAGTTGAGGAATAGCTGTCGACCCCCGGGCAATCGCGGACAGCCTCGTGAAGAAAAATGGTTAGCTGCGGTTCATTGTCGTTTACTCCTATCAAACAATGCTTCCACCAAAGATGTTTCTCCCTACCCACCATCGACGGCGCCTCAGACCTCCTTTATGAGACCGAACACTTCTTGTCCTTGTTTCTAAAGAGCGGGTATTGACAAAATGAAGCTGATGATCACCTCTATGATATTTAGGACATGTCATATTGAATATTTAGTGCCAGAAAAAGCCAGTGTGTAACTGGGACAATACTGCAGGCCTCAAGTGGCAAACGTATCTCGTATACTAAGATGACGCCGTCGTCTTATCGACGTTTGGTGATCCCCCGAAAGCCTTCAAATTGTGCTACGGGCAGTCAAATCATCAGCACTAACACCTAAGCCAGAAAAGTGTGATTTCGCTTACAAGAAGCTGTTCTGTGTAGGCCACATCTTCAGCAACAATGGCATACAACCGGACCCGCAGAAAACGGCATCGCACAGTTTCCACGGCCTACCACCAGGAAGGCTGAGCGCCGGTTCCTGGGGCTTTATTCATATTACCGATAATATGTAAAGATGTTTTCTGGCATCGGCGGTGTCTTGATACAGCTAATGAAGTCAGATGCAAACTTTAAGGGGTAAGATTCACAATATGAAGCGTGCGAGGAAGAAAACCTTTGATTACAGTCGCCGCCGGCAAATTCAAACAGAGGAAAGCAGCTTGGGGCAAGCGCTGTTCACGTCTAGGTGCGAAAACGCTGCAAGAGACTAAGAGAGTACGCCCGCCGCCGTTTCTAAAAGGCTGAGGCCAACTATTCTATGATAGAGGAGTGCCTTGCAATAGTGCGGTTGACGCCGAAATTCTACCCAAAAGATAATGTAGCCCTTTAAAAGTTGTTAGCGACAATCACGCCCTGTGCTGGCTCGCCAATCTGAAGGGCCCGTCTGTCCATCCCGCAGTGGAGCTTGCGGCTCCAAGGGGTTGACGTCATCCTTAGTTACAAGTCCGAACTGTGGCACCGAATGCCTTTCACGAGCCTCTCTAGATGCCTTGTCGCTGGGCGGAAATGACGGCGCCTTCCTAGAACCTATCAGCTCCAGCACTTCTGCGCAGCAGCAGCGCTTCGGCCCCGAAGTCCAATGTCTCCAATACTTTTTATGTCATTGGATCATTATTTGAGACACAATTGCTCTTAGATAGCAGGAAAAAAAGCAGGATTCTTTACCCCCAGCCTCAATGTTTTCCGCCTCTACTTTGGGACGTATAAGATCATTGCTCGACTTGGAGAGGTTGACTAAGACGTAGTCCCTGACGGAACGACTGCGTCGCTGTGGCGTCGCGCACGTTCAGAAGTTCACAACATTTTATGCCACTTTATTTTCTTTGAACACTCCAAGTTTGGTGTCACATAAGGGGTGGGAATTACATGGTGCAGGAGTTGACAGCAGTCATAATTAATGATAGGCAAGTTATGGCAGTTATATGATGGGGAAGGCCGTTTGAGTCAGCTGCTACTCAACAATAAAAAGAGTTAGCAAAGACTTTGGTACGCGCACGTGGGCGCAGGACTTGCAAAGGGTGACGGATGCGGTGGGATCTGCATGGTGGTGGTGCGCAGATGTAGGGTTCTTGTCTGAGTGGTGAATAAAAAACTTGTGAAATAAGACAATACTGGCAAAACGACGGCGAACAGAATTATTACACAAACCTGACTGAAATTTTAATGACGATATGCTAAGGTTAAATGAATACGAAGAGTGAATGAATCTGGTGGCTCTGTTTTGTAAAGTATCCAGGGCATCAGCTAAATATGATTCATGAGGATTCCAGATGGCCGGTGGGTACTCCATTTTAGTTCTGATGAGCGAAATGTACGCTTGTAATTACACATGTTGAGGGGCATCCCGCAGGCGACATTTTAAGAAGCCAAGTGTTTTGTTAGCCGATGATATCAGGTTAGTGACATGCAAGCGCCAAGATAAATAATTTGAAATGGTGATACCTAAAAATTTGCAAGACTGGACGAGGTCAACAAGGGAGTTGGAAATGGTGCACTGGAAGATAAAGATTTCGACGGCGTTTAAACGTATTCTAAAGGTATTTTAAAGTATTCTAAATTTAACCGTCACCAGCCACTTCAAACAGGATGGGTCGGCTCAGGCCGAACATGATAGAGAAGGGCGATTAATCTCGTATCAAGAGATTACACAACACTACAAGCAATGCCGGAGGTGTTTTCCCCCACCAAACACGGCGTTAAATAGGAGTCAGGCGACGGCGTGGAGACGCCTGCAGACTGGAGTATACCCAAACCCAGTACTAAACAAACATATCCGATCGGACTGCGAGGACGATAAATGTAAAAAGTGTAGGGCGAGAGGAACCGTCGACCATATAATTTGGGAGTGCGCTTACTCCCCAGGCAGGGCGCAAAACATTAGCAGTAGGGAAGCCTGGGAAACCTTGTTGCGGAGCTCGGACCCTGAGCTCCAAATCACCGCCGTCCAACTGGCAGAAGAGGCCGCCGGCGAAACCAACCCGGCCAGCATCGAATGCGATCATCCCGTGCGGCTGGGCTGCTCCTAAGTCCTTTCCCCTGTAAATGGGGGTGAGACAGAGCGGCCCAGGTGGTGTGGTAAGTCCTTAATGTATATGAGGAATAACAAGGGACCGAGGACGGAGCCCTGCGGGACGCCGGAGATGACTTGAAGTGCGTGGGAGGGTTGGTCATTAATGAAGACAGACTGAGAGCGATGCGTGAGGAATTCTTTAATACATGCGATGATATTTGGAGGAAGGTTCAGCTGGAAAAGTTTAAGAAGCAAGCGTGAATGAGGTACTCTGTCGAATGCCTTAGCGAAGTCTAGGAATATGGCATCAGTTTGTAGGGTAATATCAAGGTTGGTGTGAATGTCAAGAAAAGAAACGACTAGTTGAGTTTCGCAGGACAAACCCTTGCGAAATCCGTTTTGCGACAGATGGAAGTAGCTCTTGAAATGAAGGAATTGTATGATTTGCCTGTAACTGACATGCTCTATAAGTTTGCATGGTACACGTATTAAAAAAATGGAGCGATAGTTACGAGGAGAATCAGTAGTACCTGTTGTGTGGACGAGAACGACCTTGCCCACTTTCCAGTCGTCTGGTATGGTTCCTCGAGAGAGAGAGTAGGAAAACAGTAGACAAAAAATACTCGAACAAACGAGTTTAATGTTCTTCAAAATTTTTGAGTTGATGTCATCTATGCCGGTGGCAGATGAACTTTTTATTTTTTCAGTTGTGCAAGCAATTCCACTAGGCCTGAGCGTTAGAGCTTCCATTGCTGTAGTAATGGCAAGGGTAATGGAGAACAGGACACTTCGGATTCATCAGTAAAAACGGATGAAAAAGCAGTGTTAGAAACGTTTGCACATTCGATGTCGGTCATTGCACCACAAGCAATGTTAATGAGGGTGACAACGCGCGAATATTTTGGGTTTAAGACTTTTTCAGAACTTGGGATTACCGACGATCATTTTTGGTAGGTCTTCCTTGTAGAAAGGGTGCTTAGCGTTTACAATCGCTGACAAGTATGCATGCTCTGTGTCATTGTATTTTTGCCCCGCGTTTGGGCTTTCGTGTCGCTTAGCTTTACGAAATGAGCTTTTTTCTTATTTTCAAGCTTTTTTAGTGCTTTTGTGTACCAAGACTTGTGGTTACTTTTCCTGAAACTGCATGTCGGGATATATTTACTGGTTACTTCGGCAATTTTATGCTTGAAAACTTTGCAATTTTCATTTACACTTCTCGTATGAAAGGACGTTTCAAATACTGACGAAAAGGTAGTTATTTCTGTGTTGATTACTTCGTAGTTTCCTTTGTCGTAGAGCCTAATAGTTTTCCGAGAAGTTTCGTTTAATACAGGTTGTGAAGTCGAAAGTGGCATGAATTACTTTATGGTCGCTGATTTCTCAGAGATATGTGATGGATTGTACGCTGTCTGGATGAATGGTCAGTGTGAGGGCCTGAGTGTTAGCTGCTTTTCCTGCGACACGTGTCGGTTCTGATACTACTTGGATCAAATTAAGATTTAGACAAACATCAACCAATTCCCTTGGCTCCTCCTGGCGGACTATGGGCTGCGGCTTATTAATCCAGTCGTTATTGAGGTAATTGAAATCCCCAAAAAGGAGACTATGTGCCTTAGAATGTTTTACAACAGTTGATTTAACATGTTGCGAAGCTTGCCAGGAAAGTCCGGACTACTGCGAGGTAGCCAATAACGAACACCAATTAAGGGTGTCAGTGGTGAAGCTTGGCACATGAGCCATCAAATTTCTAAGTCCGATGCGACATTGATGACAGAACAAGATAATTGGTCGTTGACAGCATTTTGAACTTCCCCTCCGCGAGGTTCTTTGCGATCGGCGCGGAAAAGACTAAAATTTCGCAATTTAGACAGAATCTCCGAGTAATTTATGTTATTATGTAACCATGTTTCAGTTTGTACAAGTATATTGCTGTCTAGTGATATAAGGTTGGGCACGATATCACATTTCGGCAGGAAGCTGCGAATGTTCGTAAAAAGTACCGATAGGGAAAACAAGACACGAGGTGTACGTGACAGATAATGCAATGACCGGCGGGGATGAGTTGCTTCTTAAGATATTTCTTTGAGAGTTCCAGAAGTTTTACCAAAATAAAGCGTTTTGGGCCGATATGCTGTGTTTTAAACCTCAAGAGGAAAGACGCAGACTTTGAATTTCGAACCTTTGGAAAAAACTGTCTTTTTATTTTTAAGGATGTAGAATTTACGTTAATCGGACGCTGCCGGTCCTCGGAGTGTCGTACGAGGAGGCGGTAGGCGCGTTCAACCTCGCTTGGTCTGATCTGAATGTCCAGGCGGTCAGAGCAGGGCCCAGGTCAGAGCAGTGCCCAGTCCTTGGATTACGAATAGGTTTCAGATGAATTAGTATCAGGTAAACCATAAAAAAATTAGCTTGTTTCCCCGGGAGCGATTTTCGGCGTTGTCCAGACGAGCCTCTAGCACACTAACTAGATGAGTCGTTTCGGTTGAAGGGGTTTTTCCTCCATAAAAACGTTAAGGCGCCCGTGTGCTGTGCGATGTCAGGGCACGTTAAAGATCCCCAGGTGGTCGAAATTATTCCGGAGCCCTCCACTACGGCACCTCTCTCTTCCTTTCTTCTTTCACTCCCTCCTTTACCCTTCCCTTACGGCGCGGTTCAGGTGTCAAACGATATATGAGACAGATACTGCGCCATTTCCTTTCCCCTCAAAACCAATTATTATTATTATTATTTGGATCCCCTCTAAGCCTGCGCGCAAAGTCGACAGACTTTCAAAGCGGGTTTGTAGAGTGCTAAGCCATGTGGTTAAATCTGTCATTTTTTTATCCATTGAGAGCACTTGGCCCCTGAGCTAGTGCACTTCGTTTACTAATTTTGTCTGGCGGGAGGTCATCTTTCTTAGTTAGCTAAGAATAACGTCTAGTTTATCGGGTCCAGTGTTGCTCTAAATGTCACCACACAACAGTATTAAGGCCCTAACAACATGAAGGCACTGGACACTGATAACAAGGCAACACTTAGGGCTAAGAAGCTCAACCAAACTCAACGTCATGTCTTTTTGTTGTTTCATATTTCATTCATTTTGTACTTGCTGTGTCATGCCTTGTTGTATTGCTTTTTTTTTCTTCCTCTTTTTTTTCTGGCCTATTCTTCTGTTATGTATCCTCATCCCCCCTGCAATAATGCCTTCGGGCGCTGCAGGTATTTCCAATAAATAGTCTTTTCTTGAAAAAAGACTATAATGGCCACCAAACTGCATGGCGAAGACGGGTTGATTAGAAAACTGTGTACATATAGTCACGGTGTTGGCCACAAGACAGGGACCCGACAAGAGAGCGCTCGGCAGAGCGCTCGGGAGAAACGGCGAACTTCCACTTCCTTCAATCCGCGCGCCAGCAGCGTCGTCTTTTTTGCTTTAGCGCCACCTGGCAATATTACGCACTTATGGCTATTAAACCGGTAATGGTCTCTATTCTTGCATTTTCAGAGAGTTTTTGCACTGTCTTCTTCATCCGTATATTCTTGTCATTGTGAGCATCACTGTAAGATCCGAACAAAGCCGCTTACCTCCTAGTTGTACCTGAAAGTGTTTGCAAAGTTCGATATCTACAGGCTTCACACCACGAGCCGGCAGCTGGTAATTGCGTGTCTTATCGCACCATCCGCTGAATTTTTTTTTTTTCTTTATTCTTTCTTTATTCTCAGAAACAGTACACAAACTGTTGGTTGGACCCATAGCCTTTACGGCTAGTGAGGGGTCCAAATACAACACAAGCACAATACTACCGCAGACCGTGTAAAATAAAAAACTTCAAGATTAACACACACAATTGATTCCTACATTTCCATGGAATTTAAATAGTGTTTTAAAAATGTTGAAAAGTTATTTTTTTCTTTAACTTCATTCGGGATTTCATTCCACACATGGGCTCCACTGTATTCTAGGAGTCTCCGGCCGTACATATTGTAACAAGGTGGTAAATTAAATAGATTGTTAGTTGCAGCTCTTGTTTGTTTCATTGGTAATCTAAATAAACTAAGGGGCAGGGGGTTGTTAGATTTTATTACATTGTTTACTATTTCAGCTATCTTCAGTTTATATGCCATTGATAGGGGTAAGATACGAAGCTGCTGAAAGAGTGGCCTGCTGGGGTGTGTATTATTTGAATAAGTTATCATACGAATAGCTCGTTTTTGAAGGCGAGAAACAGGATCTAGGTATGTTTTATATGTACCACCCCACGTTTCCAGGCAATAAGATAATTGACTGTGCACAAAGGCGAAATACAGAACGCGCAGAATTGGAAGATCAAAGCAGTCCCTGGCCTTTAGTAAAACATGACACCCATAGGCTAATTTGGAGCAAACATTATTAATTTGTTCTTTCCAGTGCATATCAGACGCGAACAGGACACCAAGATACTTGTATTGAGGCACCCTCAGCAGAGTCGTGTTGTCGATAGTTACAGATATACGTTCGTAGTTCATGTTCTTCCTGCGCGAGTGAAACACGGTGTACTTTATTTTCTCAGTATTAAGGGTTAACCGATTACTTTTAAACCACTGCGAAACTTCACCAAGCTCTTCATTAATTATACATTTAAGTGCCACTAAATTTTCCCCTGTAAAAAGCAGTGCAGTGTCATCAGCATATATTACAGCTTTCGAATATTTCAGCGTTGATGGAAGGTCATTAATATACAGGGAAAAGAATAGCGGCCCAAGCACGGAGCCCTGAGGCACACCTAGATTAATGCTTTGCGGTAGTGAGGCTAAATTGTTCATGACAACATATTGTTTCCGTCCTGTAAAATAGCTTTTAATTAGATCACGAATTTTCCCTCTTAAACCGTAGGTTTCCAATTTCTGTTGTAGTATTTTGTGATCAACCGTATCGAAAGCTTTTGATATGTCTAAATATACTACTATGGCCAGCTTGTTATTATGCAGTGCAGAATTTATAAGTTGTGAAAGAACAAGAACTGCGGATGACGTTGACCTTTGGGGCCTGAAGCCATGCTGATTATGACATATAATGTTATATTTATTTAGAAAATTTTGTATACGTTTACAAAGAACCTTTTCAAAAACTGTATTAATTGCATTTAATACTGATATTGGTCTGTAGTTTCGCGGATCAGATCGCTCACCGCCTTTATAAATAGGTACAACCCTTGCAACCTTCAGCTCGTCAGGATATATTCCGTTTGCCAATGAATGGTTAAATATGTGTAGTAGATGGATCGCTAGTATATCAATGTTGTTTTTGATCAGTCTAACGGGTATTGCATCAGGTCCTGCCGCCTTGCCGGCTGAAAGGCTGCCGACTGCAGTGATTACTTCTTCTATGTCTATGTCAGGCAAAGCAAAACTGTTATTAACACGTTCCGGCATCTTCGCGGTAGGTGCGTCAGCATGAACTTGCGCGGCAACCGTAGGCCCAATAGAGGTAAAATAGGTATTGAATGATTCTACTGTGTCTTCGTCAACTGTCTCAGGGAGTGTTGCCGTACTGGATCGCAGGCCGATTGCGTTGTTCACTATATCCCAAATTTTTTTTGTATTTCCATGCGCCTGTTTCACCAGTGATGAATAATATTCTTTTTTTCTTTTTCTCATAAGAGATACAGACAAGTTCCTGCAGCGCTTATACTGGGTTAGGTAGTATTCGTTTGATCTCAACTGCTTCCATTTGCGATACCATTTGTCCTTATCTTTTAACACGGCTAATATTTCAGTATTCATCCAAGGACACGTTGGCTGGCTGTATTTATTAATGTTCGGCAGAGAGCTCTGTTCAATGGCATTTTTAAGGATGTCTAAAAAGTTCTTACACTCAGTATTGACGTTTTCATCATATGCCGTAGTGAAGTCGGCTTGTTCTAATGTTTCACGCAGTGCTACATAGTTTATCTTACTACGAATTTTACACTGCGTCAACTGCGCTTGTGGAGGCAGGTCTTTTTCTATTACAAGAAAAATGGGTGAATGGTCGGCTACCACCTCAGCGCAGGTACCGGCAAGCACACCTGGGACAATATTACAGAGGGCGTGATCTATTAGAGTACTTGAAGTACTTGTTACGTGGGTAGGTTCTGTAATAAGGTTACGTAAGGCAAATGATTCGAGAAGGAAAGTGTAGCTGTTCTGTACTCCATGTGATAGATCTAAATTGAAATCGCCCATTATGACAATATTAGAGCGACGCCCATGAAAACAATTTGTTAGAATCATTTCAAACTTCTCAAGAAACTCCGTTATCGATGTGTTTGGTGTCCGATAAACCACACCAACCATCAAACCATCCTGAAGTTTTATGAACAGGGTTTCAATGCAGTCAAAACTAACAGACGCCACTCCCATTAGCTGGTAGGAGACACTATCTCTGACAAACATCCCTACCCCACCTCCCCTTGCTCGTGTATCCCGTGGCTGGGATAAAAATTTATAACCCGGGAAAGAGACTACTTCATCACGCTTAAGCCACGTTTCACTCACGGCTATTACATCAAAACAGGATTCATACCTTGCCATGTGTACAATCAAGTTATTTAGGTTACTTCGTATGCTGCGCACGTTACAGTGCAAAATTGAAAAGCTTTTATCACGCATCAAATCGTCAACTTGTTGAAACGTAAAAGCCATGTCAAAAGAAACAGGAAAAATGTCATGCTAAGATCTGAACGACAGAAAAAAAGAAAAGTCACACAACGTTGGCCAAGTCACCTTCACTTGTGATGTGCAGAACAGTAGAGTTGTCTGCCCTACGCATCAAAATTTTTCCTTGTGACAACCAAACAAACTTCCAGTTGTGGTCCTTAGCTGCTTTCTTTGCTTTAGATAGTAGTACTTTGTTTTCAACGCACAGGTGCTCATTAACAAACAAGGGTTCTTGTTCTTCAAAACCAAGCAGTCTCGTGTTCAGTTTGGTCTTTTTAGCTGCATTGAGCACTTTATCTCGGATAGACCTTGTGACAAACTTGACCACCACGTTTGGCTTATCCTTATCTTTAGAGCGCACTCGATGCACTACATCAATGTCAGACTCGGCAAGTGCGACACCCAGGCAAGAAGCCACCTTCTGAACAGAGTTTACAAGGTCCTCATTCGGAGCAAGCGGAAGTCCCTTGATTTCAAGATTTATGTTCCTGGTGAACTGTTTTAGCTCTAACATCTCTTTTTTTGTCTCTTGCAGCTCATTTCTCAGAAGCTCATTTGTTTTCTGATAATGTTCATTTTGTTTTTTGACTTCCGCAAGCTCCCGACGAAAACCCTCCACATCTGCCTTGAAGTTTTCAAACCCCTCATTCATGAAGTCAATTGACTCTTTAATGCCAGAGAGCTCAGCGCGAATTTCAGTGCTTGAGCCGCCCATTTTTTCGACGCTGCTTTTCATGTCGGATGCAAATACATCAAGTTTAGTTAGAAGTTCGGTAAGAATCTTCGCTACTTCCTTAATGCTCCCTGGAGGCTTATCCCCGAGAGCCCTGAAATCTTGTAGGGCATCCTTTGCACTGTCCATTTTCGCGCTGAGGAGCTCGGCGAAAGCACCCGACAAAGTTAGTCCTAGAGGCGACAAAAATTACACCACAACACACCTGGCAGCAGCAGCGACGGCAAGGTCACGATGCCGTTTACAATAAAGCATACGAACAAGCACCAACCTGAAAAAATTGAAGACAATATCTTGATATGCTGTGTGCGTGTCCGCTGCTGCTGCCAGAATGTGAAGATACGTGTTTCGCACGGCTGCAGGTAAGCGATAGTCCAGGTGGCGCTCACTGTGGGTGCCAGACACGCCCACCTCGGTTATCCTCTGACGATGACACGGGGCAGTACGTCGATGAAATGCTGCAGGAAATTGTAAAAGCGGCGTCGCGATGAGTGCCAGGAGAACGGAAGAGGCAAGGCAGCTGCCAAGGCAACCACCGGTAGAGCACCACCGGTAAAGCGTACAGAAGAGCCGTCCAGCGTCTAGTACCTGAAAAAATTGAAGACAATATCTTGATATGCTGTGTGCGTGTCCGCTGCTGCTGCCAGAATGTGAAGATACGTGTTTCGCACGGCTGCAGGTAAGCGATAGTCCAGGTGGCGCTCACTGTGGGTGCCAGACACGCCCACCTCGGTTATCCTCTGACGATGACACGGGGCAGTACGTCGATGAAATGCTGAAAAAATTGAAGACAATATCTTGATATGCTGTGTGCGTGTCCGCTGCTGCTGCCAGAAGTATTACCGGCCTTGACTATCTGCCGATGCCACGTTTTTGAAAACCTGCCGAGCTTATCGGAGACTAAGGACGCTCCCACCCGACCAGCAGGATTCCTGAAGAGCATTGAATCTCCGTCAAGCCCATCCGGTAGATAGGCATGGATCTGTTAGGCACTTTCCCAAAGTACGCATCTAGAAATAAGTGCATCATTGAAGCGGCCGTCTTCTGATGTGCTACTGCAAGATAAATGAACCTGCGAAAACAGCAGCAGAAGTCGCCAAAATTTTCATAGAACACATCCTTCCGCGGCACAGCGCTCCCGAAGTGGTCACCGTAGACAGGTGAACAGCATTCATGGCAGAGCTGACGCAAGCCACGCAGCGCTAGAGTCACACAAGCCATCAGAGTACGACTGCGTGTCATACGCTGACCAAAGGCCTAACGGAGCTCTTGAACAGGGCCATAGCTGACGTGGTTGCTATGTGCGTTGACGCCGAACACAATACTTTGGGCGTCGGCCTGCTTTGCATCATCTTCGCCTGAAACAACGCTGTTTAAGAGTCCGCAATGATGACGAATTTTAAGCTCGCCAGTGGCAGGACGGCCAGGAACGCGTTCAACATCACGCTGCCCAATCGCTGGATAAGCTCACCTACACTATCCCGCCTAAATTCAATGCGCAGAAAAGGCACGATGCCAGGCCTAGCTGAGCATTAAAACGAGGAACACCGCACCGACGGACAACGATAGAAGCAGCGCGACCGTGTATAGCTGCGGAAGCCCAATCACGCCGTACACTGGGTAAAAAGTTGTAGAGCCGCTTTTCGCTCGTTCAAAATCGTTCGTCGACTTCGAGACCTCGAATACGAATTGTTTATTTATTTACTATTCATTTATTTATTATAGATACCTTGGGTGAGGGCTTTACATGAGGCGTGAGCTAGCAACCTGGCGTTAATACAACATTGTTTCGATGGCTTTCATGAAATGGTTCGGGTTAGCGAGAAGGATGTTAACACTGGTAAGACTGTTCCAGTCACGCGCTGTTTGGATGAAGAAGGAATGAAAATGGGTTAAGGTGCGAGCAGGAGCTGGGTAAACAGCCTTGTGGTGCCTTGTGCGTGCCGAAGAACGATGAGCAGGCTGAATAGAGCGACGCCCTGCATTTGGAAATTTTGTGCGCCTAAAGTCTTATTGTGCGCGCTAATGAATACTGCTTCCATTCTGTGATTGTTTTTGCTTTCTGTTCTGTTGATGCCCATATTATTTTCATTGTATGCCATTGGCCGACGTGGCGGCTCATTGGCGCTCAGCTGCTGGCCGGAAACGCGGGTCTGATTCGAGCCGAGGTGGTTGAATTTCAATGGAGGCGAAATTTTAAAGGCCCGAGTACTGTGCAATATCAGTGCATGTTAATGACTCCCGGTTATCGAAATTTCCTGAGCGCTTTATTACCGTGCCCCGCATAGACTGAGTCGCTTTGGCATAACACTCACAAAACCATAGACCATTCTGTAGCATCGTCCATGGTCGATGCTGCTTTAAGAAGGGAGTAATGTCGTTAGGCTTGTGATGTTTTTGATCAAGCACAATGCCGCGCAAAGGCGGCTGTATTTTGTTTAGGACTCAAGAAGCGACCCGATTAACCTCCAAGGATTGCTGTCAGGCGGAACCAATTCGACATTCTTCGAGGCTGTTGTGGACACATTGCTTCATTTATCTCGTTAGTTCATTTTCTGTTTTAAATTAAGCACAGCCGAGAGCTGCGGGCATCCTCTTCGACGACCACTGCAGACGCTTGTTGCTACCGCGGCCATCCAGTCATTCAGTTCATTGTGGGTGCAAGTCAGCCCCATTGAATAATTTCTTTGGGAAGGCCTCTTTGCATCCTTCCTGACTGCCGGGCTGCTGTTGCCCCTAGTTGACTAAATTTCGAGTGCTTTTAACATACGCCGGGGAAGATGACCACTTAGAATATAGGTTACCACAAAAACGAGAATATGTTATTTCTTAACAGATTCTAGAACATAGCCGGGACGCACGTGACGGCATTATGAATAAAATTTTACACAACATTAGCTTCTCTTTAATTCATCTGGAGTTACAAAATTCTCTGAGCAGATGCACACTACGGGAAGCTCCGATGCGCCGTCTTTTTGTAATCCTTGTTTGAAGTTAAGGGAAATGCCATGTATTAGAACATAATAATAATAATAATATTAATTGGTTTTTGGTGGAAAGGAAATGGTGCAGTATCTGTCTCATATATCGTTGGACACCTGAACCGCGCCGTAAGGGAAGGGATAAGGGAGGGAGTGAAAGAAGAGAGGATCAAATAGGTCCGTAGTGGAGGGCTCCGGAATAATTTCGACCACCTGGGAATCTTTAACGTGCACTGACATCGCACAGCACACGGGCGCCTTAGCATTTTTCCTCCATAAAAACGCAGCCGCCGCGGTCGGGTTCGAACCCGGGAACTCCGGATCAGTAGTCGAGCGCCCTAACCTTAGAACATCACTCTAGAATAGAAATTTTTACATGCCAGGCACATAGCCTCAAACTTTTTTTTTCAGGTGGGTGCTAGAGATGACATAATTAAAAAATGACTGGGGATGTTGTTGCTCCGGTGTGGCTTAGCTACATACCTGCTACTTGTAGACTATGGTACCCGAAGTGCGGCACCATAGTATTAATAATATTCTACTGATCGGCTAGTTACTTGCTATCATGGTAGAATGACAGCAAGTGCTGCGGATGTGTGTCCTCTGATACCGCTTTGAGAAAAAATATGCAAATATGTACCCTATTGGTCTGACAGGTTTGTTTAATATTTAATTAAAAATTTCTGCTTGCACAATGGCTCGAGAGGCTCAAATCTCTTGTTTAAATGTGTAGCAGTGTGTAGCACCACGTTGTGCAAGGTTTGGAAAAAAATAGTTTTGCCTTTGTTGCTGTACTGTATACATTCAGCTTGCATAGCACACATATTACCTCACAAGCACTTAATTTGCCACTGATTCACTTACCTTTAATATAAGTTATGATAGCACCGCATCCTATCGCTATTAATACTGCTAGCGTGCCGGCGCCTTCAATAATCGGCTACTCAGAGAGCTTACCATGAACCGAAACGCAGCCTGTGCGTCTTTTAAGCAACTTAAGAAGACTTAATGAGAATAAAGAATGCTTGAACAACTGTTTGGCGCGATACTCTCGGCTAGAGAGCTAGCAAGCCAGAATGAAATATTTATATGTCCCGCTAAAACGAAACGTTCCGCACTGCTACTCCTTGAACAATATGACGCTGATGTTATTCACAAGCGGTAGACGTCTGGCAGAATACGGGTCCACATCATGCACTGTGCACAAAATCACTGTCTGATATGCTTCAGAACTATTTTAATCAAGGCTAAAGGGTAAACAGTGTGAATGACGTAGAAAGAAAACAGAGGAACAGCGGTTGATTTGCGCTTCCTCTGATTTCTGTTAGCGTCTTTCCCGCTGTTTATCCCTGTGAGGTGCACAGCACATCTTCGGAGGATTTTTGAACGCGGTGCATCGACAGTGGTGCGTCGGACAGCGGAGCGCTGCGCTTGCCAGCCCAGCGTTGCGCGTGTGCACGTGCGAATGGTGCGTGCGAGGCGACGGCGACAGGGAGCGTGGCGAGCACGAGGAGCGCAGAGCTGGCGGGCCAGAAAACCGAGGTATGAAGGGAGACAGCGCAGTGGAGGTCGGGTCATTAATGCGTGGAGGTGGCAGCCGTCCGACGTTGGGTTCGTGCTGCCGTGTCTTCCCTTGGATCACCGACGTATGCCTACAGCGTTCCTTCCAAGCGCAGAGGCGGCAGCCGATGGACTGAGGGTCCGTGCTGCCGAAAGGCACTCTTGGATAGCCTGCTTTAAGCCTCCGGCGTTTCGTGACGCCGTCTGCGGGACATGACTACGTTTTTCCTGCTCCTGCCAAGTTTTTCGGGCTCTTGACGGGAGCCCACCGGCGTCTCCCTGTGGGCCTCTCCGCTCCTAATATCACCTGGGTCCCTTCCGTCACTGTCTTCGACGCAGCGCTAGTGACGCGTCGCACTACAACCACCCGCGTCCGCCCTGTCTTCAAGGCATCCCAGCTTCACCTGGGACGCTCAGTGACTGGTGAACTTTTTCTTTATATTCTGTAGTGTGGCAGGCGTGTTGAGTGTGTGTTTTTTTTCTTGTTTTAGTTTCGTATCGGCTCTTCTCGTTTAAATTATAAACACGGATTCCTTTTGTTTTGTTTGATCTCTTTGTTCTCGTGTCTTGTTCGAACCTGCACGCGATAGCGTTCCCCTTCGCAAAGTCGGGGACGCGCTACCGATTCGCGAAAAACCCTAAGAAATGTATCATTAACTCGCCTGTGTGGCCATAGTGTTAACCTAGCCATCAAATCAAAACCTTAGTTACCTTGCTCGGTACTGGCGTACTCTGCCTAATTGATGAAATGTTTGTGGGCAAGGTAGTGCTTTCTGAATATAAGATGGATAACACCGCTGACACATGAGGCCACACAAGGAGACAAGATTTACGAAACACAGGTGCTCACTCTCAACTGCTTTTCATTGATTGAAGGTAATATGAATTGAGGAAGAGATAAAATAGACGTGAACGACTAAAAGAGTGGCATGTTTTCTCTGAATTCCATATATCCGACATGTCCACATTTTCAGCTTCAAAAAACGAAGTTTCATGTTTCCTGGCATCCACATTCGTTAGAGCTGAAAATACGTGAGCACCAGGAATACGTGGATGCCAGATAAAATGTGACGATTCGGGTCTAAACTGTTCCACAGGAGTTCCCTATGCTATTCTAATGATGTGTTAAAAGCTTTATGTCGGCCAAAGCGGCGATTGCAAGCATGAACTTTTGGGGGACCGTATCCGAAATATAAATGATTTAAAAGACAAGTGCGCAGATTTGGTTGCTCACATCAGTAAATGCAAAGGATGCGTGGCTAGGTTGGGAGACTTCTCAGAGTAGCGGTGAGAATGGCATGTTAGCTGGAAAGAGTACCACATAAAGACATATGGCTGTAGGTATGTGAACCCCATCTTTGTGGCTCTTCGCCGTAAAGTTCGACTAGTTAGAAGTAGCAAACAATGAAGTGGTATTTTTTTCTGTTTTTGTATGTCTGGTTTTCTTGCTGTTTCTTGGTGCGTGTTCGTTTTTTGATGCTGGTTGGTATCATCTCTGATCGTTTCGCTCCTATCCTTTACACTTCTTTCTTGCCTTACATAAGGCATAAGGCTTCCATCTATAAAAATCAGTTCAGAGTCTGCGCTAGTCCCCTAAACCTTTTCTCGTTCTGTGGCAGCATATGGTTGCGCGGTTATATCTGTTATCTTATGATTTCATTCAGAATACAAAAATTCAAATAAAGAAAACAATGAATCATGGCTTTGAATATTTTCTACATCCTAATATTTGCAGGTGGTAATAGGCAATTACGACTATTACGTGCTTAGAGCTTTGAAGCAGTTTTAGGGCGAGCAGATATGGGGCGAGGAAAGAAAACCAGCGGAGTATGACCAAGTCTGAATGAACTTTTCTTCGCCATTCTGCGCATATATTTGACAAATGGTTGCTCACAGGCAAAGGGCAGAATGCAAAATTGGCTGAAGTCTCGAAGTATTCTGCCTTCTCTGGCGCATGTTCCGCCCACACAAAATAAAAGGAAGGTTGTAGTTTTGCACCTCATATTATTACACATGTTTGCTTGCTCATGGTTTGACATGTATGCCTTTGATGCAGAACTACATGCTGCTGTGAACGGTTCTTCTTATTTTAAGTGCTGTAACATTTACTTTGTTGTCTTGCGCAAACCATTTGGTTTCTTCGCAACAAATTTCCTGGTTAGTCGAGAGGATCGCAGTGTCTGCAGCACAGCCCAATTTGAAAATCTTAAGACTGGAATATTCCAGCACCCTCAATTAGATTATCGTATAACACTGTACGAAACTGACCGGCTCTTCCACTATAATCCAGCAGGTAATGCCCACTAATCCACAATATTCCACCAGCTAATCCTCTCTAATCAACCTTTACCCACAAAATAATGAAACTTAATCTCTCTCCTGATGTAGGCCTATTCCCAAAATTTGGTGGGTACTTTGTAAAATTTCGATATTCGAAAGCTGCGAATAATATTGCGTTTTCATTAAGGATGTGTTTAAGGTCCTAAGGTATTGTGTAGGTATTGCCGGTGCCAGCACACGGCGGAAGCAGTTAGTTCATTTTGCTCAATAGGGAAGATACAATTATTGTGGCCTTGAAAGACCACAGTGAACCACAGCGGTTTCGGTAACATTTGGGATGATCAATGTTATTTAATGCGCGATAGCTACAAAGCTCTGTGTTGCGTGAAATTAAATTCAAAAATCGAAAAACATGCTCTATCTGCCTATAAATGCTTACAATATGCAACCAACATATTTCCTTCAGACTGCATTGTTTTCCCCGCTTCCGTGCCTTGCACTTCCATTAATTCAAATAAGGCGCGACTACGCGCCTGTCAGCACTTTCGTCATTCTGGGCATGTGAAACGCCTCACATTTGTGCTCATTCATAACTGGTGTTCTAGTAGACTTGTTAAACATTTACTGCGTCCAATGTTTTGGATGTCCTACAGAAGACTGCTTAGAAATGCGCAAAAAGAAGCTGGCCGCAATATTTTTCATCTTTTGCAACGCAGAAAACACATTTTATTTCTAGTTTCGTGATGTACCAAGTTACTAGAAAAAACATCATGACACGCAACAGGCAAAGATGTACTAAATCTTTTATTTCGTTTCTAATATCCATCTAATTATGCTCACTGCCTCTTCAATGTATTTTTTAGCGTGATGAGTACAGTGGTCCGTAGAGATATCTCATTTCCTCGGTAATTGCCTTCAGGAATGAGTAAGATTCAACGGTAAAATTTCCCAGGTTCATGCTAAAGCTGTCCTCGCCGAGGTCTTCCATCAGCACGCACCTTTTCTTGTAGCTCAGCCGGAGGAGTCGGTGCACCTTTTACACAAAAAAGAAACAAGATCTATATTTAGCGTTCACACAATCCTGGACACCTCCATAAATGATTTTAGAAATCAAATATACTTTTAGAAAATCATAAGTACGTCCCTTCACAAGTATAGATAAAACCGCCTGATTAACCATATTAAAGAGCACCGCCGCGGTGCCTCAGTGGTTAGGACGCTCGGCTGCTGACAAAAAAGACGGTAGTTCTATCCCGGCCGGGGCGGTTGCATTTCGATAGAGGCATGGTGCTACAGGCTCGTGTACCGTGGGATGCCAGCGCACGTTAAAGAACCCCAGATGGCCAAAATTTCCGGAGCCCTTCACTACGCCGTCCCTGATAGCCTGAGACGATTTGGGACGTTCAAGCCCCATAAACCTATAAAGGCACCAGGTTTATGCGCTTGTTGGTGACATGCAACGAAGAACGCCGCACTGATAGATCTACATAAATTGCTACGCCTTTAAAAGAAACATTAATTTGTCAACATCTGCAAATTACAACTTCGAAGTCGGATGCGTTGCATTCAAAGTCCGTTTCTAGACATTCATGTTACAGTCTCTGAAATATTCTCTTCGTCCACCATTCTCCAGCAGAGAACGTTATGTTTAGATGAGTTTCTGAGTTTTAATAAACAAACCGAAAAATTGCTGTACTAGTACTCGCCCCGAAGAGTATAGGAGAGATATTCAGGAAAATATTCCATGGACTGTATTAGCTAAAATAACACTACTTGATCAGAGGGTGAAGGTAGTACAGCATAAATTTTCAAGTTAGCCGCTTATAACGACCGTGCACTGCACGATTTCCACTATTTGGATTTTGCTTTGTTCTATTTTGCGCTCTGCAACCTCGTTGCTAAGTGGATAACTAGATTGACCCGTGTTCAATAGTTAGTTTTTCCTTCCAAAAGAAGTATGTTTCTTGAGTGCGTTACATACATAAAAAAACCCGAAGGGCATAGTTTTTCACTGGCACTGCAGGTTAAGAGCTGATATGAAAATCACTGCTCTTGCTTGCATAGTTGTTGCACCATGCTGGCAGGAAAAACCGCTCGATGTCTCTCTTCAGCGGCAGATGATAGTAGTTCGATCCGGTATCATTAATAATTTTACGCCGGAGCATAGAAGCCATGTAATTCACCATGTTCATCCTTGAACATTGTCATCATTCGGATGCCTACAATGGTTAGTTTTGCAATTCAAAGGCCCTTGCGATAGCTTTCTTCAATAAAATTTGAAACCGAATTATGAAAGCACTCATTTCTCCTTGTTAGGAAGCATCTTATACAATCACCACAGAAACAGGGGTTTTCCTGCGGCAAATGCACATCTTAAACACATGGACTATGTTGGCTGTTACGAGCAGCTGGGATGTGGTTTCGAAATAATCAATTTGCGTTGCTCGCAAAATTTATCTATAGAATTGGAAGAACTCACCAGCTATCTGGTGACAAGTGCGTTGTCGGTTCTGTTGACCGAGATCAGGCCGTAGCCCAGCCCTGGTTATGCAAATCCATCGACACACGGAGTTATTTTTTAGAACCCGGTGAAGAATTGAGAGGCGCCGGGATACAAATTTCAGTCCCCTTGAACGCGAAGCGGATGGTCTACCTCTACGCCATCGCTGCTCAACACACGATTTGCTCAACCCAGCATTGCGCAGGATGCGGAGACCGTCGAAAATGTGCGTTGTTGCGACCACAGAATGGTAAGGTCTCGAATTAGAACCGATTTGAAGAGGGAACATAAGAAACTAGTGAAGCGGAAGTTCTTAACAGGTTAGCAGAAAGAGGAAAAGTAGAGGAATTCAGACTTTCGCTGTTGTACAGATATTCGGCTTTAACTTAGAAAGACGATCTTAATGTTCAATGAATGAATGATAATCTCAATACTACTATTACGGAGTGCGCCGTAGAAGTAAGTGGAAGGATGGTTCAACGGGATACCCGTAAGCTATCTCAGGAGGCGAAAGGTCTAATTAAGAAACGACAAAGCATGAGGGCGCCTAACACTACAGATAAAATAGAACTAGCATAGCTATCGAAGTAAATAAATAAGCGCAAGGTAGACGACATATGAATGTTTAATATGGAGAGATTAGAGCATGTTTTAAAGAACGGAGGTGGCCTAAAACCGATGAAGAGGAAACTAGGCATCGGTAAAAACCAATGTATGCGTTAAGAGACAAGGAGGGGAACGTTATTATCAATTTGGATAGAATAGTGAAAGCAGCGGAAGTGTTCTACACGAATCTATCAAGTAGCCAATGTAATCATAATGTTAATGAGAGCAATGCCTCATCCTGCCAGTAATAAAAGAGGAAGAAAGAAAGCCTTAAGAGCTATGAAAAGGAGGAAATCAGCTGGTGATTATCAGGTAACAGCAGATCAGTTGATGGATGGTGGGGAGATCGTGCTAGAAAAACTAGCCACCCTGTACACGCAATGACTTATGACCTCGGCCGTACCAGAAGCTTTGAAGAATGCGAACATTATCTTAATTCATAAGAAGGAAGACGCCAAGGCCTTGAAAAATTACAGACCGATCAGCTTACTATTTGTTGCCTACAAGGTATTTACTAAGGTAATCGCTGATAGAGTAAGGGCAACCTTAGACTTTAATGAACCAAATGATCAGGCAGGCTTTCGCAAAGAATATTCAACAATTGATCATATTCATACTATCAATCAGGTGATAGAGAAATCCGCAGAATACAACCCACCCCTATATATAGTTCTGAATGATTACGAGAAAGCATTTGACTCAGTGGAAACCTCAGTGGTCATACAGGCATTGCGGAATCAGGGTATATATGAGCCTTATATAAAAATACCGGAAGATATATACAGGAACTGTACAGCTACCACAGTCCTTCATAAAGTCAGCTATAAAAATTCAATAAAGAAGGGGCCGCCGCGGTGGCTGAGTCGTTATGGAGCTCGGCTGCCAGCCCGAAACACGCGAGTTCGATCGCGGCCGCGGCGGTCGAATTTCGATGGAGGCAAAATTCTGGAGGCCCGTGTACTGTGCGATATCAGTGCACGTTAAAGAACTCCAGATAGAATTTTTCGGAGCCCTTTACTACGGCGTCTCCCATAGCCTGAGTTGTTTTGGAAGGCTAAGCCCCTATAAACCAAACCAAACCTATAAAGAAGGGCGTCCGGCAAGGAGACAAAATCTCGCCAATGCTTTTCGCCGCATGTTTACAGGAGGTATTCCGAAGCCTGAATTGGGAACAGTTAGGGATAAGAGTTAGTGGAGAATACCTAAATAATCTGTGATTCGTTGATGACATTGTCTTGCTGAGTCACTCAGGAGATGAATTGCAAAGCATGATCAATAATTTAGACAGGTAGAGCAAATGCTGGGCAGAAAACTTAAAATGCAGAAAACCAAAGTATTGTTCAACAGCTTAGCAAGCAAACGCGAGTTCGTTCACAATTAGTAGGGAAATGCTGGAAGTGGTAAAACAATATGAATACTTAGGGTAGGCAGGACAGCTGATCCTGATTGTGAGAGAGAAATAACTAGAAGGATAAGGATGGGGAGAGCGCATGTGGCAAGTTTTCTCAGATCATGACTAACAGTTTAATATATCTCGGAAGGGAAAAGAATAGAAAATATGTTTCTTACCGGTACTAACCTATGGGGCAGAAACGTGGAGAAACTTAAGCCTTTAGTTTAAGTTATTGACAACTCAGTGACCTTTGAAAAAAAAAATGATAGGTTCAACGTTAAGTGACCGGAAGTGGCCAGGGTGGGTGAGCGAGCAAGCGAGGAAATGAGCGTTAATGACGACCTAGTCGAAATGAAGAGGAAGAAATGGGTTTGGGCAGGAGATGCAATGCGAAGGCAAGATAGTCTCTAGTCCTTGAGGGTACTGCAATAGATTTCAAGAGAAGGAAAGCATAGGACGTGACGGCATGAAGTTAGGTGGATGGATTAGATTAAGAATGCGCGTGTACGATGAGCACAGCTGGCAAAAGACAGGGTTAATTGGGGAGACGTGGGGCTGGCATTTGCCCTTCAGAGGGCAAAGCCAGGCTGATAATGATGATGATAATATGGCAGGCGTCCAAACTCAGACTCGATGCCTTGTTGTCGACAACTCGCTCGATCCACAGGTCTCTAAACCTACAGCGCTGAAAGAGCTGTTATGTTGCGACGATGGCAGCCCGGGAGAACGGCAGTGAAAGGCTACCAAAAAGATATTCCTTATTTGGTTAACTTACACCCGCGAAGAATTGAGCAAAGTTGCAGAGTGACTCAGTGGTTACGGTACTCCGCTGCGAACAACACGGATGCGATCCGCGCTTCGGCGGTCGCATTTCGAAGGAGGCAAAGTACTAGTGGCCTGTATACTGTTCGATGGCAGTGCATGTTAAAGAACACCATTAGGTCAAAATTTCTGCAGTGCTACACTACTGCGTCTCTCATAGTCTGAGTCGGTTTTGGACGTTTAACCCCATAAAACAAAAGAAATCACAACTGAGCAAATTCATGGTGGCGGTTACAAGTGCGCTTGCCTTTCATCTGACAGAATCCTGGGTGCTTTCGCCTACGAATTATTTTACATCCAATGTCCTGAATTTTTTATTCGCAGAAAAAGTATTATTTGCACCTTAAACTATTTTTTTGTCTTATAGGAGCAAACAAAATATTCAGAACATTAGGTGCCTTAGTGTGCAGTTTCTAGAAGGCGCGACAACAGGGGTCAAGGGTAAAAAATGTCCATTGCATGACTTTCGCTCACTATAATGCGTCCTTGTACTTGCACGAGCGGCGGCTGACATTGTGCGGAAATTAGTGAAAGAGTTTTCATTAATTCAAGGCTGACGTTTCTATTTCCCCCAATTCCACCCTGGTTGACCTTTGCACCATGAGATCTTGAATCGCCGCTGTATCTTAGGTGTGGCTTATGGCTGGCGATTGTCGTACGCTGCACAACCCTCAGAATTGAAACCCGAGACTGGGAACCTAACCCGACCTCGGCAGCCTTTCTTCCTCTCTTTTAGTAATTGTTTCAACCACCCCTACTTCAACGGAATCCTGTAATACGCCATCTGTCCACCAGTCAGTCGACACCAAGGATAAATGATCTTCATATAGCAATAGTCTCTGCAGGAAGCACATTCCAGATTTCCTGCTCCTTCCTTGTCATACCTCTTGCGATCTTTTGTTGGCACAACTTTATCGCTTGTGGTAACCTGTGTGCCGCCTCGGCTGTCATACCATTTCCCGACTGTCAAGTCTACTCCACTGACACAGTTTTTTTTCATTTCATAACATTCTCTTACTTATTTCCACATATCCGCATCAGCGGCCAAAATGCAGGTAAGAGTCCGCTCTAAGACTGTCTCGATGCGATGTCTGCACCATCAGCAGCATCCGCTAGCAGAGCAGAATTGCAGTCCCAATAGCTGTCTGTCACTACGACAGCTGTTTTCATCCTCTTTTCCGCAGAGCACACTTATGGTACTTAAAGCCTTTGGGTCTAACTGCAAACATTAGGAAGTTGCCTGTTAGCCAGTATAACGTGATTTCTTGATGTTAATTGGTAATTTACGCAGTACAAAATTACGACTAAACCATTCCATTTAGCCCGTTGGCTCGAAAACGCGACATACCGTTTGCAACTTAAGTTAGGCCCGCATGTTACAACAGTTTTTATTTTTTGAATAGGAGCTGTTATATAGAAGCAGGTGTACTGAAATACATTATTTTGCAGCTCATTGTTTGTTGCTATGGCGACCGAAGTGAAAAAAAAAGACCGGGGCTGAAAGATCCTTTTCAACGCGCAAACAAGTCCGTAAAGAAGCTCGCTTATAAGGCAACAGTTGTCACTTCGCCGTTATGTGGTGGCCGAGCACCTTGAAACATTATCTAAAACAAGGGTATCGTCGGCCGTGCGTTCGAGCTCGTTGCACGAGCTAGTAAAGGATTTATCGCTAATTCACCCCCGTAGGTCACAAGAGGTTATAACACATAAGGAACTTGATACTTTTAAGCACTAAAGCAACTACAGTAGTCTAGAACAATATAGAAGCAGTTTCAAGTGGCTGCGATAAATCGAGAAAAACCCGCAACTGCACTCACAAACAAGGTAATAAAGCAGCATGCCGGAGACATAGAGCATGAACAAAGAGGACAAACTTTCGCTGGAATATTCCGTTGTACGCATGCAGAGTGAAAGCAGCCTCGTGCACAGACTCAACGATGGCCCTCAAGAGATGACTAATAAGTTGCTTCACTACGGGCATGTCCGGGTCAGCCCGCCCAAACAACTTTTTCATGAGATGGACATACACGAAGAGGCTCGCGGTTGGCAATTTACTCATGCCTGCTGGAGCAATTCAGTTTCTTCCTTTCAAAGCGCCGTGCTCAGGACTTTTGAACAGAGCCTTCAAGTTTTTCTTTATTGGTAATGACCAGTTACAGTTTCAAATCCTCGTACGATCAGCGCGCTCCAGCAAAAAGAGCATGTGCTGCAGCTTAGAATCGTCAGCTCACCTATTTTACAGGGCCAGACATTAAAATTTCTCGAGCATGTCCTCCTTGTCTTGGACTGAAAAACCTAGAAGGATCGTAGGCCCCATGGCCATCTAAAACATGGGCCGAAGGAGTGACGGCAGTCTGCATAGTTATTGGTTCTTGAGCGGTTATTCAAGAGCGTACTAGGCCATAAGTTAGCCTCCTTGTGGGGCTAAACTGTAGAGGTTCAAATTCCAGTCGACCATTGCGCCGATGCCTGGCTTGATGCATAGGCGTATTCTCGACGGTGCAGACTCCACGGTTGTTTCAGTCATCGAAAAGTGTGACAATAATCGTGATAAGCACTGTGCGCGCGGCCATACCACTAATACCCGCTGAGATATGCGTTATGCCTTACTTTCCTTCACCCAGTTCTCGCATAAGTGATGTGACCATTCTGGCTGTATATATTGCATGACGAAACATTAAAAGGGTCCTTTCTTGGTCACTATCACGAGCGTCTGTGTGACTGGTCTGCCATGGTGTCTGAAGTGGGATGAAGGCCGGCTGTGATCAGGCACCGCAACAGCACCGTCAACAACAGGATGACCAGAAGCTGCTGAAACAAGAGCAAGTCGTCGCGGTGGCAGGCGACAAGCAACACTTCGGAATGGCAGGAATGAAGAATCCCAGGCCCTTGGACTTCAAGAACGTCGCGGACTCGCCCGCCTGTATGGACGAATCTGACTACAGATTCGCCTCCGGACTACACCAGAAGCCAGCCGAAGTTCAAGCAAGAACTCTTCTCTCTACAATGGGCAGAAAGTGGCGGGAGATTGTTCGGTCACTAAATGTCAAAAATGAAGAAATGTGGTACCTCAGATTTGTAGAGTCAATGTTTTAGAGCTACTTTGTCCACACTAGGAATACAGTCTACGAGAATGTTCGGTTTATTCAAGGCCGTCAGCAGCTGGGCGAAAAAGTAGACCAGTTCGCAACCGAGCAAAACAGGCTAGCGCATAGATGCGAGTTCAAAGGCATGAAGGACCGCCTAATTAGAGACAGGTTCGTAGTCGGTCTACGGGATAAGACTCTATCGGAAGAACTACAATTGGATTCGAAGCTCACACTAAACACGGCTTTGGCAAAAGCGCGTACGAGCAAAACGGTGAAGCAGCAAGCCGCGCTAAAACGTGACGACTGTACGGTCCCGGAAGCTTGTATCGGCGCAGTAAGTCCAGGAAAGCCGGAGGAAAGGGGATTTTCACGCGGACAGAAGAATGCTTATCGTAAAAAGAGCTGCAGCTTCCGCGCAGCTGAGTCTCATCCGAGAAGCAGTTGCCCAGCGCTACAAGAAAGGTGCAGGTTCTGCTGAAAGTTCTGCCACTTCGAAAAAACGTTCCGATAAAAGCATGCAGATGGGAATCTCGACGGCATTGCCGAACCTGATAAGAAATTTCTTGGCACGGTCGAGAAATCACAGAACAGAACGTCTGCGCACTTCCTCAAAGTACTGATAAACGACCACGAGGTTGGCATGAATAGATACTGGAGCAGAAGTGACTGTCGCAGGTGAAAAGTCTCTTTTCCTTCCGTGTTTCCTGAACCAAGCAGGCGATCTGATCGGGCCGAGCAACGCAAGCATCCGTGCAATCGGAAAATTTAATGCTGAAAAGTTTCGAAATAAAACCGTTCGCAGCAAACTATTTACGTTGTGCAGAACTTGCGCACGCCCTTGTTGGGATTGCCGCCTATCAAAGTCCTAGGAATTCTACACTTTCCAGATGAATTGCTTACTGCTGGTGACGTAGTAAGCAGGTATAGTAAGGTATTCCAATAGACGGGGTCCTTATCTCGGGAACATATGATACGCCTCGTGCCGAATGCAATCTCGTACGCGGTGTTTATACCCCGGCGGACTCCTATACCCATGAAAGAGACGGCCAAAGAAGACCTGGACAGGCTAGAATGAGAAGGAATGATAAAAAGGGTTGAAGAGCCGACAGAATGGTGCGCGCCTATTGTCCCCGTAATGAAGCCGTCTGGAGCAGTAAGAATCTGCGTGGTTTTAACGCAACTGGACCAGTTTGTAAGACGGGAGCGCCATCAGCTGGCAACGGTGGAGCAAGTCATGCGCAGTTTTCAGGAAGCTAAGGTCTTCTCTAAACTGGACGCAAATTCCAGATTCTACCAAATACGGCTTTCCAAAGATTGTCAGAAGTTGACCACTTTCATTACGCCGTATATGGGCGGTACTGCAGCTGCAGGTTACCGTTCGGGATCGCATCTGCACCAGAAATTTTCCAAATAAAGTTCTCGCAAGTCCTAGAGGCCCAGGTGGTGTGCTGAACTATATGTACGACATTTTCGTGTACGGCAAGAACAAAATGGAACACGGCAGCCGCCTTTGTCAAGTGTTCAACCGGCTGCAACAAACTGGCGTGACCCTTAACAAAGCAAAATGTTTTTCTGTCAAGCAGGTAACCTTTCTTGGTATGATCTTCGACGGCAGCGGTGTGCGCCCAGATCCTGAAAAGCTTAGGGCTATCAAGCAGTTGCCCCGACCTGAAAACGTAGCTGAAGTTCGTTCCTTGCTAGGCATGATGTACCACCTCGCAAGGTTCCTTCCTGGCGCTGCGTCTATGTCGGCGCCACTGGGCAGCCTCCTCAGAAAAAAAAAGCGATTGGTCTTGGGAAGCCCAACAACAAGACACCTTCGAAAAAATCAAAACTACTCTCAGCTGGAACAAGTGCCTTGCACGGTACAACCCAGGGTAGCCGCGAATCGTGTCTGCGGATGCCTCTTCGCAAGGACTTGGTGCTGTTCTACTCAAAGATCAGCCCTCAGGCGAAAGACGTCCTGTAGCATATGCCTCTAGATCGCTTACGAAGACTAAGCAGAGGTATTCACAGCTCGAGAAGGGAGCGTTGGCTTTGACGTGGGCAGTGGAGCGCTTCGAAGAATTCCTGAGAGGTCTCACGCTCATGTTTCAGAAAAATCACAAGCCCCTCCTCCCGTTGCTAGGTCGTGATCCCCTAAACTCTCTTCGAGCTAGAATTCAAAGGTTCAAGATGCGTCTCATGAGATAGTCGTTCACACTTACAAACGTCCCAGGCAAAAGCATCGCACGGCGGACAGTCTTTCTCGGGCTAGAGGGATGAACACGAGACTAGCCACCGGAGAACTGTCTGAAGCTTATGTCTCGGCATACGGTGACGGAGTTGTCCACGCTCTCAGATATGCGCTCTCACAAAACATACTCGACCGCATACGCTCAGAGCAGTCAAAGGATCCAGAGTACGCCTCTTTGCTCGAAGCGTGCGTGCACGGTTGCTGCTCTGAAAAAGGCCGGGCACCACAAGTTCTAAAACAGTTTTCGGCATATCGTGGCAACATCACGGTGTGCAAGAAGCTACTTCTGAAGGACTCCAGACTAGTAATTCCACGACCGCTGCGTAAAGAAATGCCGCAACGATTCCACGAAAGACATCAGGGCGTCATCCGCTGTTGCGCAAACGCTAAAGAATCAGTCTGGTGGCCAGGCATAAGCGAGGAAATAGCAAGAACCTTTGCCAGCTGCCCAACGTGTGGGCAAGAGCACGCCCAATTTTTTCAACTGGTCATCCATGCTGAAACAACGGAGGTTCCATGGGAAAAAATATCGGAGTGGATTTATTCGAGATGAAAGGAGCTGTCTATCCTGCTGTTGTCGATTACCACTCCAGGTATCCTGAGCTGGTCCTGCTGGATCGAGGAAAATGGTCAGAGGTGGGCATCAAGCATCTGAAAAGTATCATCGCCAGGCACGGGATCCTGAAAACGGTGATATCGGACAATAGTCCACAGTTCATCTCATTTGCTTTCATTAACTTTGCAAGATTCTGCAGCTTCAAGCTCGTTACGACGAGCCCTCGTTACCTGCAGGCTAACGGGGAAGCTTAGCGCAAGGTAGGGGCTCTCAAAAGGCCGCTGAAGAAGAAGCAAGAGCCCTACATTGCCTTGCTGAACTAGAGAATTTCCGCGGGGCCAACCGGCTATAGTCCAGCGCAACTGCTAATGAGCCGTCGCTTACGCTCAAGAGTGCCATGCATGCCTTCCGCGCTAAAGCCTCGAGCAGTCTGTCGACGCTTTTTGGAAAAAAACAAGACGAAAATTGCCGACAGAAACAAAAGCTGTATTTTGAGAGACGTCAAGCTGCTAGACCTCTTCCCAGTTTTTCTGCAGGTAACCAGGTGTGGCTGCGAGAGAGGTGCTTCCAAGGTAAAGTCCTTCGTCCATCTTCGACACCAAGGTCCTACTGGGTCCAGACTGAAGGGGGAGCCATACGCCGAAACAGACAGCATCTGGTGTTGCTCCCTGACGAAGAACCAACCCCGCACAGGTCGACCAGCGTGAGCAAAGTGCTCAGCCAGCTTACAGAAACAAGCACCAACGACTTGATCACACGAACTGCTTCTGATTCGCTTGACAAGACCATCGTGCCGGAACAGTCACCTAACAACACCAAAGCGAACGTACCTGAGAAAAACTTTAACATCAGTGCAACGCGATATGGGCGCATCGTACGAATGCTGAAAAACTTTGTATCAGTGACTGCATGCTGAAGTATATTTCTTTGTGGGCACACAGTACTTGTAAAACCGGGGAAGATGTAACAGTCATCATGATAAGCACTGTGTGCGTGGCCGTCCCGCTGATACGCGCTGAGATATGCGCTATGCCTTCCTTTCCCTCACCGAGTTCTCTCATAAATCAAGTGACCGTTCTGGCTGTATATATTATTGGTTTACATTCTTTTTCTGGCTGCCCCACCATACTTTTTGTATATATTGCGCGACGGAACAAAAAAAGAGGTCATTTCTTGGTCACCACCAGGAGCGTCTGTATGACTGGTCTGACAAAAAGGGGCGGGACGCAACGACAACGCAGACACAATAAAGCACCTGTTCTTCGCAGTGTATTCTTACCCACTCGGCTTGATAGGCATCCTCGAGTGGTTGGAACCCGCCTCTCTGGACGAGTCCGGACCATGCTTGAAGCACGTATAGAGTATTAATCAAGCGATCCAGAGCGACCTCTAGTCGATGTCACGTGTAGATAAGACCGTACAAAAAGACCGCAGAGCGGCGGTGGGCTTTATGGCTATTGTTGAATGTCTTATGAAGAATAATAGCACTTCTGCAGTACAGAACGGTGATAAGCAATGCACCGTGTTAGCATTCGCCATTGAAAGCTAGACTTAGAACGTTGCATTCCGGCATGGGGAAGAAACAGGCACTCGGTTCCAATTATACGCCATGTGAGCTCATCTGTCTAAATGCCACCCTATATTTTCAGTAGCCGGCCGCCATTGTAGCTCTGCCCGCGCTTCTCTTGCGAGAAAATAGACAATCGAGCAGTTCTCAACCTGTCCGCAAACGTCAGCAAGGCGTCGGAAGTCGGTCATGTCTGCTTGGGGTGCCCCTCAGGAAATTTTTTTTTGCGCATCAGCATTAAAGACAGAATGTAAGACACATAAAACATATCGCGCCAAGTTAAAGCCTATGAGTATGGAGTAGGCACGAAATGCCTTGAGAATACTTTTTTGATAAAATTTTATGTTGGTTGGTTCGATTTATAAGGTTTAGTGTCACAAAGCGGCTCAACCTATGAGAGACGCCATAGTGAATGGCGCAGAGAATTTCGACTACGTGGTGTTCTTTTACTGAAATCTTATGAATCACTGGACAGAGGATAAGAGCTGGATTCAAATAATTTTTGTTTCGTTTATTGGTGAATACGTGCCAAGCGTGAGGCTACAGCTTAAAGTATTTCAAACATTGTTTAAAGGCATGCATTTTATATTTTTGTTAAGAGATATAGTACATATTACGGTCCTCCTTTTGTTGAGAAATGAGGTGCATACATTGCTAAATCCAATCTATTGTGCATGACAAGATGTTAGCTCAAGTAATATACATTCCGCAATCCGAACAGCCCTCACGAGGAGGGAAAAGAGAGACTGCCGACCGCTTCTGTCTTTCTCAAAGTTCCATAATTTCCTTCCACACTTTTTTACCGCCAAACAGAGGAATGAAGGCTGCACGCCTATTGCTGCCAATATCTGCGAATTTCCACGTTGGAGTTTGACACCAGTGGTGTCACTCCAAGAAAACTAAAAGCGTCGTACGTTGATACTAAGTAAATGGTCGTAGATGTATTTTGCGGCTACTTACGAGCCCCTGAAATGTGCTGCGTGGGAACCCGTAGGTATTCCTAAAAGGTATTGTAAGTAGTACGGAGGCCAGCCATACTACTCATACTCACCTTACGACTGTTAGTCTCCGGTTTGGCCTATATCTTGCGCAATCATGCTACCTTCCCCATGCCGGTCCCGCAGTCGGGCAATGCCCTCTCAACCGGCTATGCACCCGAACCAACCGCCGAAAAGCGATCCGGAGGCCATTTCAGTGAATTTAGAGCGCCAAGAGACTAATAAAAACGTGCTTCCACGAGAACAGTGATCCATCGCTGGGAGTAGGAGATTTGTGCACATGCACCGTGACGCAAAATAAAAACAAATTAACAAAGGTGTGCGACACGAACAAAGTAAAATGAACAAAGCATGCGGAGGAGGCAATAAACAAGAACACAAAATATAAACAAAACAACAAGAAGCGGTAACAAACATTGTTTTCTCTCTAGCAAAGATCATTCAAAGATATAAAATGGGCCCGCAACGATCGAAGTGATTGAACGTGGCTTTAAAACGAGGGCCAGCTACACACGTAAGAAATTTCTCAAAGATCACGGTTAAATCGCAGTACAGTCGAAAGATCAGTATTGTAGTCACTTAAATTGATATTTTATTCAAGACGCAGCCAGAACTTCAAGTAGGTAAAATTGCGAGGTAATTTTCACAACCTGTGAAGTGCATGCGAAATGAGCAAGATACCTCAAGACAGTCGTGCTTGGATTAGAACCGGAAACGACCTCGGAAGAGCTCCGCTTGTTGATACGAGCAGATAGTCACGAGGTTTACGGCGGAAGAATGCTGGGAAGTCGGCGTTTGCGGTGGTTTTCCTTAAACTGGCGAGATGTGCACATCTACATGAAAATCGACAGTGGACCAAGAAAATGTAGGCCCTAAAGTAATACCATGTAATATTGCCAACCATGCAAAAACGCACGCTGGCAACACATTTGCCTGATCCCATAGACCGCCCTATGCAGCAACTGTAAAAATGAGAACATGACAGAAAACTATGGGAGCAGCCACGAATACAAAATCTGTGGACTTCCCCACGTCATTGGAGGAAGGGGAGGAAGAAGCTCTAACCGTGAAAGAACAGAGAAAGAGAGCCAGGTAAGCCCTCCCGAGCATCAGTGAGAGCTCCTTGTTCGATGCGAGCAAACTCCAAGAAAGACTGCAAAAGGGGCGATATTTGAGCTAATTCGTTAATGATAGTGGAACGAAACAGCGCGAAAGCACAGGACTGCCGAAAGGAAGTACACAGACACAGTTGTGTCTGTGTATTTCTTTTTTGTGGTCCCGTGTTTTCGCGCTGTTTCGTTCCAGTCCGAAAAAGACGCTCGTTGCGAAAGAGACTAGAAATCTGGTTCAAGGCTGAAATCCAGGTTTCCGTCGAAAAGCCGAGGAGATGGCGTGTAAGTGAGCAGGATGGGAATGGTCTCCAGATTTTTTATAGAGGATGAGTGACTCTCGCTGAGCCGAGCCGCAACATGAAGTGATAAGACTTTAACGAGCAATTGAAAACCAAAGAGAAGTCTACTCTCAGATCACCATGTTATGAAAGAACATAACACGATTAAAAAGGTGCAAATTGACGGAAATGAGAAGTGTAGCGAGCTGAGACTCGAATAAGGAAATAAAACTAATGATATGACAAAAGTGTACCAAAAACTATAAATTGTGTGAAAAGAAATCGTTGTATTGAGGATGATAAAGGAAAAATCACAAAAACCCGTCAAATGCTCGCTGACATGAGCGCTAGCGCAATAAACCTGGATTAGAAAGTTACTGTCGTGTAAAAAGAGAAAGAGAACAGGAGAAAGAAGCCGATCTAACCGGCTGCTGAAGCGCTCATTTCAAAACCTAGAAGATAAAGGTGCCCATTCATCATGACCATCATCATCCTGACTGCATCCACTGCAGGGCAAAAACGTGTACCATGTCTCTGCAATGAAATCTGTCCTTTGCCAGCTGCGGCTACCATATACTCACTCACTTCTTAATCTCATTCGGCCATCTAACTTTCTGCTGCTCCTTCCTGTGCTCGCCTTCTCTTCGAATTCCTTCCGTAACCCATTAAGACCAGCAGTTATCTTGTCTTCGCGCTACATGTCCGGCCCAATCCTTTCTCTCCCTATTCATTTCGACGAGAACGCAATTCACGTTTGTCAAATAACCCATTGGCCAATAATAACTAGAAAAATAATGCGCCTTAAGCAGTGAGGACCTGGAAGTAGAATTATAGATCCATTTATTGTAAAAACAAGAATAATTCTAGCTCACTATAAGAGACAAGCAGGGTGTCAATGACTAAAAGAAAACCGATCCCGAACAAATCATAATTACAAGTTACGAAACTCACGTCGCAGACCGGACGACACGGACTGCCGCCCTCACCCGTCAAGAAGGAACAGCAGACCGACCATCGGGTCGAACACTTCCTATATGAAAAAACCCGGGGATGAAGAAGGAGCAGACAAATGTCCTCAAGGTGGGCAGCGCGCCGAGAACCCTCACGACACTGATATATTTCTGTGAGGGGTGAAGACGAAGATTAAAGGTGGTACTTCTCCGAAACTTCAACGCACGTAACGCTAGCTAGGTTTACAGGACAGACAAGAAAGGCATGGATGCACACAGCGCAACCCAGCAACATTAATTAAACTGCTCAGATGACCAGCGCACTTCAACCTGGATTGGCAACACAGTCTACAGGGCCACAAGCACCGCCCTGACTTTTGCTACGGCCATTGCAGAGGTCGGGTAGACAAGTCTCAATGAGACGACAAGGCGTGCAAATAGAGATCGTTTATCGGATGGCACATATAAGACTCGAAAAAACCAAGATCGCCTAGTGGGAAGGTTTCCGCAAGGAAGGCCGCCCTAGTGCAGACCATCGTGAAGAAAGTGTGGGAATGTGAATTTACCACAAACGAAGGACCACTTGGAAGCCTACCCAATGGCGCTCCGCCTCTCGGAGTCCTGGAATATTAGAATAATAGAACAGAAATCGAATGCTTAAAAAGCGCATCTCTGACATCAACTAGCAGGCGGCTCAGATAACTGAACTCAGCAGAGAAAACTGGATTCACGCCTGCAATAGCTTTCAGGGTTCCACATCAGTAGTGTCGTTCCCAAGTATAAAGGAACTAAATAATCCGCGAGGATGCTAAAGAAAGGCTGGTCGCCAAGTACCCACCCATCTCTCGTTCAGATCATCCAAAGTGCGCGAGAAAACCCAACCCAGAGCGATACCGCCCTTTTCCTGTGTGGCGATAAACGCGGCCCTGAGCAAGAGAAAGCTTTCCCGAAGCGCTTCGTGGCACTGATACACGTCTAGTATGCCAAGGTTTCGAACACCTTTCTTCAAATCGCAGGAGGAGAGGCCGAGTAGCTTGCGGCTTGATGAAGAGTTTTATAGAAAGGTACTTTGTGGCAATAGGGTAACCTAAATGCTTAGGCAGTGAACGGAGATTTAGAAGTTATGAGCATGTGAGTATGGCTCTTCTATCTGTAAACTATGGTTGATTGCTTTCTACATGGAGACTGTTTATGGGTGATGTCCTATATGCACCAGTGGAGAGCCGCAAACCTAAATTATGTACTGGATCTAGCCGTTTGAGGTAAGATGCTCTCGCTGACCCATACACTATGCATCCGTAATCCCGGGTAGAGCGTACTACAGAGCGGAATATTTGTTAGAGACATGTCCTATCTGCTCTTCAGTGATTTTTCGACAGCAGTTTAGTCTGTTCAGAGATCGAGATGCCTTCTTTTTCAACGGATTTATGCGAGGCAGGAAGGTGAGCTTTCTGTCGAATGTTATACCTAGAAATTTATGGGGTTTTTTCGCGGGTAAGTCTATTTCGTTCAGGTGTAAGGTGGGATCTATCTGCATACCTCGTCTGAGTGAGAAAAGAATGGCCATCGATTTCTGTGGAGGAAAACGGAAGCCATTTTGGTCTGCCCATGTAGCCAGTTTATTTATTGTTAGCTGTATCAGTCGTTCACATGTTGGTGTATTTGAGGATGTGTAAGCTATCTGGTGATCATCTGCACAGACTGTATACATCACGGACCTTGGGATTATTTTTCTGATAGAGTTCATTTTTACAATAAAGAGTGTTGTGCTCAGAACACATCCTTGAGGTACTCCGGTTTCTTGGTTAAACTTCCTTGAAAGGGGTGAGCATAGGTGGACCTGAAATGCACGGTTATACAAAAAGTCTTTAAGGCAGTTCAACATCCTGCCGCGGATGCCCAGTTCAGCCATGTCCTGAATAATCCCAAACCTCCACGTTGTGTAAAACGCCTTCTCTAAATCGATGAAGACCGCGAGACAATGCTGTCTGTATATAAAAGCCTCAAGAACAGTGTTTTCAAGACGAACCAGGTGGTCGGTGGTGGACCAAGCCTTTTTAAAACCGCATTGATGGACATCCAGAAGCTCCCGGTCTTCTAGCACCAATGATAGTTCATATTCAATACATTTTGAAAAGATTTTGCTAGAAAGCTAGTCAGAGCTATGGGCCTATAGCTGCTAGGAAGGGTAGAAGGTTTTCCGGGTTTTAATAGTGGAACAATAATTGCCATCTTTTAGGCTTCAGAAAGTTTCCCCGATAATCAAACTTTGTTAAAAAAATTAAAAGTGCCTCCACAGCCGGTACAGAGAGATCAGCCAGCATTTGATAATGTATTTCATCTAGACCAGGTGCAGTTTGCTTACCAGCGGATAGTACTTTATTAATTTCTTGGATTATAAGTATTTTATTGTAGGTTCTTTTGAACTGCCACTTGTCGGGAGTCTTTTTTTTTCAGGTATCTTTTTGTATTTGAGGAATGATTCTCTATAGCGAGATGAACTGGCAACCGCGGAAAAATATTCGCCCAAAATATCTGCCTGTTCTTCTAAATTTGTCTGTATGCCAGGGGTTTATAGAAACGGAACTGTGAGTGGGGAGTAGGTGCCATTTATCTTTTTTAACATCTCCCACATTTGTTTTGACGTGATAGACCTGTTTATTGAGGACACGTAACTTTGCCATGACATTTTTTCTGCATTACGGCGAATATATCGGGCTTTTGCTCTGAACTTTTTGAAATTCATAAAATTCTCCTGCGTTGGGTACCTACGTAAAATTCCGCAAGCTTTGTTTTGCTTCTTTTTTGCATCTCGGCATTCTTGTGTATACCAAATTTTGCGATTCTGCTTTACTACTCCAGATGATCGAGGAATTGCTAGGCGTGCAGCGGTTAAATTACAGTTTGTGATAGGTTCATTCAGTTCATCTATGCTGAGGTCGTCTGAAACTATTTTATCTAAGCTTGCCCTTTCTCCAAAAAGTGCTCAGTCGGCTACATGTAACTTCCATCGTCAGGGTTTTGTTCGGGTGAAATGCGGTGGGGATGTTAGGCTTATTATTACAGGGAGGTGATCGCTGCCGTACGGGTTATCGATGACATCGCATTTAAAATCACAAAAGAGAGAGGCTGAACTAAAAGATAAATCTGTGGAGCTCAATTTTCCCGTTCTCGGAGAGCAGTATGTATCTTTGCCGGTGTTTAGGAGGCAAACATTATTACTTAGAATAAAATCTTCTAAAATATGCCCTCTTGCATCAGTGCGTGTACTTCCCCAAAAACCGGAGTGGGCATTAAAATCACGAAATAGCAGATATGGTTCTGGTAGCTGTTCTAAAATGGATTCTAAATCATGAAGTCTTACTGTTCGGTGTGGTTCAAGATATGCGGTACATATTGTGCGTGTTTTAAAATTAAGGATAGTGACTGCGACGGCTTCGAATTTGGTATTAAGTTTATCTCGCGGGTTGCTACACCATTCTGGATGACAATAGCAACACCTCAAGACAGTTTGCTTGCTAGCTCTCGGTCACACCGAAAGACATTGGACTTGATTAAAATATTTTTTTTTGTTTTGGACCTAAGTTGGTCTCCTGTAAGCATAAAGCCACCGGTGAAATTGTGTTTAAAAGTTCTTTTATGTCATCGTAGTTATTGATTAGTCCTCGGCAGTTCCACTGCATAAGGAACGCCATGTTTGATGAGCGAAGCTAAAACTTAAGATACCAGCTTTTGGGGTGCCAATGAAGGGGTATTTTCTTTTTCGCTCCAGAGAGCTCCGCCTCTGCTGCTGCAAAGGCGAGTTCTGAGTTGTGTCCATCGCCTCACTAGAGGCCCTAGACTTCCGCGGTGAACCCGCGGGTGTATGGTTCGCGGGCTTCTCCCGACTGCGGAAGCCTTGCGGGCGGCCGACTTAGGGGCTGGCGGGACCTTGTTTAGAGGTGGCAGGGCAGCCTTCGCTGCGTCTGCCGGGGGCGTGGGTGGTCCTGCTTCAGGCTTTGCCTGGGCAGTGGTCGAAGCCTGGTGTGGTGTGCCGCCCCGACGCACCACTTCGGCGAAATTTGTTTTTGCTTTGAACTGGAAGGCTGAGGGGAGTCTTTATCGTGCTTCTTGATAAGTTATGTTTTTTTTGTCTTAATGGTTATTATTTCCTTATCTCAATTCCAGGTCGGGCACGACCTCGAGTACGCGGTAGGATCCCCTTCGCAGTTCGCGGACAGTGCTGCAGCATTGCAGTCAACGGATTCATCATTGTTTGACGAACATTTGGCACATGTTTGGCGGCCAGGACAGCTCCATGAGCCATGGCCAAATCTTTGACATTTGAAGCAGCGTCTGTGGTTTTGGATGTATGGTTTTACATTTCATTTAAGATATCCTACTTCCATGGCTTCGGGAAGTTGGCTGGAGGCAAAGGTCACGACTATGTGTTTTGTTGCTATTTCCTTGTCGTCTTTTCAGATTTTGATACGATGGACTTCTGTGACGTTCTGCTCGTTCAGACCCTCGAACATCTCTTCTTCAGAAAGGTCCAGGAAATCATTTTCAGATATTACTCCTTTGGCTGTGTTCAGTGATCGGTGTGTAGTTAGGGTTACACGGCTGTCTCCGAAGGACACTAAGGTTGGGAGTTTTGAGTATTGTGCTTTGTCGCGGATTTGGAGGAGGAGGTCACCACTGGCTAACTTCGTCACCTTGTAGCCAAGGCCCAGGGCCTCATTAAGAGATTGGGAAACAATGAATGGAGAGATTTTTCTAGCTGCTTGCTCTGCATCTTCACTATGTACAACATGATACCTACGGAAATGTTCTTTTGTTTTTCGGAAACACTGGGCAGTTCGGTCTTCGGTCCGCACTCTTTTTAGAGCGCGATAATTTTGTGAGTGAGGCGGAAACATAAAGTTTGTTTAATGTTCGGTCATGATGCCAGCCACCCACCATGGAGCCCAACTTGGGGACGAGACAGGAACTTGCAAGCAAGTCTTGCCGAACCGAGCTGTACACCCCAACTATAACCCAATATGAAAAAAACTCACGGTAGTTGGTCACACAAGGTTAACCCTCGCCACCAGGAAGAAGGAAGAAGTAATTAAGAGAGGAGAAGACAGGAGGGTTGTGAGGAAGAAGATAGGAAAGTGAAAGATAGAGGGGAGGACAGGAAAAGGCGACTGCCGATTTCCCCCGGTCGAGTCAGGCCGGAGGTGCCGTCTACAAGAAGCTAGGGCCAGAATGGTGTGATGCCTCCGCCGAGCGGCCTTAAAGATCCAAACGCTCGACATTGGCTCAACCACCAGGATTCCCTGTTCCCCGGTCACGGCGATGCCACGCACGGCGAGGCGCGGGTGTTTGGGTCCGTGGTGATGCACTCTTCACAATCATCTCCTTGCGAGGGTGTCCCTGCGTATGCTCGGGAAAGCGTGGTGTCGCCACTCACCAACGCCTGCAAGCTGCAGACGCCCCCCGGCGGGGCCGATTGACACGTCGCTCGCGAATTACCAAGAAAGAACAGAGACAAGATCGAGGGCCTAAAGAAGTCCGGTGGGAAGGCGTCGGACGCGAGGCTCGCCAATGGGAGAATTTGCGTACTACGAATGACGCGAGCTCGCAGCGGCGTCGGTGGTCAAGAACGACAATGATTTGTCAGTAGAGGCGGCCATCGTTCTGGCCGCGCTCACCTTCACGGGCGGGCGGCAAACTTAAAGATTTTCAAGCGCTCAGCAGAAAAATTCAGGAAGGTCGGGTCTCGGGCGGTGTATCGAGCATTCTTAAGGATGTAGCAGTGCCACGTTTTCAGGGGCGCATTGAAAGAACAGCACGCGATAAAACAGCATGCGTTGAAACAGCGCACACAAAACAGCACTGCGACAAAACAGCGCCGGGTAGAAACGGCGGAGCGACAGAAGAGCATGGCGACCGAACAACACACGGAAATAACAGCACGCGTCAAAATAGCACACCGGACAAAACGGCGCAGGGACCAAGCAACTCAGCGAAAAAAACAGCATGACGACAGAAGGGCACGGAAAAAAACAGCACGATGACACAACAGCATGTCGGAGCACGGTGCAGCGCTGCCGGAAAGGTGAACTATCATAGCCGTAACCGCAAACGGTAAATTACAACACATGCGGCAGCGGCCTCCGGAGTAAGCGATATCTCGTTTCGCAGAATCAATAAGGAACACGGTAGAGTTATAATCCCGATTTGAAATATTGGCTTTTTATGGCGTGTAATGAAAAGAATAACACTGAAGTAGTTGTTCTGGAAGCATTGATTCCGCGTGTTGACCATCTTGGAGCCGAATTCTGACGAATGTGTCCGATGCAGGGCTCTGGGTGTACCAGAAGTTTTCATTCTTCAAAACATCGCTGTCGTCAACTGAATCTTCTGTAATTTTGGTTGGAGCTAGCTACAGAGCCTTCAAACACTCAAAATATGCAGTATGCGATGCTTAGTTTTGAGAGGAGCAGGATTGCCCGAGCCATTTTCAGGTTGTTTGGTGTTTAACCAGGACGCTAGCCACTGCATGTATGAGGCCGACCGGCGGTTACTTTACTTTGTGACATGTGCTACATTGCTGACCAGAAAATTCATGCATCAGTGCTCAATTTTTTAGCGTAATTTTAAATTCAGACCATTTTTTCACTTCGAAGAGACTTATCTTGAAACAAATTTTCGCCACGTTCAACCGAAGCTACTTTTTTCCCTTGGAAGCCGATCGTATTAAGGCATCAGTACGCGCCAAATTTGGCTCATTTGCTCAGAAACAACAAGACACACCTAACACACACCTAACCTAACAAACATAGGTGGTAGTTTACTGAGGCAGAGTTGTAGAATGAACGCAGGAAATTTTGTTTCACAGGATGCTTATTGCCAAATTGGGCTTCAAGATTTGGAGCGTCCAGTAGAAAAAAATAGGAATAACGAATTGGTAATATGCATTGGTGTGCTTCATTACAGAGAGAAAGAAAAGCTGTTCATAATTATATCGATGGGATGGATCCAGCTCTGATAGTAGTAGTAGTAATAGTAGTAGTAATAGTAGTAGAAGTAGCAGTAGTAGCTGTAGTAGCAGTAGTAGCGGCAGCAGTAGTAGTAATAGTAGTAGAAGTAGTAGTAGTAGTAGTAGTAGTATAAGACATTTATTTAGCCATGAACTACAGGCCGAGAATATTTCTGGCAGATAGTCGTAGAAAGGGCCGCCAGTTGCAGGGTTTCCTTTCAGAGTATTTAAGAACTACCAATATAAAAAAGCCACCTGAACTAAAATACTGACCAGATGCGCTACTGATATCGTCGTTTACACTACAATAGAAAAGCAACGACTTCCTGCCATAATGCCATTGTGTGTTTAAATGGTAGCTATGAAGTCGAAAAATTCAGGGGCCCTTTTTTGACCTAAATCACGGTGAGGTGAAAGGCTTTAGCGCAGTGTTTCTGCTTGTGTCACTGATATGTGGTTAAGATGTTAATTATGTGCACAATTGTTTGCGTACTTAATCTTAAATCTTCAATGTTGGAGACACTGAAGGGTATTTGGAGTCATCCGTCTGATTCGATGCCTTTCTGCAATATCAAGCGTCCTAGACAAGGAGAACTACATATGAGTTTGCAGGATGTAGCGTCGTCGTTAAGCACGATCAGCTGCGGAACGGAAGGATGGTGGATTGAATACGATCAAGCACAAAGATTTTTTTATTATGAAGCAGAAGAGTGTCACGGTCGGACGGACACAGCGAGTATGAGTCATTAAAGGCTTACGCCTTAATATTCTTTCTCCAAATGTGCGTGAACTTCTCTAAACACATTATCAGCAAGCAATATACAGCCAGTATCATGAAACCCCGCGCCAACAGCTAGTGCATTAAGATACACTACCAGGGGCACTTGACCTCACAGCGGATGCCCAGGGCCAATTTATCTCCTGGTTTCCCAGATTCACCTGACATATAATACAGAAAGAAACTAGATCATTGAAGCCATGCAAGTAAGGACTACTTAACCACACTCTAAGCATAAATGCGCCTAAATGAGAGCAAAAAGGAAGTAAACTGACCTCTAGCGCATACTCTTTTATAAAAGGGTATGCGCTAGAGGACAGTTTTACTCCTTTTTTTTTAGAGTGTGCACTAATTCTGCCAAATGCACCGTTCAGGCAACGCTGTTACCCACCAGTGCCCAAAGTTGTCTCGAGTGGCAACTTTAGCGTCGCAAATATATAAAGAACTCTCTGTCGCGAATCGGCAACGCGTTCCCGACATTCCATAAGAGAACGCATCGCGTGCAAATTAGAACAGGAGAACAAAGAGATCAAACAAAACAAAACGAAGCGTCTTTATATTTAAAAGAAAAGAACTGATACGAAACGGAAACAAGAAAAATACACACTCAACACGCGTACAACACTGCAGAATAAAAAAGAAGAGTCCACGAGGTACTGAGCGTCACAGGTGAAACGGGAATACCTTGCAGACAGGACGGACACGGGTGGATGTAGTTAGATGCGTCGCTGGCGTTGCGTCGAGGGAAGCGGCGAAACAGAGCTAGGTGGTATTAGGAGCGGACAAGAAGACAGGTAGACAACGGTGGTCTCCCGTTAACAGCCCGAAGAACTTGGAAGCAGCAGGAGAATCGTAGCCAGATCCCGTCAACGGCGGCCTGAAGCGCCAGAGGCTTATAGCAGACTATCCAAGGGTGCCTTTAGGCTGCACGGACCCTCCGTCCATGGGCTGCCACCTACACCCTTTCAAGGAACGCAGGAGGCTTGCGTGGGTGATCCAAGGGAGGTCCAGGCCAACACGGGCCATACGTCTGATCGCTGCCACCTCCACGCTTCAATGACCTGATCTCCGCTGCGCTGTCTTCATTTACACTTCGGTTTTCTGACATGTCAGCTCTCCGCTTCTCGTGCTCGCCACGCTCACTGTCGCCGTCACCTCACGCACACTATTGTCGACGCAGCGCGCTCAAAAATCCTCCGAGGGTTTGTTGTGCACCTCACACCTTGTTACGCAATTAATGAGCTTGCCCTGTTTCTAACGTACCAGCGAAAAGAGGACTCGTTAACTCCAAAAGTCGATGTCGCATGTGTTGTGATTTACCGTTTGCGATTATGACTATCATAGTTCAGCCTTCCAGCAGCTGCACCGTTCTCCAATGTCCTGTTCGGTATTCGTGCTGTTTTTCCTCACGCTCTTCTCTCCTCTTGTTGGTTTTTTGATTCGCTGTTTTGTAGCTGTGCCGTTTTGCCTGGCGTGCTGTTTTTTTTCTGTGTGCTGTTTTGTAACCATGCTGTTTTTTCCCTGTGCCGTTCTGTCGCTGTGTCCTTTTTTCCCTGTGCTGTTTATGTGGTGTGTTGTTTTTTGAGCGCTGTTTCAACGCATGCTGTTCTTTCGTTTCCACGTTTTCAGGTTGGGGAGGGGAAGGGACTGCGCTAGAAGGTTGAAGATACACGAGCCCGTGGCAGGCAGGTTCAGGCTCCAAGTTGGCTCGAGTTCAGAGTAAAAGCGCAGTTATTGTGTCCAGAAAAGGACTCATTCGGCTCCTATTTTCCTCTCCGCTCTACAGTTGGTGACCTCCGGACGTGGTCCTAGTGGCCCTTGCTGAGACGAAGTACAGCGATGGAACACCACCAGGACCTGATATCTAAGCAGAATGCGGAACGCAGCTCGGTTCTGACTCCGACGTCCCAGGCTCCGGAACGCCTCTCAACTGTTGTTGTCCGTGTGCCGCCAAACTGGGAGAGCAACCCAGCGCTTTCTCCAGATCGAGGCACACTTCAACCTCACCTGCATCACATGACAAACTACGCGGTATTTACATGTCGCCCCTTGACTACCTCCCACAGCGGCTTAAAAGGTTGCCGATCCTGGCCTGATACGGTTTCCGCACCCCCCCCCCCCCCACCCATGCCTCCCCCCCTCCACTCCGGATCAGTACGCCAGCTCAAGGCAGCGCTCCTTGCGCGCAATACAGCATCGGAGGGAACGCGTATTCAACAGCTCCTCACCGCTGAGGAGCTTCGAGACCGTCACCCGAGCCAACTTTTGCGTGTCAGGAAACAGCTGCCCAGCACGCGAGCCCGCAACGTACATGACACATTTCTCCGACTGTTCTTCATCTATCTGCGGCCGTCGAAAGTCCAGATTACACTGGCCGCTGCCTTGACTATGGACGTCTCCTTACTCCGCCCTTAGCCGAGCAGATCATGCAGGTCTAATACTCCTGTCCACTGTTTTCCACTGTTGGCTCTAGAACCGCCACTGTTGTTATGACTCACACCCTTGCAAGAAGCAGAAGGTTGAGTCTGCATTTCTCGATCACCACCGCGGCGGCTGCGTTTTTATGGAGGCAAATCGATAAGGCGCCCGTGTGCTGTGCTATGTCAGTGCACGTTAAAGATCCCCAGGTGGCCGAAATTATGCCGAAGCCTTCCACTACGGTACCTATTTCTCTTTCTTCTTTCACTCCCTCCTTCATCCCTTCCCTTCCCTTACGGCGCGGTTCAGGTGTCCAACGATATATGAGACAGATACTGCGCCATTTCATTGCCCCCCCCCCCCCCCAAAAAAAAAATACAATTATTATCACTGAAACCACATCTATCAGCTGATCACTGGCACCTCGCCTGCGCCAACGACGGTGTATACCTATCCCGTCCCGATTTCGAGAAGAACCATTGAACGTCACCCTCAAGGCCATCGAATTTGGGAGGAAAACTGATGTCCGACCTCTAGCCGCGACGAGCGGTCGCGAAGCCAGAAGCACTGTAGCCCCACACGGAAAATTTACGGCAAATACAACTGCCACACGGAAAATTTAGTCATTCCAACTGAATTTCATTCCATGCATCGAATGTCATTCGGTCTCCTTCGGTGCTACACGGTAGAAAATAATGTCATCCAAAATTGATGGCAGTGACTATCAGTGAAAAAAATAGTACAATTGAAAGAGATCAGTGCGCATAAAAGATGTTTGAAATCTTTATGTAGTGTGTCGGGAGTGGGTGAGAGCATTTCGGTACAATAATATAGGCTTAAAATAATATTTTCGGCAAATCTCCAGCACTTTAGCCATCAAAAGCCAAGTCAAGTACAAAGTCGACCACAAATCCGATAAACATAAACAAACAAAATGGCTGACGCGGCGGCGCACGGACGCGCGCGGAGGCGAAGTGAAGTGCTCAAAAGGTGAAGTGCTGAGTTACACCTTGAAGTACTTGCGAGCTAAACGAACATGGAACGCACACAAGCAAGAAACACGCAACTCAAAATCATCGACGGTTGCAGTAAAGGCCCTGCCTTACGGTCGGCTGCTGCCGTTGGCTGCTGCTGGGACCGAGAGTAAGAGCTATCCACGACAGCTTCTAGTGTCAAGAGGGTCGCACCAAAGCTAATAACTATTTAGCAGAACTAAATAAATACAATTTCTAACTTTTGCAACGCGCATGCTATTTTTTCGCGTCGCTTGTTTCTGCTGCGTATCTGGTGTCCAGAGTACACATTCGGTTCGAGATTAGTTCCCCAAACGCAACCGATGGCGTATGTCATTCCAACCTAATCACATTATATGTTCCCGTGTAGCAGCCGAATAATGGCATTAGGTTCTAATGTCATTCGATGGGAATGACATTAAATTTGCCGTGAGGCAGGGTGTAAGAAGGGCACCGGTAATCAAAATGAAAATTGGTTTTTGAGGAGAAGAAATGGAGCAGTATCTGTCTCACATATCGCCGGACACCTGAACCGCGCCGTAAGGAAAGGAATAAAAAGGGAGTGAAAGAAAATAGAAAGAGAGAGGTGCCGTATTGGAGGGCTCCGGAATAATTTTGACCACCTGGGTATCTTTAACAAGCACTGACATCGCACAGTACACGGGCGCTTTATAGTTTCGCCTCCATCGAAACGCAGCCGCCGCGGTAGGGTTCGAACCCGGGAACTCGGGATCTGCAGCCGAGCGCTCTAACCACAGAGCCACCGACACCAAATTCTTGAATTATGCCGGCGCCTAAGTCAATGCTCTTTCTGCGACACACTATGACCTAACGTAACGCGCGTTTACCTACCTGGTCGCCTGGAGCAGCACACGCATTCCGATCTACAAGCAGCGCTTTGTGCCACTATTTTGGGTTTCCGTCGACTTTTTTGAAGGGTTTTTGAGGTTTCCAATGTTCTCACGTCTATCTCGGTGTCTACTTCCCCAATCGTCATGGTGTCCTTGTCGACGTCAAGTCGCCGTCATCTGGATTCGACCCCTCTCCTATCGGTCGAAATCTTCCCACGCAGGCAGCTATTGATGCAGCTTCTCCCTGTGCAGCAGTTGCCTGACATTCATTCGGCTCCTTTATCGGGTATAATCCTGTTTGGTGTACCTCAAGGCCACACCGGACACTATTATACCTGTTCAGCAAAACTTGCGCCTTTAATTTATCAGCACAGGCCGGCCGCTTATATTTTTCCGCTCGTGCTGACTTGCACCGCATAAGCTCAAGATAGCTCAAGCAAAATTTCAGCACACGCTAAAGATTTGCATTATTAAGGGTGACCCACAAGGAGTGATTTTCTGGCGAAAAACTTGCGAATGGCCGTCCGGCGTCCTCCGTCATTCCGCCGGCGGCCTTTCTCCATCGATCAAGCGGGGCTAGATGTGTTCCCGCGGCGGTCAAAGCTGTCAGCGCAGATGAATTAGCCGCTACCGCGTCTGACGTCTGCCGCTTCTACACTTGGCCGCGTCTGTCGAAGCGGGGAGCAGGGCCTCTTTTATCACCACAAACTGGTCGTTGCCTCTACACCGTGCCTCACATTCACGGCGGACAAAAATCGCCCGAAGCTTTCGCTTTGTCTGAAGATACCCGCACCATAAAAATTTAGAGTTGAAACGCGGCAGATTTTAGGAATGTTTGTGGATTTTCATAGGTGCTAGGCTGAGCCACTACGCGTCAGTTGATGTGAGGAAGCGCGGGAGGTTCACACAGGTTAACTATTTTGGTTCAGAAAGAGGTCACAAAGAATAATTCGTCCTCTTTTTCCTCATTGAATAGATAATAGTTTAATTGTAAATGCACAGCTCTTCTTTTCAGAATTTTACTAAGCTTATAGAATCACGCCGTTTAAAACAATACTAAAATCCTGGCGGCAGCTGCCCGCTTTCTGCCGCTTGTGGCGCTGCACGGCGGCGGTGACGGAAAGGATGACGGAAAATTTTTCAGCAAAGCACGTGGTACATAATTTATCGAAGGAGGATAGACAGGTTACAGCAATAGCTTCACTTGAGCAAGGAGAGTGGGAAAGGGCAGAGAAGAAGGTTCCTAGTGGCACATCAACCGGACCAGATGGTATCCCGATTATGTTGATAAAGAAGTTAGGACCAAAATCCAAGCAAACATTAATACAGGTAGTGAACAAAATGATAGTGGATGAGAAAGTCCCCGATGAATGGCGATTAAGTAGAATGAACATGATATATAAGGGAAAGGGGGACAAAGCAGACGTAAGTAACTATCGCCCCATAACAGTGACGTCTGTATTTTACAGGGTGGTGATGCAAATTATAAAGGATAGACTGCAGGCTTGGGTGGAGAACGAGGGGGTGCTAGGGGAACTACAGAATGGCTTCCGGAAACAAAGGAGGTTGGAGGACAATCTATTTTTATTGACACAGTGTATAGAAATTGCGGAAAAGGAACATAGGCCCTTATTGCTAGCATTTCTGGATATTAGGGGAGCCTATGACAACGTTACTCAGGAGCATTTGTGGGACATATTGGGCACATTGGATGTGGAAAATGGAGTAATTAATCTTTTAAAAGATATATATAGAGGTAACAGAGTGCTCATAAAATGGGAAAAAAATGTATCAGGGCCTGTAGAGATACAGCGGGGGCTTAGACAAGGATGTCCTCTGTCCCCTTTGTTGTTCATGTTGTACCTGTAAGGTTTGGAGGCCAAGCTAGAGGGGAGCGGACTAGGTTTCAACCTATCTTTTTTCAAGCAAGGGGAATTGATTAAACAGACATTACCGGGACTAATATATGCGGACGATATAGTGATAATGGCTGACAACAAGGAAGACCTGCAGAAGTTGTTAGACATATGCAGTACAGAGGGAGATAGATTAGGCTTCAAGTATAGTAAGGAAAAATCTGCAGTCATGACATTTAATGAAGAGGGCGGCGAGCATAGAATACAGGAGTTCGTGCTAAAGGTAGTGAATGAGTACAAGTATCTTGTGGTGTGGATAAATAACAGTGTTGAGTATCTGACAGAGCATGAAAAATATGTAATGAATAAAGCTAGTAGGAATGCAGCTGTCATGAAAAATAGGGCACTGTGGAATTACAATAGGTATGAGGTGGTAAGAGGGATCTGGAAAGGGGTGATGGTCCCTAGCCTGACCTTCGGGAATGCGGTCCTGTGTATGAGGCCAGATGTTCAAGCAAGGCTGGAAATTAGGCAACGGGGAGTAGGGAGGTTAGCTTTGGGAGCACATGGCAATACACCAAATCAGGGGGTACAGGGTGATATGGGATGGGCGTCTTTCGAGAGCAGAGAGGCTAGCAGTAAGATAGCATTTGAGGAACGATTGAAAAGGATGGAGGAAAAGCGGTGGGCTAGGAAAGTTTTCAGATACCTGTATATAAAGAATGTTGACACGAAATGGAGAAAGCGAACTAGAAAATTGACAAGCAAATATCTGGACAGCAGTAAGGGGGCAAATCAGCAATTATCGGTTAAGAAAAAGGTTAAAGGAACAGAGAGAGCTTTGTGGAAAACAGGGATGCTGACGAAATCGGCACTAGAAACATACCGGACCTTTAAACAGGAAATTGTCAAAGAAAATATCTATGATAATTGTAGGGGAAGTTCTTTGTTGTTTGAGGCCAGGACTGGAGTTTTGCGGACTAAGAAGTATAGAGTCAGGTACCAGGAGATAGACACTTTGTGCATTGCGTGCGGAGAGGAGGAGGAAACGGCTGAACACTTGATACTTTTCTGTAAAGGGCTTCACCCTACAGTGGAAGGCAGCGGGGCTGACTTACCCAAGGCATTGGGGTTTAGGAATAGTGAAGGGAAAGTGGATTTTAAGAGGGTAGAAGTAACCAAGCGAAGGTTATCTGATTGGTGGCTAAAAGCAAGACAGGAGTAAAATTCCACAAGACATGGCTAGGCGGCTTGAGCCACCGCCCGATGTAAAGGGTTCAGCCGTATCCATCCATCCATCCATCCAGCGTCGGCGTTCCGCCGCGCCGCTCAAAATCCGCAACGCAAGTGCGCTCCATGTGGGTCGCCGTTTATGCTCTATTCTATCAGTTGGGCCTCTCTACTAAACATGCTCCTCCAAAAGAGCGTGGACTCGCAGCCATGTCGAGATTACCACTCTCTTAACACCCACATTATACTTAACGCCTTTTGTCCAGGATTCACCGCAGCTCTTTATGGCACGACAATCTTTTGCAGCATAAACCTTGGCCGTAGTCGCCGAGGAAGATATTGCGGAGACAGGCATTGCAACCCCCTTTGGCTTCTTCGAATTTCTGCGGATTATATGCACAGTGCAGAATAGAGCCGCGACCTTTCACCCCCCTGTGGCGCCCTCGTTTGGCTCTGGGTGCCTTTATCCATACCCTGCCTCGCCACGAAACTATTTTCTCGCTATCACGAATTTTACCGAGTTGTGCAGCAAACTTCTCCCGTGAATTACATCGTAGAGCCCCTCGCCCCCTTCTGCCGACCACCGTCGCCGGGAGCTCGAAAAGTCCATGTCGAGCGCTTCAAACCTTATTATGACCTGCCCATGCTCTCCTCCCCATAAGTTGCCAGAATGAGACCGATCGGCAGCATTTCAAGCAGCGCAGCGAAGAGAAAGAGGAAGTGCAGCTGCGATTGCGGGTGACGCCAGTGATTGTGTCCGTCGTGTCACTGTTCTACTAACGGCCAAAGACCTGCGCTTCAAATAAACACGTTTACAATTTTTATAATTAAATCTTTAGTCTAGTGAGAAAGCTGCGCTAGTAAACTATTTCCTGTCCGAAAATACACTTGTGCAGATTTTCCAGGTATGCCATTAGCCGCCGCACCTCGCCTTCTCCACGTGACTTCTCCCATTCTTCCTTGTACCTGAGGCTTTCGATGGATGACGTCGATGGTCAGTTTTTGCAAAGGTGGCAGTCCTCGTGCGATCGCACTAAAGTTTAGATACAGAATAGGTTATAGTGGAAATTTTAGCAGGGCAGTTCATGAGAATTCAGGAAGAAAGATTGATTTGTGACGCACACCTGTTAATGCAACCAAGTATGGTCGTATAAAATGCAAAAAGAACACAAGTGCTCGAGCCAAGGGCGAGCTGCTGCAAGGGCTCCTGTGAAAGCCTTTTTCTGAAAGAGAAGCGTTGCTAAAAGGGTGAGAGATATATAGAATCCAGTTTATGGGAGAGTGCGCACAGAGGAGAAAGCACCGACTCAGACGTGCGGATAAAAATTTAGCGTCGAGACACAGAAGCCAAGCCTTGTGAGTGGCTTCATGTTTTCTGCTTTTTTAAAGATTACTGCTGGAAAATGTTTAATGAGTAAATAATCACTAGTTGCCAAAAATGACACTCAGCACGCTGGATCCTGGACATCTCCGCTGCATACGGGCGTTGAATTTCGCTGTAGCCAGGATGCTGAGGTGTGCCTTCGGTAATTTGTCAGCAACATCCTTTAGTGTCGCGGCACTGTAACAAAGAACCCACCCGCAATGTCCTAGGCGCAAATGTGGAGGAAGCAGTCAATGCAATAGGCTTAGTATGGGACACACAGCAGGTGAAACATGGGACCGCCTCAATGACGAAGAATTAGTAAATTCTGACGGTGCAGAGGTTTAGCTTGCACAGAGAAAGCGCTATTCGTCGAAGGTCTGTATAGAAAAATTAAGATTGCGACATGGAAGTCGCAGATAAAATGAGTAATCTCGCAGGTGAAATAATATTTTCACACATTTCTCTTAGTTACATTGCAAAACGGCAGCTGCAGTCAAACTACCAGGAAATGTATTAAACCCCTGATAATAATTCATTCATAATGCAGGCTGGTAGAAGATATTCCTTGTTGGAAAAAGTAGTGTCAAGAAAGATTGAATGCAAGACATGCTGGTCGACGGCAGAAGGACGTTCTAAACTTCAATATTTAGAGGATCATGTAAGCTTCGCAAAAAAAAAAAACCTGTTGCCAAAGAAAAAGCGGCCAATAGACGCAAAACAGGAAGGCGGCTGGCAACAGAAAATTTACTCTGAGCGGGACAAATGTAGCTCATATATCCTCAGCTAAGCACGTTCATTCACATACTGAAGTTTAAATAAGAGAGATGGAATTCGTGCTTGAAGTTAGAGCATGATGTTAGTATAAACTTGAGGAGCCCAGGGCCAATTTAAAGCAGTCGCCGCTTCAAAGAACAAGATCTTAAGTTTCTACGAAGGTTGAAAATGACACAAATGCGAATTATATTTGCCGAACGTAATATTGTGTTAATCATTGAAAGCTTATCTCTCCGCATTCCGGACAGGTTACTACACAACCTGCGCAACATGCGCATGCCAAGAGCTCCTGTCTCCGCAACATGGTCAATGCGTGGCCGCCTAGTAAATTTGCCCGCACCAACGAAGCCAAAATATTTTAGACATTTTAATTCAAGAATGGGTTTAGGTAGGTATGTCACAGTCTTTTGCGGGGCGGTGTGTAGGAAAGAAACATTTGAGCTAAGCTGTTCACTACCACTAACAATTCAGGGAACCGAAAACTACCAGCCCATCTCACTTAACCGCATCTGTTGCAAAATGCTTGAACACATTTTCGCATCAGACATCTACAATCACCTGGAATCTAATCATTTGTTTTTCAGTAAGCAGCATGGTTTCAGAAAATGCTTTTCCTGTGAGACGCAGCTATTTGATTTTACAATTGACCTTCACTTCAACATGAACAGTAAATTACAAACTAATTGCATCTTTTGGACTTTACCAAAAACATTTGTTCGGATAGCACATTGCCGACAAATATCTAAATTTTCTGCGCTCAAATGAGATTTTTTAACTATTTCATGGCTCCGTAATTTTTTTTCTAATCACCAGCAGTTCACCGTTATTAGTAATTATTCCTCTCCTCTATCCGATGTCACATCGGGAGCGCCGCAAGGAAGCGTCCTTGGTCCTTTGCTCTTCTTAATTTACATTAATGACCCGCCAGTAAGCATCTCATCTTGGATACGCATATCTGCTGACGACTGGATTAGTTATTGACCAATAAAAACTACTAACGACCACCTTGCACTTCAAAGTGACCTCGATCGCGTTAACGACTGGTGTGAAACGTGGCTAATGATTTTAAACATTTCTTTCTGAAAGATAATTTCTATTAGCCAAAATTAAGTCAATTCAGATTTTCCCTACCACATTAATATCGATACATTGGCTCGGGCTACGCACTATAAGTATCTAGGTGTCCATCTGTCATCCAAACCTTTCCTGGGCTGAACACATATACACCATTTTCGCTAATGCTTCCCGGTCAATAGCTTTTCTTCGCCGTAACCTGAAATGCACTACCCCTTACGTGCGTAAACAAGCCTACATTACTTTTGTCAGGCCGACGCTAAAGTACGCTACATACATCCGGTCACTTCATCAGAAATGTCTAATAGAGAAGTTGGAAGCTGTCCAGAATAGGGCTTGTCGTTTCATTTCGCAAAATTACAATTATCATTCCAGTGTAACCTACTAAAGATCGAAATTTCGCTCGATCTGTTGCAAATTCGTCGTGACATTGCCCTTTTATCTATCTTTCACAAATACGTCCATGCCAATGATTCACCGCCAGCACATATACAACGTGCTCCTACTTATCACATAGGTTACATAATAACTACAGCCATGCTCGCATTTATGGGAACACTCATGCTTTCAACTTCTCATCACTCCTGCGTTCCATCCGTCTATGGAACAATCTTCCGGACTGCATCGCCCTGCAGGGCAATCATGACACCTTCCGCAAACATCTACTCAAGCTCTTCTTTGATAACGCTTAGCACGTCATTTGTATTGTCACGATTCATATAACTTCGTTTTCAGCTGCTTGAGAGAGCCTCTTTGTTCTGTTGATGCTTAGCTTTCCTCATGCATACCTAATATACTGTTTTGCTTTTGTATAGATTTTGTGATTTCCCCTATTTTTGTTAAATGACGCGTAGTTCTTTGTTGCATTTATCTCTTTTTGTGAATTGGGAAATCGTACCCGAACTCACCTTTTTTGTGTTTTGCTGTACTTTACTATGTTTTTTTTATTTCTGACCTATTTTGCACAAACTTCTGTATTTTACCCCCCTTACACAATACCTCTCCGGAGGCCTGTAAGTTATGTGTAAATAAACAAATAAATAAATCAAAAAGTGGTCCCTGTGGTGGCATTCCCGGTACTCTTATACTCCGGCACAACGGCCGCGTCTTCCAAATGGCGTCCGGAACCCGCCGCCTTTGAAAAGATTCGAAGAGGAGGGACGAATGATACGCTTACTAAATTATGCGCGTTAAGTCTAAACGATGGTCAAGAGTCCTTATTACACCGACGAGGAGTGACTGCATACAACGCCATGGCTAGATCTAGCCTAGCGTGAGATGGTAACCGCACTGCTTCGGTGCCGAAGAGAACAGTCGCACTTTGCCCAGTCAGCTCGCCCTGTGTTTCACTTGACGTCCTCCTGGGTAGCAGGCTATAGAAATTTCTCTTTTTGCGGTTTATGGGGGTTTAACGTCCCATTGCGACTCAGGCTATGAGGAACGCCGTTGTGAAGGCCTCCAGAAATGTCGACCACCTGGGCTTCTTTAATTTTTACTGACATCGTACAGTACACAGGCGTCTAAAATTTCGCTTCCATCGAAATGCGGCCGCCGCGGCCGGGATCAGACCCGCGTTTTTCGGGTCCGCAGCCGAGCGCCACAACTACTGAGCCACCGTGGCGGCCCGTCCTCTTTATAACCGGCCGGCAGGGGCATTGCCGAGCCCAGCGCAGTTATAAATGAGCTATTAGCGGCACCAGAGCAACGCGTGGAGTTTTCGTCTGCTCACCGAAGCTGCAATTTCCATCTCAATGCGCTCTTTCGGTGCCGCTTGGCAGTGAAGAAAGGGGAAGTGCTGCGGAAGGAAAGCACGAAAGAATGACAGCCTCCAGCGGGGGAGGTGAGGATCAGGTGGAGGGATGCTACGCTATAAACGCAGATGCGGAGAAAACCGCCATGGCGGATGCCGCGCCGGTTATTTATGGCGAAATCATGATGAAGGTTGTCGGCTACAACGACATCTGTCTCCTCTCTTTCGCAATAGCAGTTCGGCGCGTAAGACACGCGAACGTTAGGGTGAGCGCGCCTGTGAAGGGATTGAACTTCCGGAGTATGTGAGAACAAAGTACAATTGCAAAGAATCGTAAAAGGATTAGATGTCAGACTCAGCCGCCAAAAAACGCAATGTCAACAGCAAAGGCGCAAGTGCGAACATAGTGATCAATAGCTATCAAGCCCCGTAAAACAATACACGGCAAAGCGCTTAAGATGGCTTCTTCTGGTAAACTCCAAATTTTCACAATAATCCTTCACGAATTTTCACTGACCATGAAGCTTCTGAGTAACAATGATACGGGGCAGAAACTACCTGTATTGTCTACCTGCTGGGCTAGAAGCGTTGGTTGCCTTCAAGCAACATCGTGCCAATCTTAAAAGGCCGCCCTGTCACATCCTTCCCGCGATGCGATAAGTCGGCACCATGGCGCGTCCGGGCCACGTAAGATAAATACAAGACGTCTACTCGAATGAGCGTTTATTGTTCCCCGCAAGTACACACAAACGAAGCACACAACCACTGTAGGACAGGAAGACAATGCAGAGAGACATACACCATGGAGGATCGTGGAGACAAGGGTTAAGCGGGGTTGAGGACAGCAAGTCATGTCCCAAATGATCAATAGGTAAAAACAGCTCGCGGTCTGCGACCGCCCAAAACTCAAGAAACCGAGCGCTTTGTGGAACGGCAACCCGTGTCTAGCACAGCGAAAGCTGCAGCAAGAGAGCGGCGTTTCAGTCTCGTGGACTCTGCGGCTGAAGCTCCGCCCAAATCAAGCAGCTATGCACTGCGCGGGGAATTCCCTCGGAAGCCCCAGCGATCGGCGGGGAGCAAGTAGGCGTGCCATTACCACTGCTTCTTTACGTCGTCAGAACTGAGCAGAAGAAAGGTCACTTTGACGGAAAGGAGGCAAGCCCAGTTCGAGCTGTTGGAACATTTGATGGAAGGCCTTCTGTGCACTACGGAAAGGGAAGACGCAAAGCGTATATGCCCTGAGCATGAGCGAGTTAACAATACAATGAACAAACCTCCGCATTTCCGAGGGAGCTTTCAGCTCACATGCGCTGATTAACAGCACAAAACGGGGAACTCCCGCGACAGTGCGGAGGAACAGCAAGTTAACCACTCTTATCTACTCGCTCACCGTCCATGAGGATCAATTGCACAAGTTGGCCGAATGATGCAGTGAAGACAATGGTCTACAGGGCAGACGGGTGATCCCTCGCGTGCACTGCTTCCCGACAAAAGACAAGAGACCCTTGGGAGAAACAGGCTCCTCCCGGTCTGTGAGAAGGAGATTTGTCTGTTCTAAAATGGGAATTTTGTGTGCGCGAGTGTGGCGGGAGTTTCCATTCCTAGGAAATTTTCCCGAATGGTGAGCGCATATCGCGTGGTAATTGCTGACTGCACTGCTACATTCAGCCGTTGATTATGACCTGCTTTCGACACGCTCGGGTACGCGACTGGCAGAATTTCCCGTTGTGTCTTGAAGGCGAGAATGCATTTGATGGGACCCTTCTCGTCTTTGGCGCGTCAGTGGAAGAGATATCAATTACGTTCGACCAATGCTAATTTGAATTTCTTTTGTGGTCCTGAGCATGATCAGGAGAGTCCGCCCGCCCTTTATTTTAGTTGGAGATACGAGTTTCTCTACCACTTACGCTGCGATGAGATGAAAACCTGGCCAGAATGATATGACTAACGCCTTTGTTTTTTTTTTCATAATCGCCGGCGTTCAGTGTGCTGAAAGGCACATATCCGAATTCATGCCATTGCTGAGTTAATTATACACTTGGCGCCGTTCGCAGTCATTCACTCGTTGACTCGTCACTCTACGATACAGCTCACTAGGAAGCGCGGCGCACAGTAAATATTCGTATTCGCTACTGTCCCACGCCACATTCCACTCGCACTACAAATAAGTAAACTATAAAAAGTTCGTGCCAGTCAATCACGATGCGAGCGCGTCTCCTCGCTCCGAACAGCCGGCGCCTTCCCCTTTCTAAAATGCGACAGCAAGCACCGCCTCGCGGTCAGCCCTAGCAGAAAAGTGCTCTCATATGGTTACGTCGATGCTTCATGACCAGTGATAGGTACGAAATGATTCTGTTAACCTCTTCCGGATAGTAAACCATTTTGAGCAGACAAAAAATAACCTTTTTTAGGAATGCCGATATCCTCGCTACTAAAAAATGGAAAACCAAGAGACTGCAACCTGGGAATAGCCCGGATCATTCAGCGCTCCCAGAAGTTTTAGATAAGCCTACCGTAACCAAAGCGGCACAAATTCGGTGACATCAAGCAAGGAGAAATCGACATTCAAGGTCGGCAAGCGCACTCAATATCAAACATCCAGGCCGAACCCGGATTAGGTATGGGGTGAGAAAAACTCTGGATTGAACGAAGTCCGAAAGTAGAATGAACATAACACTTTGAATTATTTTAGTACTTTATCTCTTAATGAAAGATGCCCAATAATATCCAGAGGATAGCCTTCTCCATGAAGTAAAGAGTCGCTACTCCGGTCGACATTCTTCTTATTGCCTCTCAAAGAACCCCAGTAGCACAAGGTGGTGGACCTATGCGGGTCCGGCCTGAATCGGACACTCGTCGGCTATGCGTGGGCTTAGACTAGAGAGCCCAGCTGGGTCCCACCGCAGATACATGCGGGCAAAGATGTGGGCTTTATTATGGCGAATTGCGGTTAGCTCCAAAAGGGGCTGCCCCACCGTTACCGTGAGGGAGCCGCAGTGGTTTTGTGTAGGCTGTAGGGCTCTACGGCTCCTTTTTTAGCCAGTTGAAACCCGCGCGCATTCTTCGAGTCATCTAGATGCGTGCCCAGGCTGCGCAACTGCGAATGACTGAACATTTGCTCGCCAGATGTGCCGATCGCTGCGGTATATCCTTGATAAGGCGAGCGAAGCGGCACGCGGGGGGATTCCTGCGGGAGCATTGCTATAGTGCTGTCACGGATTGGGCGCTTAGCACGAGTCAGCAGGATATGCAGGGACAGTGGAACGGCACCGTACTGGGATGAGGAGCGTAGATTGAAGTGGCATCTGCAAGGATGGAACAAACTTTGGCGCGATCGGATGCTACGGAAGCAGCCAGGTTTCATGTAGCGTTAAAGGCACTCGTTGCTGCCGCTGGGTATTATGGACGTCTTGCTCTATTTTCTGTGTAGTTCTTATGAGCTGCCTTTTCGACTGTCTTTCTTTGTTCTGCTGTGCTCAGGTGTAGCGCCTGTTTTCTTGTTTTCTTTTTTTGAAGCGTTATTTTGGTCTGGAATAAACCGGTAATTTGGATGTGACTGTGAGTGTGTCACCAGTCGGGCGGGACCACGGCTCGCGGGCCCCGTTCCCTGGAAGGCGAAGCCTTCATTTGGCGCCAACATGAATATTTTAGGAGCACAGGTTCGCTCCGCGGGTGTCGCAAATCGCTCTCAAATTTCCTAGGCCTCATTTCTTTTTCTGCTGCTGCAGCTGCTGTTGCTGACAGAAAGAATAAAAAACAAAGAGCACGGGCCTGCCCACTGGCTCAAGCTCAGCCACAATCGCTACCTCGTCCTGAAAGTAGACGAGCTGAAAGGATAAGATAGCAAAGATAGAAAGAAAATGCGTGCGCGCTTTTGAACCCGGGCCTATTCAGGAGTCAGTGAAATATCGAGCTAACCCGTGTCGGAGTGCTTCAAGCAGTCCGCCGCATTCCAAAAATGAGTTTAATATCTTGGGTCCTAATAAAACCCATAGCAGATAATAAATCATTCTTTTTATCGCCTTTACCTATGCCTTTAACTTCAAGAGCACCTTCTTGTACCTCCTAGTCTGCAGTGAAAGAGCAGTGCCTGAAGACAGAATGTGCAGAGGTGCATATGCAAGAAACATGGCAGGATTCCACCCATCTTATAAGGCGTGTACTTGTCCTGTTGTCTGATCTTCTTCAATCAAAGGTTGAATACACAGAGATATTGGGAGACAGACGACCGCATTGGAAGGAGCACCTGCTGATGGCCACTGGGCTCTAACTTCTCCTCCTGGCAGCAGTGGAGGAACCCTGTAGATGGATCACGATCTGCGGCTGAATTTGCCTCTTTCAAGGTATGAGGGTTATACCAACAAGAAATCTGTCTGCGATTTTCTTTACTAATTTGAGGACTACCAGAAAGCAATGGCAATTTTTGACAGTCGTTTACAGGCGCGTGTACTACCCGTCACATTTGTAGGTGCGGCAGAAACTTGGAGATGTAGACAGCGAGTGTTCACACCAAAGCACGATTTCGCAGAGCGGTTTCGGATGGAACTCTTGCCGCTTGACTACATGATTCGTATAAAAGACGAGCTTTGCACAAGAAGGAAAGGCGAAACTGAGGGCCTTGTTGAGTTTCTGCGCAGGTTACATGAGCTGCATGTGCGAACGGGTCCCGGAGTATCCGAGGCGGAGAGGATGGCGTGTGCCATACAGTGGTGCCACCTGAGGTTCCAGCCGTATCGCCGGCTCCGCCCGTTTGAGGACTTCGACGACATAGCGATGGAAGCGTACAAGCCATTTAAAGCATGCAAGTCCCTACAAGCCACCTCCTAAGGCTCAAACATCCCTCGAGCCATCTTGTGCATGCCTCGGATCAACGGCCGCAGACAGCTCGGCGTCCCAATGCCACACAGACTCCAATTAGATTTCAGGTAAACACAGACCTATTGTTATTTATGCCAATCGAGTTCCACTTTGCGTCCGTTGCGGAGGCCGTGGCCACTACGCGACCCAGTGCCTGAGCCTTACATCAACGGTGGGGAAGCCTCCTGCAGCAGCTACCGACTGCCTCGCAGCAATTGTCGGTGGAACACGTCCGCCCCCTCCCACTCAGGGAGTTGTGGGTGCCACTAGTCTGCACCCTCCTGCTCAGGGAGTGCTGGTTGGAAGCCTTCAGCACCGTACCGGCGGCAAAGACGAGAATACTGAGCACTTCTCTTCCGGCCCTCAAGTTTGAAACTACTGGCGCAAAAGGCACAGCACAGAGCAAAGTGATCTGGTCGTCATATCAACATGCGCCAGGAATCAGAGCAGCGGACAACGGTGGATCAGCTGAGACAGAGATTGCCCCTCCAGCACAAACTGTCATGGGTGCAAAAAGCATCGCCGCGTTCATCGTCACCGCCGGCTGGGCAGACATCAAAGCTTCAAAACCTTCCAAAGTGTACGGTTAGCCCAGTGCCGTCAAATTGTCGCCTTAACCCAAGCAGCCTAGACAAGGCGCCAATAGTCGCGGTCAGACTGGACGGAATAGAAATCGAAGCCCTACTATGCACAGGCTGTGCTGTTTCAGTTTTAGGTGATCGCGTCTAAAGAGCTTGCAAGACAAAACGTCTCCTGTTGCGGTGTGTAAACACGAACCCCCGTCTGGCGTCGGCTCACATAGCACCTGCAAGCTCAGCAGACCGTTTAACGGTTACTATGAAAGGGCGAAATACTAGACAGCGCTTTCTACATCTTCTAGCTTGTCCTGTCTTAAGTCCCTTCATGAGCTTTTCTAAAAAAAGCTAAGTACCGAAAACATTTGCGGTGGCCCCGACGCACAATATTGGACCGCGTCCACTTCCAGTTGGGAGCTGGTTCCGTTCAATCATGTTCTTTCTAAGTCGTCCAGCTACATAGTTCGACGGCGCTTGCACGCTACGTTTCTTGCTCGTATAGTTGTGCTGGCGACGGACATTCAGCGGAGGTTACGTTTTATATTTGTCGCTGTTTGCTGTAAGTCACTTTACTTTTTCGGGCGCCTTTTTGTGCCCGAAGCCGCAGCCGAAATGCCAGCCTGTTGCGCCGGCATTTGCCCAACCCAGTCAGGAAAAGGGCTTGCGTTGTTTTCAGTGCCGCTTGCGACGAACGGTATTGTACGACAGAAAGCGTGGCTCCACAGGATTGGGAGAAAATATTTCAAGCCGGCGAAGTCAAGCAAGCTATGCGAGGTAAGTTCCATTTCTGCTTTCCATCGTTGAGATTATTTTCTCTAGAAGAAAACTGGCTGGATAGTCGGAACTGGTAAAGCTCCCAGCTCGCACTGTCTCCCGATTTTTTGATTAGGCGCTGCTGTCTGCCTTTGTCATTTCGTAAGCTTTCATGTCAGCGTAGTATGTGTGCGTATTTAAGCCCAAGGCCGCACTCCGGTACACACTGCAACTGTTCCTTTGAAATAAAGTAGGCAAAACCTTTTCGCTCAGTAATGGGCCCTCAAACCGCAGCCTCTTTCAGTGTTCTGCAGTACGCCCTGCCAAGTATCGCGCGAATGTCAGCCAGCCGTCTTGTCAACGTCTGATGAAGGCGTAGAGCGCAAAACAAGCGAGAATGAGTGCGTGTGAAACACATGCGCTTATTCTCCCTTGATTCGCGCTCCACGCCGTGATAAGACGCTGAAAAGTATGTGGCAAAATACAACGCAGATCGCATTCGAAGCGCATTACTTGCACGTTTCCCTTCTTCTCATACCAATCTCATTTGCTACATTTCTTACTGCCCCTTGCAGCAAAACCGCGACTCTGCAAGGTCCGTCGTTCCAGTGCATGCAGCCGCATCACCCGAGCGCGTTAGGGAGAACATTACGGACAACGCGAGACGCGGGGGGAAAAAGCGTTAGGAGAGGAGGGATTTGTCGCTACTTAGCAAAGCTGGTCTAGGGGGTTTAGTCATTTTCTGTCTTATTTGTCAGTAATTTCATATCACGGGCAGGCATCGTGATGGATCTCCATAATGGCACCTACTTGTTTGGCACCGGTGCACAAGCAGGTACGTTCACGACCAAGCCTCCTGTGCAGCAGGGACAGTTGCTTTCGTCAAGCACCCGTTCGGTTTAATACCGCAGGAATTAATATTCTCATTGTTCTGAAATCATTGTGGGGGTCACCACCAAATGAATGCAGAATTGAGACGACACTCAGACCCTTCGCTACAATGTTTACACAGGCTCCAGGGAAAGCCAACGTGCTAACAAACAAGATCGACACTGGTTGTACCCGCCCTATCAGATTCAACCCCAGACCGCTGAGCGAACTCAACCGAGCCCTTCTGGATGATGCTCTCGACGAAATGGTGGCCACTGGTGCGGTAAGACCCTAAAAATCCCCTGGGCGTTTCCGATTGTTCTTACGCTGAAAAAAGATGGCAGAGCACGATTGTGTGTCGATTATCGATAACTCAACGCTGGGACCATGCGAGACCCGTACTGCTTTTCACCAGTCGACTCTGTCATGTATTCGCTCGGGTCAACAAAGTTCTTCACTACTCTCGACTGTAGCAGAAGTTTTATGCAAATCCCGATTGACAGCTGTGACATCAAGAAAATGGCATTCGGTTTCAATTGGGGATTGTTCAACTTTGTTCGATTCCTATTCGATTTGTGCAAATCACCTGCGACCTTTCAGCGAATAAAAGAAATTGTGCTCGGAGAGGCTAAATTTATCTACGCTATGGCTTACATGGATGACGTAGTAGTGCTCTAAGAAAGTCTAGAAGAGTATTTCGTTCATCTTACCGATATCTTACAGCAAATGCAGAGCGCAGGCATCACCATTAACCCAGACAAGGTCCACTTGGTGACAAGCAAGATCGACCTCCTTGGTTTCATTGTGGAGAAGGGCCTCGCGGCTATAGCGACGAAAAATCTTACGATAAGTTGTGTCGCATCGTTACATGGTCGCGGATGAGAAGGGAGATCTTGAAGTTCCTTCGAAATTGTGCTACATATCAGACTGCAAATCCGAGGGAAAGGAAGCCACCGGGCTACTTGCAACCCGTTGAGAGCAGATACCCATGAGAAATCGCAGCATGCGACGTAATGGCCCCTTACCCCAAATCGTCCAAAGGAAACCGGTAATTATTAGCGGTGACGGACCATTTCTCAAAATGGGTACAACTGTGCCCGCTGCGGAAACGACTCGGTAGCAATCTGGGGTAACCTGTTAGACACATTCACTCGTTTTGGTGTTTCTTCGCAGGTTATCACGGACAACGCCAGTTATTTTACCGGCAGGGTATTCGTAAATACCTGTGAGGCTTTCGGCGTCCTGCACAAAAAGACGATGCCCTACCATCCACACGCCAACATCACGAAGCGTGTCACAAGAATTCCTAAGATGATGCTGACGCGTGGCGTGTCCGTGTCTTCTCGTTCGTCCTGTCTTCTTTTGTGCGCCATTACCTATTTTGAACTCATATAACGTTAAACTTAAGCTACTTGAGAATCTTCTTCTTCTCCTTAGTAAGCATGGCACATGGCTGCAAACTGGAGCTTTCCCCAATTTACATATCCTTAGCAAAATGTCCCTGAACCAATACATTGACATCTGCACATGGTGCGGTGCAACACCCACCCTATACCATGATACTTAAGAATCTGACAGAAATAATGCATTCAATGGCTCAGAAAATCCGAGTGCGGAGCAGTGGGAGAGTTTGCTCTACAGCGGCAACCCAATCCTCCAAAGAGGATTGGTCATCCATGCACAGCGAGCGGCTAAACTCAGCGGTACCCTGGAATAGGGGCGCCGACATCTGCAAGACGGAGGGAGACATCTGCATGAAGATGAAGACCTCTGTCTCACCTAAAGACCTTGTTAGAGCATTAAATTGTATCCGGTCCTATCATATCCACGCAGGGGGATTTGCCAATGTTCAGTAGATAATCCTATTGAGGTATTTGCGTGGGGAAAAATTGGCGTGAGAAGACTAAATCAATATAAAAATAGGAAAAGACAAATGAATTAAAGAAATGAGATTCTCGCTAGCGCCTTCTCCTTTTTCTCTGTTTTCTTTTCTTTTTTCTTCTTATTTTCAGCGATCACCAATCTACAATCCCATCACCAATCACGATTGTCGATTACAATCTCAGTTATCTATTACCAATCATCAATCACTATCTAGGCTACCGTGCATTACATATTATGCCACAGCATACACATGCAGACCATTTCTTCTAGTGTAGAGAAGCACCATAACACAGCCCTTTCTTTGCATACAATTTCAGATGCCTATTACAATACTGAATTTTTTCAATAATATAAAAACTGAACACATCCCAAACACATGTTACAAAGTTATACATCCCACAATGCGTTCAGTGTGTGGCCCTGAATCACGCCTGAACCAGCGACCATTCGTGACCTGTGGGAAATAAATAAGAAAAGTAACCTTCATCGTATATGCGTTTCGTGCGCAACTGGCACACAGTGGGGCTGCGTTCGAACCCAAATGCCTGCGATTTCCTTCTCTTATTTTCAGATTAAACTAATTCTGGGAATTATTCAGACTCACCACGGGTGACGCCGGAATTTCAGCACAACGAGCTCTTTTTGCTGTCGCGTAACAATTGCGCTGGTCCAAAGACTTCTCCCGGCCTGGCCTACATCACAGCTCCTGTTCCTGGCCCGACAGGAAAAATACGCTGCACCCCGAGGGGGCTATAATCGAGAGAATTGCTGTGACGCGGGGTAATCGGCGTCTCTAATCGGGAGCAAATGTAGCGGTGGAGCGATCGTCTCAATAAATACCTGTTCAGAAGCGAAAATGGATAGTTTTTCCCGTCAGCCAGGCATGGGTTACCTCATGTGTACCTGGTATGGGGTAGTTCATGCGGGTCCCCGTTGTACAGCTACCTTAGCCCCCACGCAGGTCTCTTCTTAGAAGACTATTACTGCCCATCCGGGTCCCTCAATGGAACGAGCAAAGCCCTCTTATCGTTTTTGTGCATGCAGACAGTTGGGGTTCCCTTCTGGTGCTATATTATAGGCCCATTGGTCTACCCTTCTGAGGCCCGCCTGATGCTGAGTTGGAAATGCATCCCACGTTGGGCCCCCAAGGGCAGCCCATGCCGGGCCCACACGGCCCATAATTCAGAGCCCCATTTGTGCTACTAGGGAATTGGCTAGACTCACGGTGCGGAGGAATGGCCAGGGATTCGAAAAACGTTCCTACTGGCAGGCGCATTTGCGCTCTCGAATCCTAAATTCGTATTTGTCTACTTGCGATACAGGTCGGTCGTCTTGATTACCACAACTGTACTAACGACATGCTGGTATTTTCGCTCTAAACGTTAAGCAATGCCGGTGACTGCGCGTTCTAAGTTGGAACGCGCTGGACCAATTTGGGCCATCGCAAGGTCACTTTTACGCGTCTCCAGAGCTACCTAAAAACAACGGAGGTCCATTTATTCTTTCTAACTATAGCCATACCGTATCCCTGCCATGTCTAACACAAAGTAGAAAACTCTTTCGAGTGCCACTGACGCCACACTCTTCCATACTCTTACACCATACTCACTTTACTGCATCCAATTTTTGCATTTTTCTTACAGCTAGCAGCGCAAAGTGGTATTTGTTTACCCGCACATACACTCTCTTCCATTATTTTATCCTTAGCACATCGAAACAGTTGAACAACATCCACGCAAGCGTAGCCTGCCTCCCAGAATGCCGTCACGTAGTGGTGAGGGCAGTCTGTTAGCCAAGATTTAACCGAAAGACTTTCAAAAGACACTGAAAATCACAAAGAATTATGATGGTGATTGTGACTTCTTATGAGGCAAGGATAATTGGGGCCAAGAGTTTCGTGGCACAAGGTAATTTTCTAAATGTTATTTTAAAAAAAACAAAATAATGTACCGTGAAGGTGCCTAAAACAACGAATATATGTACAGAGGGAACCACAACAGCCCGCCACAGCCAAGCAACCGTGGAAGCTGCGTTCAGCACTTCTTTTTCTTCTTTACCACAGTAAGCAGAAGAAGCCCTTCCGTGTGTGGTCTGTGGTCTGAGCTGTCAGTTCTAGACTTGGCTCCTTGGTCGCTCTTGGTGAGGTGGCCCAGCAACCAGGATTCGGGGCAGTGGCTAAGTACCAGGCGGTGTAGCGCTAGCTTCCTAAATTCTCCTTCTTTTTGTCTGTGCCTACTTCCTCCTGTTCTGGGGTGATCGGGCGAGGGACAAGAGCTTAATGTCTACTTCTTCTCCCGGACAGGGGTTTTCCCCTTGGTCGGCATCTCTTCCTCAATACCAGCTCCCAAATGATCTCTTTTTCCGCAGTGGTGTTTCAAGCATTCCGGTCGCATTAGTGCCTACCGATGGAGGCGCTATCCGACTAAACAACCCGGAGGCAGTCCACATCGAAGCACTTTATGCACATTACCGATGTCCGGCAGTTCGGCAGGGGTGGTATTTTGTGCAGGTCGCCGGATGAAGACTGTATTGAAGACCTTCTAAAGTGTACGACCTTCGCCAACCACCCGGTGAGCGCATTCATTCCGCCTCATCTAGCATGTTCCAAGGGCTTGGTCCGACGGGTCGACACTCGATTGAGCCCTGTGGAAACGCTTGAGAACCTCTCGCCTGCAGAAGTGATTGCTGTCCATCGATGCAGCAGGATGGTTGACGGAGTAAAAATTCCTACGGAGTCCGTCATTGCCACATTTGCAGGAATATTTTGCCCATCAGAGATTAAAGTGTGGCCATTGGTTTTTCGAGTAGATGCCTTTAACTCTCGGCCCCTTCAGTGTCCAAACTGCTGGCGATTTGGCTACAGCGGCAAAGCCTGCAAATCGGCCTTACGCTGCTGTGCCTGTGGGGAACGTCATTGCAGAGAGGAATGTCCTGAACAGCAAGAGAAATGTTGTTTGTGTAGCGGTGCTCACCCTGCTGATTCACCTGACTGTCCTGCACGAGCACAAGAAGTTGAGGTGCTCGAGGTTATAGACAAGCGCAGATGCACGCGGAGAGAGGCTTTTGCCGCAGTCAAGGAGAGAGCCTCAGGCTACTCTAGTGTGGCCGCCAAATGCCCACCCATAATGGATTCTAGTTGGTCCCAGGCTATTACAGCGGCAGTTGAGAAAGCAAAAAAGACGAACTGCGCAACAAGAACACGGACGAAAGGGAGGCAGACACACACTAACGCAGACTTACAACTTTACTAAAGGAAGGAATACAAGGCAAATATATATAGCGATCCCCAACGCACTTCTAATCTGATAAATATGGCACGTGACAATCTGCCCAGGCGATAAACAGACCACACAAGAACCAACCGCTTACAAGATAATCTTATACCGGGCCGGCCCTTTCTATGAAAACAAAAAGCAAACGAACGCCTAGCGACAGTGCACACTTGAGAATTACGCGTTCTGCAAAGTAAGGAAATTCATAACAAAAACCACACCACTGTAGCCATCTGATACCACTGAAGCTCGAACCACTTACAAGCGCAGGTGCTGACACCACCTCGAGCTTCAGTGGTATCAGATGGCTACAGTGGTGTGGTTTTTGTTATGAATTTCCTTACTTTGCAGAACGCGTAATTCTCAAGTGTGCACTGTCGCTAGGCGTTCCTTTGCTTTTTGTTTTCATAGAAAGGGCCGGCCCGGTATAAGATTATCTTGTAAACAGTTGGTTCTTGTGTGGTCTGTTTATCGCCTGGGCAGATTGTCACGTGCCATATTGATCAGATTTGAAGTGCGTTGGGGATCGCTATATATATTTGCCTTGTATTCCTTCCTTTAGTAAAGTTGTAAGTCTGCGTTAGTGTGTGTCTGCCTCCCTTTCGTCCGTGTTCTTGTTGCGCAGTTCGTCTTTTTTGCATTATGATCAACCAACTAGCCCGACAAGTCATGTTAAGTTGAGAAAGTTGTGGCAAATGCAATGGATCGCATTATGGAAACCGTGTCCGCGTGCATTTCGCAGGTCATAGCTGCACAGATGACCAATCTTTTGCAAGCGTCCACCGCTCCGCTCTTGTCTTCTTTGGCTTCGGAAGCTACCCCTCCTTCTGTAGTAATCGATTCCGCTCCACAGGGCCAAAAACAATGTCAGCAACAAAAGACCTCTCAGGCCTCTCCTTCGACCAGCGTTATGGACTCATCCTCTATGGACTGTATGGATATAGAGTCTGATCTCCGCGCCCAAAAACGAAGTGGGTCTCCTCTGAATATTCCAGGCCCATCTTGCCCCCAATCGAAGACAAAGAAAAGTAACGCAAGTCAAAATGCTAAGACCAGGATTCTAGAAAACACAGTCGCGGCTGCGGCACTCCCGCCAAGATAGGGTTCTTAAGTGTACTACAGTGGAATTGTCGATCTATATTCTCAGCTTCAACAGATTTAAATTCCCTATGCAATTAGCTTCTACCAGATTTAGTTATTTACAGGAAACATGGCTAACTCCAAATTTCAATTATAATCTCAAGAATTTGCGTCCTTTCCGGCTTGAGCGGTCATCACGAGGGGGAGGGTTGTTAGTTCTCATCTCTACAAAGTTTTGCCACAGGGCATAGCTTTCTTTCCAATATGCCGACAATGAATGTGAAATCCTTGCGGTTGACCTCAGCGTCCCAGGTCACCAGCCCTTTACGGTAGCAAATGCATATATTCCGTCTGGTGTGCGTGACACTCGGCCCCTTGACTCACTCATGTCTAGTAGCCGATCTCAGGTTCTTGGAGACTTCAATTCGCGTCATGTGGCGTGGGGGTTTAAAACAGACAGCTTTGGTTCTAGACTATTTGATTGGGCTTCTGATAACAACTTAATTTGCAAAAATTCCGGATTGCCTACGTTTGTTCTGAGCCAATGCCGCTCTGCCTTGGATTTAACTTTTTTCTCCCCAGGAGGCTCTGTTATGTCTTGGGCGCCTGTTGACAATGCAACCAACAGTGATCATCTACCGATTAGTTTCAAGTTTGCGTGTAAATTAACTCTTCCTGAGCGACATCAGCGTACGTTAATAAATTACAGTTGCTTTAAAGACACGATAAAATCAGCCCTCCAAATCACTTCAGAAACTTTCATTCCGACAAGTGCCGAAAGCAAGGCTGCACATTTATGTTCAGTACTGGACCATGCAAGGCAAAATCTGAATTTTTGGTTAAGAAAACCAAGGGTGCAATCGCGAACAATTGGTGGAATGCTGAGTGCACTCGTGCTTATAGACGACGGAAAGCAGCTTGGAAGAAACTTCTCATCAATCAATGCCCAAAAAATTGGTTGGATTGTAAGTATGTTGCAGCAACATATAAGCGCACCGTCGCCATTACGATTTTCTTTCACAATCAGGGAATAAACGAGCTTTGTTTAACTTCATGAGGCGCAACCAGGTGATTCTACCGGCTGCCAACATTGAATCCCTCGTTCAGTCCCCTGCTGACATCGCAAAGGCCTTAGAGGATATTGCGTGTGGCTTAGAGCTTCGCTTTACATCTGCCTTACCTTCTCCTACTATATTTACATGCACCTCAAGTGATTTCACTGATGTCTCTATGCTTGAGCTATCGCAAGTTGTTCTGCGCTTATCCCCAGCGGCTCCTGGCCCCGATAAGGTCACTTCATCTATGATCAAAATTTTGTTCAATGAATCTCCTGCAGACCTGTTGGCTCTAGTTAACCATTCTATTAAAGGTCCTTGGATACCGCATGAGTGGCGTCTTGCTGAAATGGTTCCACTGCTTAAAAAGCAAGGGAATGGCTTAACTTTAGACAATATACGCCCTATTTCCTTAACATCGAACCTAGTGAAATTGGTGGAAAGGGTCCTTCTCAGCCGTGTCATGTCATTAATTTCAGAAAATGCTATATTGAATCCATGTCAAATTGGTTTCAGGCCAGGTTGTTCATATTGGTGTGCTCATACTGACCTAGAGAGTCGTATTAAATTAGCTCGCAATAGAAAACAGTTTGCTTCGCTTGTCACCATGGATATCAGTAAAGCATACGACAGCGTTGAGCACTCGACTCTGTTACTAAGATTACAGGAACTGAACTTCCCAAGCTATTTTGTAGCCTTGATTTCTGTTTTTTTTTCGAAAAATAGAGAATTTTACTGCTGCCAAAACGAAGTTTTCTCAAGGAAATTTCAGAAACAAGAGGTGTACCGCAAGGACTTGTTCTCACACCTGTTCTTTTTAACATTTTCCTAAGCTCAATTCCATGCATTCAAAATGTGAGAACTTATGTGTACGCCGACGATATTGCATTTTTTTGCATCAGCATGTGACATTCATACTCTTTATCGAACCCTGCAACATTACCTCAACGTTCTTGACAACTGTTTAAGAACAATTCATCTGTCCCTCAATGTGAAGAAATGTGCATTGTTAGTATTTCCGGTTTCTGTTCCTGTAAATATCTGCCTGGTCTATCGAAATAATATAATACTCCTAGTTCAGACGGTGAAGTATCTCGGAGTAATATACGACTCTACTCTTTCCTGGCGGCCACACATTGAGCAACTTTCTGCAAAAGGAGTTCGGGCCATTGGTATCCTGCGTAGGCTTTGTAGTGCTAGCTCAGGCATGAGAAGGCATACACTTCTGATGATTTATAAAATGTACGTCCGCCCTATTTTAGAGTTCGAGTGTGTTTTATTCTCGGGAGCTCCTGCCCTTAAACTTCGCCCTCTTGTGCTGTTGGAGCGCGAGGCGTTGCGCCTTTGTCTTGGGCTTCCAAAATATGTCGCCAATGCTGTTCTGCACCTTGAGGCGCGAATGCCATCGTTATCAGCTAGGTTTCGCCTTTAAACAGTTCAAACATTTTTAAAATTGTGCGATTCACCTCTTCACGCTTCCACTATAATATTTCTTAGTCAACCTTCCGCCGCTGCCTGGTCTCGTTTTCATACCCCGCAGATATGTTACGTGCAGTCCCTCCTTTATCCCATAAACATTCATTTCACAGATGCCCGCCAATTGTATAACAACTCATCATCTGTCCAGATTGAATTCGATGACATTTTTCCATCGAATGCAAAGCTGCAGCCCTTCCCGCTTCTTCAGGGTCTGTTGCAGGACCACCAAAGGTCCTTTCCCTCTCTTGTTCTTATTGCTACCGATGCATCGCAGGACCACGAGAAGGCAGGTTGGGAAATTTTTCGCCTTCACTGGATTGGTCTTTTTCTCTCCGTCTTCCTGACTTCACTCCCATTTTTCTGGCTGAATTATTATAAGTAATCTTAGGCTTACGAAAATTAGAAACTACCGTTTCTCAGGTTGTGGTTATGACAGACTCTCTGTCCATTAGCTATTCCTTATCCTCACCCACTGAGTCTGGGGCATTACGCCTCTTTAAGTTCCTGATTCCGCTCCATCTAAATTCGGTAAGGTTGCTTTTGGTACCAGGTCACATGGGTTTTCACTTAAATGAGGTTGCAGATTCCTTAGCTAGAGCCTCTCTCTGCGGCCCAATTGTTGCTGTCCTACCAACGTGTGCATATACAGCTGCGGTGAGGTTTCGCAGCTACAGAATATTTCAGGAATTAGCTGCCTCGACTCTTACATCATCTCCCGAATATCAGCATCTTCTGCATCCTTGGAGTAGCAAAAACTGGCGCTCACGCAAACTAGAGGTCTCTTTCACGGCTTGCGTTGCCGGGCTCCACTTCTAAATTTCTACCTTCACAGATCTGGCCTGGCGGCTTCCCCACTGTGGCCTTTTTGTGCCGAACCTGCGACAATAGATTATTTCCTGCTGTTCTGCTGCCTCTTCCCTCATTTGAGGAAGCGTCTTTTGCAAATTCCATTGCATCAACTGGGCTTGCCTGTGTCTTCAGCGGTTGTTCTTTCAATTGGCACTTCTTTGCTTGGACGAAGCGACAGGAGTGTGCGCTCTGCTGTTCAAAATTTTCTTCAAGAAAAGCAGCGCCTCCCATTCTAATTTCTTCTTCCCGCTCTCAGTCAGTACGACATTGGAACATTACAGGCATTGTATACTATTATGCACATTAAGCCATTGTCCCGTCTTCGATCTCAAAGTTAACAGGACCCCTGTCCTTCCGTCTTCCAATCTATCAGGCTACATCCTATTACCACTCCTTTTCCCGTCAAAACTTTCCTGTATCCAGCAATTAACCGCCTGTGTCTTGGCCACTCCCCCGTAGTGGGTAAGTGCCAGCAGAGTCTGAGGCCTTCTTTCCTTCCTTCCTTAAACATGGCAGGGTTCAGCACTACCAACGCTATTCGTTCTCTTCGCCTGACTTCGTTCTTGTCGCGTTGCATGCATGAGCGGAACATGTGGTTCACGCCTGCGGCCGTTACGTAACTCCCGGGGTCAAAATAACGGTCCCGGTGCTAATTGGAAGATGCAATACGCGCGTGGTGGCGTTTGAGGTGAACGACATGAATGATGTTAGTCGCAGGTCGGGTTGACGGCGTTGAAGAATGGAGGGGAGTAAGCTCGTAGATCGCGTCGGTCATCTGACGGAGCACTTGACACGGGCCACTGAACTGATGAAGTTTCTCAGAGAGACCGACACGGCGAGAAGGGGTACAAACGAGTACGAGGGAGCCCGGTGAATAGTATACTGCGTGATGCCGGCAGTATTAAACGGATTTCTAGTAGCAGAGAGCCTGTCGCGGGCGGTTTGTCGGGCCATGGTGCCTGGGAGAGGGCATCACGTGCACACACTGTGGTAGATTGAGCAGAAGCCGGTGGCCATGTATCCAAGCTTAGGGCAGGATGCCGACCAAACACAAGGAATAACATCAAATAGCCGGTTATGTCATGCCGCGACGAATTATAGGCAAAGATGGCGTATCGCAACGCAACATCGCAATCGCAGTGGTCGGGTGAGACACACATAGCATGTCAGCCTAGGTACTCTTGAGGCGCTCGGTAAGCTCGTTCATCCGTGGATGGTAGGCTATAGTCAGCTTATGCTGCGTGGCAAAACACCGGAGGGCGTCGTTGACTACTCCGGATAAATGTAGCGGCCGCGGTCCGTTAGAAATTCTTGTGGAGCACCGTAGTGAAAGATTACATTCTGCAACAGGAAATCTGCGACATCGGTTGCGCAACTTGTTAGTAATGCACGCGTGATAGTGTATCAGGTCGCAAACTCGGTCGCGACACCAATCCAACGGTTGCCGGTATGGGACATGGGGAAAGTTCCGAGAAGGTCTACTCCAACACAATATAAGGGTTCTAGAGGTTCATCAATAGGTTGTACAAGGCCAGCAGGCAACGTGGATGGTCTCTTCCTGCGTTGACCAAGTTCACAAGAAGCAACGTAACGCGGAACACAGTGGTACAGACCGGGCAGAAAGAAGCGGCGTCGGACGCGATCGTACGTGCGGGAGACGCCCAGATGGTCCTCGGTATGGTAGGTCGTGTAGTTCTGCAAGAACAGATGAACGGAGGCGCTAGGGAACGACAAGAAGGAGCGGAGGACTGTCAGGACGAAGGCAGTGGGAGTATAGGATGCCATCCTGAAGGACCAAGAGTTGCAGTTGCAGTAAAGGACCGGAGGTGGTACAGTTGAGGCGATCAGCGATGAAGCGCAAGGAAGAGTCTCGGTGTGGCTTGTTCGCGATATTAAGTAGATCGGAGATAGCGGAGCGGCACAGGCCGATGTCGATGTCTCTAGGATCAGGCGGCTCCGCAGGATACCGCGACAGGTAGTCGGCCTATAGATGGAGATGCCCTGACCTGTAATAAATGGTGTAAGAATACTCCTGGAGGCGCAACGCCCAACGGCCAAGTCGGCCTGTGGGGCCCCTCAGTGAAGAAAGCTAACAAAGGGCATGGTGATCGGTCACAACGGCGGATAGGTGGCGAAATAGGCAGGGTGGGAACTTAGCTACGGCCTTAACAAGGACGAGACACTCGCGTTCGATGATTGTGTAATTTCGCCCAGCGGTCGATAGGAGTCGGCTGCCATATGCCATACCGCGTTCTTGACCCCGGTGATCCCATATCCGCAGTCTTGCGTGCGAACTTCAGTTAGAGCCGATTAATCAAAGTGGGACAAGAATGGTGGGGAGATGAGCAAGTCGACTAGCGAAGTAAAGGCGTTCCCGAGGGCGGGGCCCCATGTAAAAGGAGTGTCTTTCTTGATGAAGTCTGAGAAGGCACGAGCGATACCGGTAAAATTTTTGATGAAATGGCGAAAGTGCCGAGGCCGACGAAGCTGTGCACATCCGTAGATGATTAGGAAATAAAGAAGTCTTTGACAGCTTGAACTCTAACAGTATCTGGGCGGACCCCAGAAGCGTAACCAGATGTCCGAGAATGTTGATTTCGCGGCGACCGAATAGACATTTCAGCGAGTTCAGCTGAAGCCAGGCTCTACGGTAGAAATAATACTCGCCAGTCTTTCCAGGTGCGTGTAAAGCGTGGGCGAAAAAAACTCCACGTCCTGCAGGTAACGTAGATGTGTGGGCCATGAATACTGCGAAGCAAGGAGTCCTTCATAATTTCAAAGGTAGCTAGCTCATTGCACAGACCGAATCGCATGATTTTGGACTGAAATAAGCTGTCGGGAGTGAAGAATGCGTCCTTTTCGCGAACGTTGCCATCAACAGCAATTTGCGAATACTCAGACGGATACGCGCCGCGGTGGCAGAGTGGCTAGGGCGCTCGACTACTGATCCGGAGTTCCCGAGTTCGAACGCGACTGCGGCTCCTGCGTTTTTATGGAGGAAAAACGCTAAGGCGCCCGTGTGCTGTGCGATGACAGTGCAAGTTAAAGATCCCCAGGTGGTCGAAATTATACCGCGGACCTCCACTACGGCACCTCTTCTTCCTTTCTTCTTTCACTCCGTCCTTTATCCCTTCCATTACGGCGCGGTTCAGGTGTCCAACGATATAAGAGACAGATACTGCGCCATTTTCTTTCCGCAAAAAACCAATCATTATTGTTATTTTTATTATTACTCGGACCGAAGATCGATGAACAAGAACTATATAACTTCTTGGAGGCAGTCTAATGGATCATCTATTTTAGAGAGAAAATAGATGTCTTTTTTTGTGATGCTCATGAGGTGATGGTAATCAAGGCAAAATGCCAGCTGTTTTCCTTTTTGACGAGCACAACAGGTGAGCCCCAAGGTATCGACGAGGGCTCTTCAATGTTACGACTGAGCATATTGTCCGCCTCCTTCTGTATGATTGTGCGTTATGTTCTGGCACTGGACACGATTGTCGGTGTACAAGAGCCGCGTCCCTGGTGTCAATGCGATGCATAACCACAGACGTTCGAGCCAAAGGCCGATCATCGGAGTAAAAAAACTTCGCAAAAAGACAACAGAAGACCGCGAAGGTCGTGAGATTGACCTGGTAAGAGGTCATCAGCAATCATTTTTTTGCATATTCATCAAATTGTAGCACGTCAGACTCGCGGCTAAGTGACGAGGGTGGCATGCAAGTTGTCACCGACGATATGACGCACTCGGAAGCTGGGCACAGCGTGACGACAAAAATAAATTGCGAGGGCGGCTGATCGGACGATGAAAAGCTGAGGACCGGAAGAGAAGCTTGATTTGCAGACATGGTGACAACTGTACGTGCAAGGGCAACGCTTCGTGTGAGGGGCGCATCAGGGACTGGAGTAATATTGTAGTCACCATGGCGAACTGCCGGACAGACGCGTAACGGACGTAAGGGGCGACGGTGGAGTTCAGGCGGACAAAGTTGGCGGTGCACAGTCGATGCACAATTGGAACTAGAGGCACCCCTGCAAGAGATAGGGCGAGTTGAACATTTTGGCGCAATCGATAAGGACGGAATTTACAGAGATAACTTCAATGCCTAGGATGATGTCATGAGGGTAGTGTTCGAGGACAGTAAAGTGCACAAAAGTATTGCGGTCGGCGATGGACACAGGAGCAGTACAGTCCAACGACGGTAGAGGTAGCGCCATCTGCGACACGAAAAACTGTTGTGGGGGAGGAGCGGGGACTTTCCTTAGGCGACGGCAAAGACGAGCGTTCATGACGGTGTCCGGTGTTGACCAGAGCAGTACAGGAACCCCGTTCATGCCGACGCTAAGGACGTTCCGATGGGCACGAAGAATTAGAGGCTTTTCTGGGCGGTTTTCGAGAGCAACATCACCCCCAGACGCTGCAGCCATCAGCTTCCCGGACGGGAGTGGTCATAAGGTACCGGAGACAACCGGCGGCGGGGTCGCGGTGATAGAGAGCTATGGCGCTGTGGTGATCTGACGGTTAGCATGATGTGTCAGAGTGTTGGGGCCAGCAATATCTAAGCGTTTACCGACAAACAGCAACGGCAGACAGTGAGATATCTTAGCGAATGTGCTGTCAAAGTCTTTTTCAATACTCCTTGCATGGCACCCGAAAAGCATACTCCACCATTGGAATGGATCAAACCTTGTTCAGTGGTGTCTGGTGCATAAGAGAGGTGGCGGCAATTCAGCGTGCTTTTTGAGTACGTGATGATCCTGGTAAACCAAAGTCCAGAGAGTGGTGGATGCGCGAAGAGAAGTGCATACAAATTAAATTCTTGCACACCCGTTTCCTTCAAAAAGAAAACATTAACTGCGGAAAAAGAACTAACAAGCAAGCAACGAAGAGTCACACACACCTGATGCATTCAGCCCCGAAGACACGGACGATCAGGAATAATAGAAGACACAGCAAGTTCGGGTAAAAGGTGATAAGGCCACAAATCCCTGTCACTGCTTCGTAAATGAAGGTTAACCTGGTGTATGCATTTTGTCACGAATGCATTTCAATGCATATGTGTTCTTTTAACAATAATAAATGGAAAGAACCTTTATTAAGCCTCTCAACAGCCTCACAAAGAGACAATGATCTCACATTCTAAGCGCGTGCGTGGTTTTAAGGGCCCTCGGTAACTTTGGTGTTTCCTTGAATGAAAAATAAACAATTGAATGCGGCGATAGTAACAAGCGTGCTCAGCGCTCGTCGCAGAAACGAGTCCGTGCAGCTCTCGGCGCGCTCAATTTAAAGCTGGCATGGAACCTGCGATGTAAGGCATCAAAAGAAACTACAAAAATGTGGAACAATATAGAAACAGTATCACGTGGTCGTGGTGATGCGATATAATTCTAGTGGCAACTTTCGTCAGAAACAAAATTATAGAACCGAGCGGGAGTGGCTTCAAGCGAGAACAACAGTGCAGGTCTTCGTGGCATTACTCTCCTCTCGAAAACTCATCAGCTCTATTCTAAAAACAACAAGAATGTTGGCCAAGAAATAAACCTTGATTACAATACTAAACATAGGATACAAAAATAAACTTGTCCTTTACCTGCTCATAATACTGCTCTAGACGCACGACGTGGTCAACATTTGATCGCGGAAGGCCGCTTAGATGTTGGCTTTTCATCCATGACGACTTAACTCCTGTTCACACATTCGACAAAGAACCTTGTACGGTCCGAAACAGTTGCGCATAAGTTTTTCTAAAACTCTGTGGGTGTATACAGATGTCCAAACACAGACCCTTACTCCTGGGATGTATTCCGCATTGCTTCTTCGTGGGTTACGGCATTGGCGTCGTGCGCTATAATCTTTTGACCGCAATCTTTCAAGTCAACTGGCTTTTTGTGCACGCTACAAGCAGCCAGCGATGTGGTCTTCGGTGACATCTAGGAGCACGGCATCGAGAGAAGTCTTTGGGTCCTTGATGTCTGCCACACTAAAAAAATATCTGGGTGGTCTCCTGCACTGTGGTGTTATAAGCGAAGACAACGTAGGGAAGGAAACCATCTCTGGTCATGTGTTCGACGCCCACGTACATTGCGAAGATGTGTACGGTTGTATTGTTTAGGCGTTAACTAAAACAATAAGTTCACGGTTGCTATTGATATGTGTCATTGTAGAAGCAGTAGTAACGCCTGCATTCGTAGAGGAAAAACTTGTCTCACGCTCGCGCGCTTGGACCACTTAAGGAGCACCACAGTTTCCGTCTCTGCTCCAGAGATTCTCCTTCGCGGTGCACGTTACAGTTGAGTGGAGCAGTGCTGGGTACGCTTCCCAACCTCCGTACTCCGCACATCATCACTAAAGACCTCACACCTCTTCACCAGCGACCCAGCCGCGGTATCCGCGAAGAGTCGCCCCAATTTGGGTCCCTTCCCCCGCCTACAAGAACGACGCTGCCTCGGCCACCGAGTTGAACTGACATGGCCACTGAGAAAACGCCCCCGCCGCCGATACAAACTAACCCGTTGAATCGAACTGCCAAGGCTACTGACACCTGGCCCCTGGAGCCGATCCTTTGCCTTCCGCCGCGAACACCGCCATTTTTTCGCGGTGACATGTTCGATGACGCTGAGGATTGGCTGGAGACCTTCGAGCGGGTCGCCTGCTATAACGGCTGGAGCGACGAGCGCAAGCTCCACAATGTATTTATTATTTGCTCCGAAAAAGTCTGACCGGACGTGGTCTGAAAACCACGAGACGACCCTTCCTACCTGGAAGACGTTTTGCCGGAATCTCCTGGCTACATTACACAACGCCGACCGCCGGGAGAAGGCTGAAGCTGCGCTGCAGTCCCGAAATTAGCGCATGAACGAAACTGTGTCCATGTACATCGAGGGCATCGCCCGCCTATTCAAGCGTGCCGACCCCAAGATAACGGAGAATAAGCTTCGCCATCTCATGCGTGGGGTTAAGCAGGAGCTCTTCGCTCTCCTTGTGCGCAGCCCACCTCGTACTTTAGAGGAATTTCATACAGAGGCGACCACCATGGAAAAGACACTCCAAGAAAAGGCCCGCCAGTACAATAGGGACATCAACAGCATGGTGCCTGAATCTTTTTTATCGTGCCTCGGCGGCACTAGAAACACCTTGCACAAACTGATTTGCTTAGTTGCCCAGGAGGAACTCCAACGGATCCGTCTGCTCCAGGTTGAGCCTCCACCACTGGCAGCGCTGAACGAAGTCGCGAAGGACGAGGTGCGGTTGGTTGCACGGGCGCCTCCTGTCCTCAAAGCACCAACCGGGTTTGATGAAAGACCCACGTAGGCATAAGTTGTATGTCGCATGGCTGGACACGTTTCCATAACTCCGACGCCTGCCGCAAGCACCATCGGCTCAAGTCATGCAACAACACAAGGCTACGGTATTACCCCGACGTCTCCCATGAGCTCCATCGCCCATTGTTGCCGGGAATTTTTGATGTCTTTGCTCATTCTTACAAGGCTACCGGCGCGCAGCTTCATCGCTTTGTTTGCGGTGCCAGACGCGACCAGATTAATCCCGATTTATCACATCCATGTAGAGCTGATCCTACGTTCTTCCAGAATGTTCTAGTAACTTTGCACGTTATATCTCGAAAGTTCGCTATCAGATTTAAATTGAGCACGGCTGACAGCTGCGGGAATTCTGATCGACGACCGCCGAGCACGCTGGTTGCTACGCCGCCGTCGAAAGAGTTTTAGACGCCGTTTTTGGTGTTGTTCTGCTCTCCGAATTGCACTCAGCACTCCGTGACGCCTGGTGGAGGTGCTATTTTGCCTTTCATGTTCTGGACGCCCCCTTCAATTCGCAACTCCAGCTTTCTGCGCATCGCACCGCAGGATGCGCCAGCAGACAGCAGAGCCAGCAGACGTCTTCAGGCAGATAACCCTCAGTTCGCGACCCTGACAGACCGCACGCGACAAACAAAAGACGCTGCTACGAGCACCACAACCTCGCCAAAGCTGTCCACCCGGTAGTACTGCAACAACAGCGGGTGCCGATAATTTTAAGTGGATCCCTTGGTGAAGACCACGAAGATTGCTTGGACCAATTTGAGCACGTGGCATCAATCAACACGTGGGATGATGCGGCAAAAATTGGAAACGTATTTTTCCCGTAAAGGGCTAAGGCCGTACGTGGTACGCATGCGTCTTCAGGTGTCCTAAGTTGGCCGTTTCTTGATTAAGCTTCAGTTGTTATTCCAGCGTTGTCCTGTGTTCTTCTCCTGGTGTCTCGGGCTTTCGCTGGTGAAGTTGTGTCTGAAATGCCATCTAGCCCACATGCTTACCTTGTTAGTGGAACGAAAACCACGAGTCGTCCCTAACGACATGGGAGCAATTCAAAAAGGAACTCTTTAAGGTATTAACCAGTGTCGTCAGGTAATAAAGATCAGAACGACTCTTCGAGTCCAGGATCCAACTTCCAAATGAGCCCGCCCACGGTTACGTCGACGAGATGAAGCGCCTTTTCGCTCCACCAACCCCGAGATGACCGGGGAAAAGATAGTTCAGTTTATAATACCCGGTTTAAAAGAACAACTCTTTGGCAGCCTCGTACGCCAGCCGCCAAAACAGTCGATGAATCCATGCAAGATCTCTGCACGATAGAGATGATCCTGGACGTCTGGGCTGGGCAGTAAAACGGCCTTTCTTCTGTCTGTGGAATTTGTCCGGACACGACGACCACCAACAGCGACAACTTACGGGAAGTGATCCGCTAAATAGTCCGCGAAGAGCAACGCCGATTACTGCCATCCTCCCTACGAACCCAAGCAGGGACTCTTATGGATGCGCTACGTGAGGAACTGGCACTTGGTACCTCGACGGCCACAGTACTTCAGGCAATGACCTACGGCGCTGCAGTACGCACTCGTCAGCCTCGACGGTGGCCCTTACGTCCTCTCCAACATGAACAACTTGTTGCCGAACGCCGCCTTCCTGCCCCCGCCTACCAAGCTTACGAGCGATGCCAAATTGCCAGGAAAGTCGACGACCAGAGGACTTCCGGAGGACTTCCGACAATTGGCCCATGTGCTTCTGTTGAGGCTGGCCATATTCTTCGTCATTGCCCGTACCAATGTATCGGTCTTCGAGGATTTGCCGTTGACGCCCCACGACCACGCTTCAGTCAGCGTTCGCAGGAAATCGACGAGTACCTGCATCGAGAGCAGTACACGCCGAACCGCCTTTCGCGCTCACCATCAGTGTCATCCTCGTGCTTTGCTTCGCCATGCCACAGCTACGCAGCCGCGGTACGAGGAAGGTCTCCCAGCCCCCTTAGGGGAAACTAAATACAGCAACCTCTGAAAGTGAGGTTGTTCCTGAGCGAAACACCGAAGATCCTCCAACTACCATGCGGCACGAAGAAGCCGCCCCCGCCCCGCCGACGCCGCATACAATGACTACCTCGACCACAACGCGGACCGCTTCAAAGCGACGCCGATAGCGAGAAACGTTTTGACGACACAATCTACCCACGATTCCTATACCTGACGAAGACGTGACCCGACGCATAGGAAGACGTGCAACGCTACAGCCAGGAAGTCCGACTAAGGAATATTTATCAACGGTCGTACAGTTACCGCCCTATTCGACCCAGCAGCCGATTAATCGGTGATGAATAGAACATTCACTACGCAGCTGACAAAATTCTCGACCGCTTGTGACAGCCCAGAAATTCGCACCGCAGGGGGCCACCTCATTACGCCGTCAGGACAATGCACCGCGCGAGTGATTGGCAAAGGAAATACCTAACCTGCGACCTTCGTTGTGCTATGAAAATGTTCTCGCAAAGTGACATTAGGGTATTCATTTTACTTAATGAACTATCAGGCGATCATCGACCTGCGATCCAAGCTGATCACGCTTTTGACGGATGAGACCATCCTTTCGATGAGAACTCTAAGAAATCATGTCGTCCTCATTGTCGTGGCGGAATAAGTGAGCGTCCTACACCGTTCAAGCATTATTGTGACCGTAGGAGCCAGGAAAGCCATTACTGCTGAAAACATCATCTAGGGAAACCTGCAGTTGCTTCGAGATCAAGGAATCAGCATCGCAAGAGGCATAGCACATTTACTCAATGGCCGGACCGAAGTACTGCTGACCAACTTCTGGGAATAATACAGGCACAATAACAGTGAAAATACAATTGCTTTCTTCGACGAAATATCCTACCTACTAGAATCTTTCGTCCTCTCCGACCCATTCGCAGAAAATTCTCCTGACAAAGAGAACTCGCCCACTTTCGATATCAACACAGCCCTGCCCGGGAACAGACAAGACCAGATCCTTAATCTGCTTCGAAGCTACAGCGAGTTGTTGTTTTTTCGTCATCGCCGAGGGTCCGACAAACGACAGTTACCAAGCATTTCATTATATTTGATCAGCACGCCCGACCTCTCTGTCAAAGCCCCTACCGTGTGTCGCAGCGAGAATGATAGTCATCCAGGTCCAAGTAGAATAAAGGCTTTGCAACGACCTCATACAGTCTTCAAGCAGCCCATGGGCGGCACCGTTTGTTCTAGTGAGAGAAAGAAAAAAGGCGCACTTCGATTCTGCGTTAATTATTGCCGCTTGAACATCATAACAAAGGAGGTCTACCCTCTCCCCCGCATCGACGAGAGACTGGAACTGCTCTGCACCGCGAAGTATTTTCATCGATGTAACTCAAGAGCGGCTACTGGCAACCTGAGGTTGGTGAAAGAGATTGCGAGCAGACCGCATTCTTCCCCACGGATGGGCTCTTTGAGTTCAAGGTGATGCCATTTGGTTTCTGTTCCGCACCACCAACGTTTCAGCGACTAATGGAAACAGTGCTGGCAGGTCTGAAGCAGCTAATTTGTCTCGTATATTTAGATGACATCGTAGTCTTCGCCCCGAAATTTGAAGAGCACCTCAAAAACTTCCAACAGCAGTGGACGCTATCAAGCCATCTGGCCTAACACAGAAAGCAGAGAAGGACCACTTTGGTTACGTAGACCTGTTAATTCTAAACCACATCGTCAGCACGGAGGGAGAACGCCCAGACCCGCAGAAAAACGGCTGCTATTGAACAGTTCCACCGCCGGCTGATAAAAATCAGTGCGCGAATTCCTCTGGCTGCGCGCATATTACCGATGATTTGTGAAAAACTTTTCGCGCATCGCCGAGCCCCTGACCCAACTGACGAAGGCAGACGTGCCATTTAAATGCGAAGCGCCGCAAGCAGAAGCCTTTAAAAAACTTCAGCGTCGTTTACAGTCCCCAGCGACACTGGCTCATTTTGATGAAAACGCCGATACTGATGTTCATTGCGACGGAAGCAGCACGGGCATCGGCGCACCCTTTCAAAAAAGTAAAGGGCTGGAGAAAATCATCACATACGTTGCCCGTTCTCTTTCCAATGCCCAGGATAACTTTGCAAGAACTGAGAAGGAGCGCCTTGCCATCATCTAGGCTACGTCATAAATCCTCCCTACCTGTATGGGCGGCGGTTCAAGGTGGTCAGCGGTCACCAGGCGCTGTGCTGGCTTGCGAGTTTTAGGAACCCCTTTGGCCACCTCGTTCGATGGAGTGTGCACCTCCAGGAGTTCGGCGTCACCGTCGTTCACAAGTCCGGGCGCAAGCACACTGACGCCGATTGCCTCTCACGAGTTGTTCCAGAATGTTCAATTAACTTTGCACGCTTTACCTCTAAAATTCGCAATCAGCATTAAATTGAGCACGGCCGACAGCAGCGGGCATTCTCTTCGACGAGCACCCAGTTCGTTTGTTGCTACGCCGCCGCCGAGGGACTCAGTACACTGTAGGCGCAAGTCACCCTCAATAAAGTGTTTTGTTTACACGCCATTTTCGCTGTTCTGCTCCGCGGTTTGCAGTTACCACTTCGTGACAATATTATGCAACCACACCTGCCCAAGCTGAGCCACGCATTCGGAAGTAGGGTGTGTGGCGTACACCGCACCGTCAGCCTTTCTGCTACTACTGATACCACGATATCTGCACAGAGAGGCAGCGACAGTATCCGATACGCTGCATCCGATTTGCGCGTGACAATTCATGGTGCTGAGACATTGGCTGTGATCGATACCGGTGCTGATTATTCTGTTATGAGCCGTGCCTTTGCTTGAGAACTCAAAGTCCTCACACCGTGGACGGGGCCCACATTCGCGCCGCTGGTGGCCACCTAATTTCCTCTGTGGCAAAAGTGCCAGGCAAGAGTTGGAATTTAGTTTCACATACGTTGGTCGATTTGTCACGCTCCCCGACTGTTTTAGAGACTTGATTCTGGACGTAGACTTCCTGCAGGCGAACGGCGCTGTAATTGACTTTCAGCACGCACGTGTCACATTCTCGACCAAACTGGCTGCGACCCGCTTTGACTGCTGAGGTCCCTGCAGCAAAGCTCTGCGCATTGTCGAGAATGACTTCATGGTGCGGCTGCGGTGCAGTTTACTGGGGATCGTGTGGAATGGCCTATTTCACGAATACGAGGGCCCGGCGGGCGGCCTTAATCACCTGTTGCTTGAGAGGGGAGATGCCGTTGCAACAGGTCCGGTCCAACTACGTGATGGCCGTACCGAAATCCTCCCAACCAACTTTGCCAACGAATATCAGCACCTCGTCAAAGGCACAGCTATTCCCTTCCTCCACGACATTGCTGGGGTCCTAGCTTTGTGCACCATGGGAGGACCCACTCCAGACATTGCTGTCCACACTACGTTCTTCATTCAGTCAAATAAATCCGGCGCTGCTCTCGGTTCAGAAGGACCTTCTGACGAACCTCTTGGCAGACTTTGCGGACTGTTCGCTGCCTGCTCGAAGGTTGGCCGGACTCCACTCGCCAAGCACCGTATCATCACTGATGAGACTACTTGTCCCGTGTGCCAACGCCAATACCGTGTCTCCCCGATGGAGCGAGAAGCCATTCAGAATCAGGTTGCCGAAATGCTTGAAAACGATGTCTCGTAATTCAGCCGTCCAACAGTTCATGCACATTCTCCGTGGTTCATTTTTTTAAAGGAGCAGACTCTGCGTTTCTCTGTCGACTACAGGTAATTTAATAACCTGACCTGAAAGGACGTTTACCTGCTGCTTAGGATAGATGACCCGCCGTACTGATTACGGGACACCCGATACTTCTCGTCGTTAGATCTTAAAAGCTGGTACTGGCAAATCGAATTAGATGAGAGAGACCAGAAGAGCTAGGACAGCTTTCTTGATGCCGGACGGCCTCTATGAATTTAATGTGCTTCCATTTGTCCTGTGCTCATCATCGGCCATGTTTATACGTGTGATGAACAGTGTTCTCTCCTGCTCGAAGTGGGAGTCCTGCCTGGTGTACCTGGACGATGTGTTTATATTTCCAACCACGTTTGACCAGCAATTGGAGCGTATGAGCATCGTGCTGCAAGTGCTCAAATCTGCGCAACTTACAATCAAAGCCGAGAATTGCACTTTTGATTTTTAGGAACTTCGCCTTCTTGGTCACGTTGTTAGCGCAGAAGGTGTTCACCGGGACCCTCACAATACCTCTGCCGTCTTCGGTTTTCCACGCCCAACTTACAAGAAGGCCGTGCGCCGCTGGGTTTTGTGTCTGTCCTGCAATTATAGGCGCTTTGATCAAGAATTTGTTAGACTCGCTGAGCTGTTAAGCTCACCAGGCCGCGACGACACGCCCTTGCTGTAAGGAAGCGGCCGAGAGGCCGCATTTCTCGAGCTTCGCATCCGTCTACAAAGAACTCCGGCACTCGGCCAGTTTGATTAACACGCTGCTACGGACATCCACACTGGTGCCAGAAATGTTGGCTTTGGTGCGGTACTGATCCCGTGGAAAGACTTTGCAGAGTAAGTTATCATCAGTTACGCCAGTCGGGAACATACGTGCTCCTAGAGCAATTATTCTACGACGGAGAAAGAATGTCTCTCAGTAATATGGATCATCAGCATGCTCCGACCATCCCTCAAAGGCCGACCCTTCCGTGTGGTTAGCGACCACTACTCCTTATGATGGTTTGAGTGCCTGTCATGATGTGCCAACCGCCGGCCATCTTGGAGTGAGCCGTACACTCACGCGGATTAAACAAAAGTACTATTGGCCTAGGTTACCCTCATCGATGCGGGCCTACATAGAAACATAGAGCGATTGCTAACGTCAGAAATTGTCTCCATTGAAACCAACAGGATTTCTTTACCGCGTCGATCCAGCAATGTCTCCTTTTCACCAAGTGGGCATGACCTTTTTGGTCCTTTTCTGAAATATTCGTATTGAAAATGTTGGATCGTCGTTGCGATTGACTACTTGACAGGGTACGCTGAGAGCATGTCCCTTGTCGAAGGAACTGCTGTTGAAGTGGCGCATTTCTTCGTCCACACATTTTTTTGCGTCATGGATCCCCGCCGTTGTTATTAATGACCGGGGATCTCCTTTCACAGCCCACTTAACCCAGTCCGTGATGACGCGCACCAGTCATCGACGTGCTACGGCCTCTCACCCGCAGATAAACGCGTTGGTAAAGCGACTTAACCGCGCACTAGCCGACGTGCTTTGTATGTATGTTGACGTCGTGCATAGAACTTGGGAACCATTCAGCTATACGTAACGTTTGCGTTGAACACAGCACTGCAGAAGACAACTCGACTGGCCCACCTGTCAAATTGTCTTCGGTAGACAGGTGACCACTACGTTGGATGCTATGTTGCCCTTTGACACCTACTGCGATTCAAACGGTGACCTTGACGTAGACACCGTTCAGCGTGCTGAGAAAGCGCGGTAACTGGCACGCCTGCGAATTAATCGTCAACAGGAGACTGACGCTGCTAGGTACAACCTCGGATGCCGCATCGTCTGTTACGCGCCCGGCAAATTTGTGTGAGTTTGGATACTCGTTCTTCGCCGCGGGCTTTCTGAAAACTTACTGCGGAGATACTTCGGCCCTTACAAAATAATGCGACGCATCAGTGATGTGACATTTGCAGTGCTGCCACCCCGGCGGCTCGCTCATCGTGGCTGTCGCACCGTACTGAACGTGTGAACATTGTTCGCATGTAGCCTTAAGGCTACCTGATTGAACGGCGGCGCACTGCCGCTGTGGCCTTCCCTTTCGCTGAATTTTCTCTCCTCGGCAAATCACGTCGATGCTACAGAAGAGGGTGGCAATAATACGTGTCATTGTAAAAGCAGAAGTAGCGCCTGCATTCGTGGAGGAAGAAGTTGGTCGCCACTCGCTCGCGCGCTCGGACCACTTAGGGACGACCGCAGTTTTCAGTCTCTGCTCCGGAGATTCTTCTCTCCGTTGCAGATTACAAAATGCAGTAGCCTTGAGACGGCTGGTTTCGTTGTATTGGAGGATGGCTTGGGTGAGCTCGGTAGTACAGACAGTTCCTTTGCTGGCAAAGAGAATTTCGGGGTCACCGCGGAGAGCCAGGATATTTTCAACAAAGAAAATGGATACTTCTGTGTCGCTACCATGGGGTAGCCCATTCGCTTCGTCGTAGGGAGTTAAATAGTCTATTGTTACTATTCTCTGCTTGTTAACGGTTTCCGAAGCACGAAAAAGGTCAAGAACATACAAGCCGATCTGTTCAAACTGCTCTGTTGACAACTTATTACTTAAAGAAATCTGGAGATGACGTTAGCGGTGTTTGAGGTGTTGTTAGCCAAGCCAACATTCGGCGTGTTGTGCGACGTCATCAGAAAGAGCAGGCTGGCGACATTTTTTGGAAAAACGCAGTGGGTGAGAGTAAACGCGGTGTGACCAGCCGCAGCATTGCTTCTCGAGGGCTGTCAGAACGGCAAGAAGTTAAGCGGCCTTGTTCAACGCGAAGTTACTCTCCACAATACCATTTTTGGGGCGAAAACAAAGTAACTCACGCATGAACGCCGCACGAGGAAGAGTGCTGCATTCCAGGTACTCGAAGTGACGGTGGAGGTCAGGGTCTGAGCGCTACTGCTGCACGCATGCGCTGCTACTGATGGGACCAAGAGCGTTATCGTCACAGTGTTTTGGAGGCGCATCAACGAGATTTCTTGATAAGCAGCTGGCGTAACAGCGCTTCTACGTAGACATGAACGCCACATCTACATCAAGATTTCCAAAGTTCCATTGAGCGAGGCACCCGAAATGGTCTTTCGAATTGCCAAGTACCAAAAAGCGTCATGATTGCGGTCAACCCTGTAGGGCCTGCCGCACAGATTCTGCCCGCTGTTTTCAATGCCGCCAGTGGAAACTACGCGAGCAGCTGTTTTCTGCGGGTGAGCATATATCTAATATTCTATCGATGTAACTAAGAAACATGATCTCCTCGTAAGAGGAGAAGCATTCTTTTTTCTTGAGAGTTTTTTACTTTGAAAGCGGGATGAAATGCGGACAACACGAAGAAACGAAACGCACGAGTGCTGTTTCGTGTTGTCCGCGTTTCATCGCGCTGCTTCTAAGTACAGTGCATTACCAACTAGGCCGGAACCTTGCTCATGAGAGTTTTACATGACGACTTGACCATTAGCTTTTCACTTGACGAAACCTTTTCAGGTTATCAATTTTTAAGGCCAGACAACGACGTCATATATGTGTACGAGGCAAATTTGACATATATGCCTGTCAATTCAGTGTGTGGATTACGTGCTGGAACCATGCTGGATCAGACATGTGCAATTAGTACTATCTTCAACTCTACTCTAACACATCATTCGACCTTATGAAGGTGGGCGTCTCTCCATCCTCTTAATTGACAGCGATTTGCCAATACTCCCTTTTAGATCCACGGATGAGAAGCACTTATCTTCCAAAAGGCGCTTTAAGGTATCATAACTCTGGGAAGGAGCTAGACATCGGTCAATGTTACGCTGTTGAACACGCGGTAATCGAAGCTAACCCAAAACTTTCCGTCTTTCGTTTTTATGAGTAAAAGTACAACCAGTGCTTCCGAGCGGCTCTTTTATAACTTGATGACATGGTTACGCAGCCTTTCTTCAACTTGATCCTGATTGACGTGGCGTTCTTTTGTCCACATACAGTAGAAGGTATCCCAGAAGGCTGGTGTCTGCGGGTATAATTTAATTTTTGACCTTTGAGGAAGCGGAAAAAGAGTCGCTGTAACTTCGAAGGAGGTTCTGCAGAAGTAGTCGGTGCCGGGGCAGGGCAGGACTGCAGTAAATGCTGGCTCTAATATTTGGATCAGTTAACCACTGTCGACGGGTGAAGAAGAAATTTTGTAGTAGTTTATTTGAGCAATTTGTTCCAAAGAGGCAACGAACCTGCAATTTTTTTCAGGCGTCCGTACTCCCGGGTGAGGTTTGTTACCAATACAGATGTTTTTCCATTCCGGAACTCTGAGACGCCTCTTGAAATTGCGATTATCCGGGCCAGTTGTAGCTGCACGTGTCCTTCGATAATGCCAGCGATGTGTTCTGCAGTACCACCGGTTGCAGAAACGAAAATGATTGAATTAGAGAGTGGAGTAGGGGGAAATTCAGCACTCTGAGCGTTGCGTAAATTCCTCCGTGTCGAGATAGGAAGTAAGGTCTCGTTCATCGAGAGAACGATGGACTTCAACTTCAGGTCGATAATCGTTCGATGTATCAAGGAAGTTCATGCTTACAACCACTCGCAGGAGGACTGTAGTAGCTCAAAGAAAATCACAATGTATGTGTGTCTGTTTAATATCACCCTTGCAGTAGATCATTCCGACAGGGTAATGAGTAGGCCTCCAGCTGTGCTTTGTCTGCAGGCCATCCCAAGTGGTCTTCACCTTGTGGAGGTGCGCGGAGAAATGGCAACTTATCACTGAAGAGTGCGATCCCGTGTCAAGTAAGGCAGTAACTTTACGGATTTCAATAGTTGCTTTCAGGTTACACGTCCTTTTTTTCGAGTTGCACATCGGTCTGTTGTCAGTTCATGGTTGCGCCGGGTGCTGTGACCGCGGACGGGGTACGATGTTATCATTTTGCGCAGAAGTGGCATTGTGTTGACTTCAGGTCATGTTTTCGTCCTGGTTGGTATTGTATGCAACATCTGTGAAGTGCTTGCGACGTCTTCATGCGACGTGGTTGATAAAAAACCTTCGTAGTTTTTGTCAGGTACCATTGAAGCTTGCTGGTCAGCAAGTTTCCCCTACACGGCTAGAGATCTGTGAACGGCCTCTGCATAGCTGTGACCTTGCGCCCTGAGCATCCATATAAGCGTCGAGAAGTCGGATTCTTCTGTATGGACAGCAGTCGAGGATATGGCCGGTTTCACCCCCGTGAAAGCAGAGTTAACGATGCTGGGTGGGGGTCCTCCAATCGTGTGCTTTCCTTGGTGCGGCCTTTCGAAGCATGGCAGGACGGCAACTCACCAGTGGTCGTCCCGGCGGTGGTATATAGGGCCACATCAGGTTGGTTAACAGTATGCCTTTAGCTGCATACCGCAGCGGCTTAAGTGATGGCGCTTGGTTCTTGGGTCGAAGTTGAGCTTTAAGTAAAACCAATTCCTGGTGCATTTCTTCGCAGACAGCATCTGTCAGTGTTGCGTAATGAGACTGCGTTGATGTCAGCACTAGATGGCGCAGTTTATTATCAGCAAAATTCAGTATCATTTGCTTCAGGTTCCAGTGACTGGCAGGTGGTGTGTCCAGCTGTATTTCGAATAGCTGCGCCAGGTGACTTTATTGGTGGGTGCGAACGTACAGGGTGTCTTGAGTGATTCCTTTCCTGATGAACTTCGCGACATGCTTTGGGGGATTGCCCTTGAGTCCAAGTGAAAGTTTCTTTCATGCCCCAAACCTAGAGATTACCTTGGTTTTCCTCAGCCCTTGCAGGGTCGGCACGACAGATCCAGAGTGTCTCTTCTTAGATGATAACTGTTACTATTTTATTTGGGATTTAAATGCGAGCTTAGAGCAGACAAGTGCCCTTTCCTTTCGCAGGAGGCTTGAAAACGTATTCAGGAACTAATTTCTGAATTTGTCTGAACTTGGTAGAAAAATCTCGCGGCTTCGGTACCACTACAAGCAGGTCCTTAAGGCGGAAAAACAATGCCCTGTAGCTTCAAAGCGCCTTATACTTGTTTGAAGGCTGCTACACGCCTGTACTGGTCCAACCAGTTTTTATCACCTTCACCTGGGGTGCTACTAAAAATGGCTGGTATTCAGGCCTGCTGAACAATGACTGCTGCCGACGCTATAGGCGAGGCCATCGTCATTTTCCTCGCTCGGTGAGTTCGGGCAGCAGCGCGTGCGAGGTCGGGTAGCAGGCAGCCCATGAAATAGACTATCGGCTTCATACGATTGTAAATTTTCTGGGGCCAAGCTAGGTGGACTGGTCTCATGAATTATTGGGGGTGGCCGCCACTTTAACGCTACCCAGAAATTATAAAAGATCATGGCGCGTCGACAAATGTTCGGCCGTGAAGAATGCTACGAAAGGGCTCGAAAGAAAATTTTTTGCCGTGCCGACTCGCGCTCGTCAAGAACTGAAGAATCTTTGGTGGCGACAGAAACAAGCGTACTTCTCAGTTCTTGCAGGAAAGAATTCGTGCAACTCTCGGCTCGCTTCATTTCAAGCTGGCAACAATCCTTTGAGCTAAGGAGCTAAACGCAACTGCAACAATCTGGAACGGCCTGGAGGCAGATGCGCGCGGCTGGGAATATTTGAGATAAGACTAGTGGCATCTAGCGTCGCAAATAAAATGATAAATCAGAGTGCCAGCGGATTTGAGAGCGAAAAAATAGCATAAAGGTTTGCGGAAATATACGGCCTATTCTCAGTTTGTCATGAAGGTTGTTTAAGCTACAGCAGGAATTATCTATTCTTGCTAGTACATTTTGTACGCTTTTCATTTTCTTTTTTCGGGTGTATTTTCTTCTGGTATCGAGATCGTTCGTTTTTTAATTTTTTTCTTTTTAGTACTTTTTCCCATCTTGTATACATTTGCATTTATTGCTTTAAGTAATTTTCTATCTTGTTATAGTTTCGTTTTTTTTCGGGTTCAACGTTCTAAAGCGACTCCAGTTACGAGTGATGCCGGAGGAATCCTTATGACTTAGACCACCTTTAGGTCTTTAACGTGCTCTGACGATCACAGTGCACTGGCATCTGTCAATTCGCCTCCATCGAATTGCGCCCGCCGGTCCTTGGATTTAACTCACTTCTTTCAGATTAGCAACCGAGCGCCATAATGAATGAGCAACCGCTAGAGTGTTTTCTTGTATATTGTAGACACGCATTTCATTTGTAGGAAGGAGCGCTTAAGAACCTGTTTGAATTCACCGCGAAAGTCGGCTTGCCGCTCTCGATCAACGCCTGCATTGTGATGGCCTATTGCCTCTACGGGGTGATGACGTCGATCGCGGGCCACGTTCCAACCACGCATGCCTACCACGGCTTCCAGGCAATGAGAAATTTTCTCTGAAGGAGCCTAGGAGTGCTGTCGAATTGATACATTAAGCATTAAGGAAGGATTTATTGAACTATGTAGAATGATATCAACGACATACACTATAGCCGACATGCTATGGCACATGACAGTTTTACAGACTTTCGTAGACGAGGGTTCGACGAAAGTTCATCTGGTCAGGCATTAGTAGAAGCAAAAGATTACTGTCACTGACCAAGTCAAAGTAAAAACAATCAGACGTTTCGGAACCCGTAAGGGTTTATTGTTCACACTGAGGCTAAAATGGCAGTGGACGAAACTTAAATACGCAGAATATGACGTAATGACTATGTAAACGGGTGGCATCGTCCTTTCCTTCTGGTAAATAATATCAGGTGTCGTCTGGATGAATGATGGCTCAAGCAAAAGGCGTGTCGTCAGGTTCCGCTTTTTGGATAGAATGGCGGCGTTCTCCCACACGATATCATGCGTTTTTTTTTTCATGTGCGTACTCGACAATCGCGTTGGAAGCCACTTTTTGGTTATGAACATCGCGCTGATGCTCTTTCAATCTTCTGGGGAATTTCCGTGTTTCGACTATATAAACCCCTTTACAATCACAGCTACGGGATTCGGTAGACAACGCCAGGAAAACGGTTATCTGGCAGGGGTCCTTGACATTCACCAGCATACTTCAAAGTTTGCTGAAAGGCAGGTGTCCGATGCATAGGTTATACTTCGCGAAAATACAGGATAAAGCTTCGCTTCTACTACGTACATAAGGAATTCCAGCAGTGCCCGGGAAAACCTTACGACTGGAAGAGCTCGGTTGCAAAATATGTTTTTGGCCCATCGTGGATTTCAGCAGGTCACCACTTTACTGCCTTTCTAATTACCTGCACAGTGTAATAGGCCCCTTGGCCGGTAAAACCGCAACACATGTGGCCAACTCCTGCGACTTTGTTGAAAATGTACATAACGGACAGCTGGACGAAGAAGATATAATGGTGTCCTTCGACGTCACGTCACTGTTAACCAGCGTGCCGCTCAGCCTGGCCGTCTCTAAGTGCGAAGAATATTTCCAGAGGGACACCGCTCTCGCTGAACACACTCCTTTTGACGTCCCAGACCTTTCTAACTTATTCCGGTTCTGCCTCAGAAATACTTATTTTACATATTGCTCGAAGTTTTGCTCGCCGACACACGGCACTGCCATGGGCGCCTCCATTTCCGTAACGAGAGCAAATATTGTAATGGAAGCATTAGAAACGGAAGTCCTCAGTAAATTCACACCCCAAACCAAGCTTTTTTACCGCTACGTATATGATTGTTTTTGCATCCTACGCAAAGAGGACGTATCATTTCCCGGTTACTGCAACAATTGAATTCACTCGAGGAGACACTGCAGTTCACAGTCGAATATGACCAACAAGGCATTCTCCCGTTCTTCGACGTATTGTTGCAACGCAAGAGCGATGGACTCTCCTTAGAAGTATACCGGAAAGCAACGCACACAGGAAAGTTCTTAGACTTTAATTCGAAGCACCCGATTGCCCACAAAAGATCCGTTGTGTCATCTTTGGTGACACGTGCGACACGAATCTCCAAAGAAAAGGAAGATTTGCAAGCCGAGCTACAAATGATACGCCGAGAACTTTCGTGTAACGGCTATCACGACCACTTTGTGAAAATGATCCAAAAACATATTTTGCAACCGAGCTCTTCCAGTCGTAAGGTTTTCACCACCACTGCTAGAATTCCGTATGTACGTGGTATAAGCGAAGCTTTATCAAGTATTTTCGCGATGTATAGCCTGCACATCGGACACGTGCCTTGCAGCAAACTTTGAAACTTGCTGGTGAGTGTGAAGAACCCCCTGCCAGATAACTTCTTTCCCGGCGTTGTCTACCAAATCCCATGCGGTGATTGTAGCCAGGTTTATATAGGGGAAACGGGAAAATTCCCTTGGAGATTTAAACATCAGCGCGATGTTGATAACAACAACGTGGCTTCCAATGCGATTGCCGAGCACGCGCACGAAAAAACGCGTGATATCGCCTGGGACACCGCCGCAATTCTATCCAAAGAGCGGAACCTGACGACACGCCTTTTGCTCGAGTCGTCATTAATCCAGACGACACCTGATACAATGAACCGGAAGGAAGGGACGATGCCACCCGTGTGCATACAGTCATTACGTCATATTCTGCGTATGTAAGTTTCGACCACTGCCCTTTTAGCCTGTGTGTGAACAAGGAACCCGTGCATGTTCCGAAGCATCAAATTGTTCTTACTTTGACTTGGTCAGTTACTGTAATCTTTTGCTTCTGCTTTTTATAGACTTTCATATCACATATTTTTGCACAATGACTCAGCGAATTCTCAGTATCTGTCCGTTGTAGAGACTTGCAATGAATCGCCAGTTGTGTTGTTTGAAGAAGGAGTAGGGTATATATTTCGGATTTGTGCGGATATATTTTTGCCGCATTACGAGAAATTCTTCAGCCTTTTCTGTTTCTTTTAATTGGTGTTTTTGTCTACTTTGTTTTGATAAACATGCATGTATGCACTTCACTCTTGGGTGTAATATAATCCGCTTAGCACAGAGAAATAATGCTGGCATATGAAAGAGGTTCATTTACTCAAACTTACCTTAGATCTTATGGTGTCGCTTAAGTCAAACACGTGAAATTCATCTCCAGTTCTGCTTAGATATGATTGGTATTGCCTAGATTTGTAGAAGTCAATTTTTTTCCGAATGCTCTCTTGATGTAGCTAGAATAGAAAATAAAGCTGTTCAGCAACATTTGTTTAAAAAAAAAAATGCCAGCTGAGCGAATACAAAAGAGAATAACGCTCTGCAGCCTGCAGAGACACTAAAGTCGGCCGTTTGAGAATTCGAAAGCGCTATAGGTTCAACCGCTAAAATCAGACGCACAGATTAGAGTTCCACATGTTTCCGGTGCTGCCGATGTCCGTTATTTGGAATCCAGCGCGTGCCCCTTTTATAGCAGGATTGCACTGTGTGTCCGACACCAAGAGTTTCAGTGCACAGTACTACACATATGAACAGAAAATGATGCTGCCACTTCTAATTATCGAACGCTAGCGGGCAAAAATCGTGATCCGCATGTCCAAGCAACCCACGGGGGTGATTCACAGATGCGTTCACCACGATGACGAGGCACTGACGTTAAATACGGTGCCGCCTCAAGAGATAATCTGATATCCTACGAATTTCGTGCTATGAAACGACAGACGGCGGCTTCATGAAATGGGCATATAGTAATTCCGCGTGAAAAGGCAACGAATTACTTTTCTGCAACACTCTACTTCCATCATATCTTACACGAGCTTCATTGTTATTCATTGCTGCTAGTGCACAGCCAAATTTTTTTGTCTGCATGATGTGCTGGTCTCACGAAATTTTGTGCACAATGACAGGAAACACGCAAGGCAGCTTTACAACCGTGAGTGCCTTCGTGATAAGGCACGCTGTTTAGATGACATTTTTCACCAATTCACCATGGCACCGCAACTGAAACTAAGCCCCCAGAAGAATTGAAGACCAGCATAATTTCCCTCTAATCCACGAATTTAGTTCTTTCCGCAAATTAAGCACTGAGCGCCTGCTTTGGTTCTGCTCCTCCTTCCCTAGAAAATAGGAGGGAAGAAGATGAAGGAGGGGGAAGGGGGCAAACACGTTAGCCTCACCACCCCTCCAAGCAGTACCCCTTCCGAGGGCAACCGAACGCGTGCCTGACACTCGAACCATCCTAGCTATTGCCACAATGCCAGGTCTATGTTTCCATTAGCCGTAATTTTGCGAAAAATACTTCCGAATGTTGAACGTTGATAAAGGATTGCTTCAGGGCAGAAAAACTACATGCAGAAAAGAGAAGCGCACACAAGAGATACAAGATAAACACTAATAATTTACAGCTACGCTAATGAAAAATAGGCACCCGAGCGCTAAAAGTGGAGATTATGTGGTTTATCCCCAAATAATGCGAGTGGATTGTACTCGACAAAATGGAGCTCTTTTCTGGAGGGTGCACCGAGTTTCGCATGATGATCTTATGCGGTGCTGCAGAGGCTTGGTGTCTAGGGTGCCTCGATGCCAGCGCTGGTTGGAGACAAGTTAAGCGACGCCGCCATATTGCATCACAACTGTCCTCTCCCATGTACCGCGAAATGCTCGACTGGTAGCCCAGTGTAGCTCTCGCTGCAAAAGGCCGTTCAAGTTAAAGCACAATGAAGCGCATGATAGCATGAACGGCGCCGTTACAAACGCTAGCACCGCTGATCCCGTGTGATTCAATATGGCGGAACCGCTGAAGTTGTCTCCACCCTGACGGCCCTGGCATCGAGGCACCCTATTGGTGTCTGAAGATCTTGCCCGAAGATGAATCTGGCCAATTCACAGGCAGTGTATCAAGATGAAGTGTTCGAATGAAATGCGTCACGTCGACTAGCTCATTCAGTTGCCTCAGAATGGGCAAAAGTTTCCACTGATTCTTCGGCAGAGCGACAGGAGCCCGGTCGGCTCCACATGTGATTGCAGACAACTTAGATCACGATTGAGCAGACAGAAAGAGATTTACTCAGCCAGCAAAACCATTCCCATCACTCTTGTGCTCCTACCGAGCGCAGCTGGGGCGCAGCGTAAATTACCGAGCAAATTTATTTTTATTTGATGAAATGTAAAGTTTCTTGATATTCCCTCTCTTCGGGCAGGAATTTCAACTAAGAGAACAAAAACGCCAACCGAAACTTGGTGCTAGTTGCTAAGAAGGCTAAAAACACATTCAGTATCTACAAGAAAGTTTAACGAAGTTTTTCTCATTGAAGCCGAAGTGAGTCCTATTCTGTTAAACACTTTTTAGTTCTCGTTTTTCAGTTCTCTTTAGAGTTATTTTCATTTGTACTGTGTCGCACGCTCAAAAAAGATAGATGTTATAAAGCCTAAAGGACCTTTCCGCTTCGGTACGCACACTCTGTACGCAGCTCACCATGGAATGCAAAAGATCTTCTGCCCTCTTAAGAATTCCCTTTAGACGACATTTCTGTCTTTTTAAAATTAACTTTCCTCCTCACGCGGTGGTTATCTCCTGCGTAAATACTGCAAATTTTCAATGAAAATGGGCGATCTATGGAAGAATGCAAGTTGAACGTCTCAAGTAACAACAGCGCCTCCCGTTCAGCCTGTGAACCAAGTTCTCCTGGTGCGTAACCTGCAATAGGACCTATCTCCATTCCAGTCCCAAGAAAAATAAATTATTTAGAATACCTGACCAGATTTAAACATCTTTAGGGCTCTATTCAAATCCTGACTGCCAAACACTAAGGGAATTTTGGAGCAGTAACAAAATGTACTTCGACGAACAAGAGGTCATCGTTATATGAGCCGATGTTATAAAAATACTTGTCCGACAAAACAAAAATTTAAACTAACCAAGCAAAATAACTGGTAAAACTCGTCACTCGTTCGCTCAATTTATATAAATTCGAATATTAATACGTTTTACCTACACAGAGCTCAAGCAATAGAATTCATTTTAACCTGTGTGCTATTTCGAACCTGTGTGTGATGTGCAGTTTTACACATAGAGTTACACCTAGCTATTTTCGGAACGAGTTCTGAACGTATAATTTCTTTTTCAGGAACCTGGACAGCAAGCACATTCTGTTTAACATAGAAAGCTTCCTATAAAGGCGTGACCCTTCTATGCGCTTAGAAAAAAATTGAATGGGACGCTTAAGATCCACCTTAAGTGCAGCTGCGGTAGCGTAATGAATTATTTCCCATATAAGCACAGGGTCATTCTATAATTTACATTCATAGATACCTGGGAGTCCTCATAGCCCTTCTGGCGCAGTGGTGCAGCGATTAAGCGACGCGCCACTCCCCTGTTTTGGCTGGTGCTCCTTGCGCTGGGTCGTGTGTGGCCTAGGTTGCTCTGTCGCCTGCTACAGTGGGCACTTTGCTCTCTATCTGATTGGCAGTTTGTAACGACACCGCAAGATCACGTGAATTAAATGGCCCATCTGCCTCCTAGGTTGCTCTCTGGGCTCTACCTGGCAGAGTCATGCTCATTATTTTTCGCTCACAACGCCAACGCCACCCAGGCAGCACGCACTATTGAACTAATATCGGAAGTATGCTGGCTAGGCCCGCTCCTATATAAAACCACTGCTGACTTCATTGCTCCAGTATTGGCAGTCTAACGATGGCCCTACTTGTAACATGTCCCCTCATTATTAGCAGTCATTATACCCCCGATGACAGCCATGCTTGTCTGCCGCTTCCCATATTCGCAATGCCAGTTCATTACACGTCCGACGATGGCTATACTCGTCCGCTGCTTTCCCTGTTTCGCAGTGCCTATCCATGACACACCCAACAATCTCCTTGCTACCTTGGATGGCATTATTTTCAACCTGTTTTGGTATTTTTTTCTAGCTTGGTTATTTGTGATCAGTTGCCCATTTTAATGACCCAAAACAGCTTCATTCTTCGAAGCAAAATTGTAAAAATGAACGAAACAATGTTTTTCGTCACTCCAGAAAAGCATCACCGTTTATATCTTCTTTCCATCCGAGCTCAGTGCTTGTAAAAATTCTTCAGTTACTTATGTCGCACCACAAAAAAATTGGCATCTATATGACGATTGGAACGGTTCTGTTTTACAGCAATTGACGGTTTGAAGTGGAATTTATTTTTTTAGAACTCTCGTATTTCTATATTTATCGCGCCACTAAGAGTAGCATTTGTATATTTTCATAGAGATAATAATGTATACCTTTTTTCACTGCATAAAAAGTGTTACACTGGATAAGATTACGCATTTTTCACCGTTTTCTTGCTTCTACTGCAAAAATAACGGTAATAACCCCTGTACACACTTTTGGAAAAATGCAAGCAATGGGTTCATAATTTGTTCCCACTTTTAATAATTTCCTTAGGTGTTCAATAAGTTTACCATTATAATAGTTACATAATTTATTATACCTGTATTACTGGAGCTCTTCATTGCAGTAGGCAGGCTGTGCGCCAAAGAAAAATATTTATTCACACGCAAATCGCAATACGGTGGAAATGTAGAAACTTTTATCATCACAACAAAGAAATCGATAAACAAAGCACAACAACGCCCCGCCGCGGTGGCTCACTGGTTAGGGCGCTCGGCTACTGATCCGGAGTTCCTGGGTTCGAACCCGACCGCGGCGGCTGCGTTTTTATGGATGAAAAACGCTAAGGCGTCCGTATGCTGTGCGATGTGAGTGCACGTTAAAGATCCCCAGGTGGTCGAAATTATTCCGGAGCCCTCCATTACGGCACCTCTCTCTTCCTTTCTTCTTTCACTCCCTCCTTTACCCTTCCCTTACGGCGCGGTTCACGTGTCCAACGAAATATGAGACAGATACTGCGCCATTTCCTTTCCCCCCCAAAACCATTATTATAAGAAGGTTCGCCAATGGATTCTTACTGCCATCCAAGGAACACTATTGCAATATTTTCTAGGAACGACTGCACCATACCCGCTTTTATGGTGTTAATGTGCTGCAACAAACAGATTCAATTGCAGTTATATGTACCTTCTAATTTTTCCAGAGAAAATAATAAAAAAATCCATGCCCTTGCAGCATTATGGACCAGCTTGAGGAAGACTTTGATTGTGACACTAACTCCAACGAATAGCTTGTACACAAACACAGGGTAGCTTATGCTGAACATCCATAAACTTGACAGTACGAAAGTTGTAGAGTGAGCCGCAGTGGTGAGCCTTCTGAGTAGTCATCCCCGCTAGACGAACAGGTTCTCAGGCACCTCAGGATTTCTTTCCGAGAGCGGCACGCCTGGTGCGAGTCTGCATTTTACACAAAAACAGTACAACATTTCATATAAGTTTACATTGCTCAATGATACTTATAAAATGACAACATATTTCTCATAAATGTTGTGTGATATTGTGCATGCCAACGCTAACGGAAAGAATAAAATGTGCTCATAGGGAAAGCAAGCACCGCCTGTTATTGTTTGAACCTTTCCAAAGAGGTCATTGTGTTTTCATGGAAAATAGCTCTAAACGCCATTACAAAAGTGATGTTTGAGCTAGAAAGGTACCTGTAAGGAAATGTATTGAAGGTGGTCAGGACATGCAATTATTTGTGCATGAACTGCTGCAAACTAGTGCAACCCACTGGCCTGACTGGAGATTTAACTGACTATAAATGGCACAAAACACCACGACAACAAAGACGAAACTATACCGAAGGAGCACAAGTAGTCCGCCCAATATTGCAACAGGATTGTGCCACGGATTATATCCGTGAGTGGAATATGTATCCTCTCAATTTCTTCTTTCATTAACTTTAGCGATGATGTGCTTGCGAGGGTAGAAGAGTTCGTATATATGATGCACGCCTCATATATCTCGCGCCTGGGCTATCGGCTATATTTCTTCAGAATTTTACAACGTCGAAAGCGCGGAATGCACTCACAGTCCAACACGTGTCTTGCTTTCTTGCTACCATATCCTGTCTGCGTTGACGTAATGCGCCATTAGACGAATGTTGACATGAAGGCCTTTTTTCCCAACATATATGACAAGGAGAGTTTGTATAACAAAGACATTTTGTAAACAAAATCAATGTCGCATGCTGTGAATTTGTCTCTGTGCTTCGTCTTACACCAGGCTGTTTTTCAAACACCTTTGCTGGACGCATTGCATGATCAGTTCACAGCAGCCCGGCCGACAAGTTTCTTTAGCGCGTAACTGACACCATGCCCATATAGCATGACAGCTAAATTCCTAAGCTGCTGACGGTCAATACACGATCTGTTTAGGGCATTTTCCACTGAGTCTGTAGCCACAGCCTTTTTCTCGACTGCGGAACTTAACAACAGAACATATGGGCCTTTCCGATGTACAGTCATAGATCGAGAAACTATAGCTGCTCCTCCACTGGCATTTCTCTGGTCAGCCCAAAATTGGCAAGAACTTCGGAGGTCTTAAAAATGTCAACAATGTCGTTGTGTTTCCCTTGGTTAGCTTGTGGATTACTGGGAAGTCGTACACAAAACAGAACGTCATTTTCATATTGGTGTCACGAAGATCTTCTATTGGCGATCTTGACAGGCCAGAAGAAGGTCACTGATAACTAATGCAACGCAGGAACAGCTGCATACTCTTTGCCACTGAGTGTAAAGATAATCATTAAACTGTAATTAGGTAGAACGCAAATTGATGGCTAACAACTCCAGGAATTGATCCGCATTAATTCTGCATTAGTTATTTAATCTTACTACTCCCATGGAATCAATTCCTTCTCTTACCAACTCAAACAAGGCGGTACGTGGCAGCTTGTAATTTAAGTCCTTGATTAAAATGGAGCAGTCACTTCTGGACAGCTGTTCGAGAGGAATGCGGACTGGATTCTTTACCAGGAAAATTTTTCCACTGTAAACAAGGACAGCATTTCTAGCAGATACCACCCTAAGAGTAGCCGCCACGATCGGTTTTGAGAGATAATTGCACCGAAAGGCCAGTTATCCTTGTGTGTTAATTCCATGAATAAAGTACTAAGGCATAGGCCTTCAACTGTCTTCACAGCCAGCCGTAGTTCGGTCAAGTTGCTGGCTTCACACAACTTTTTGGGCTTCGTTCTTCAAAGTTTGGCTCTTAACCTTCTATTGCAGCTTGCAGAAGTTCTGCGCAATGGCTTCTTTTGTTTTTTCAGAAAGTATCTGATATTATAGGCAACACGTCCAGCAAAGGTGCTTCAAAGGCAGCCCTGTGTAAGAAGAAGCACAGAGACAAATTCACAGTATGCGACAGTGGCTAAGTGTAAAAGATCCCTTTGTCATGAGGAGCGTATTACGCTGGGGAATAACGTCGGTGTGTCAACATTCATCTAATGGAACATGTCGACAAACCAAAAAGGACATGACAGCATGGTAGCAAGACACTTATCGGACTACGAGTTTATTCCACAAGTTCGAGAATGTAAAAGTATCAGGGAATGTAATCGATTGCTCATGCGCAAGCTATACCAGACGTACATCACAGATAAGAAGTGTCCAAACTGCGTAAGCCCATATCAGTAATGTTAACAAAAACATTGGCTATCTGGGTAAATAATTACAACAGGTGTGACAAAATGATGATTCCATGACTTTTCTCCTCCGAATTTTGGATGGTGCTTCCTGTATTTATTTTCAGCAAATCAATAAATTCCTAAGTTGTATGTCGGGTGGTATCTCTGTCTTGCCTGTGTCCTGTTACCCAGTGTGCTGTTTTGCCAGGCTAAATTACTGTAACGCCTGAAAAGATGAAGTCTAGATCTGGAATACGACCTCAAGGGGGTTCCAAGCAGATGTTTTTTTTCTGCACCCACTCTTGAAAAATACATAACGATAAAAGTGTGCATTTCGAGATCAGAAACGTTAGCTGTGGCATCACAATGTTCGCAACAAACAAGTCGCGCCAATTTTTTACTTCACGAGTTCTGGTTCCCTTCCTTTAAGGCATTCATGCTCTAAGTAGTAAACAAAAGTTCACGCAAGATAACTAGAATAAATCATTTCGCAAACATCGCTACTGTAAAATGGTGTTAACGAATGGCCACATTCATCATTAGAACAAGCTTGCATTGCACCTGCATTTGCTAATGAAATGCAGCACGAAAATACCAAGCAGCCAGTGGAATGCATAAATCTTTCTCGGAAACTTAGTAAAGGTACAAGCAGTCATACCAATCCACTGGTCCAGTTGAGTGTACTGTTCAGGAGCAGCAGTGTTCATATGGGGTGAATGCCTGCACCAAAAATTAGTTCCAAAGCAAAACAAGTTTGCACAAAAGAGGCATAGTAAACAGCATGATATGGAACCATTACAATTATGCAAGCAGAAAAAATTGCCTTCGACCTCCAATATTAATCGAGCTAGAAAAATAACACAACGGCTCCTTCAAACCACCACACAGTCGGCATTTAATTGTCATTGAGTGATTGCAGGTCAACTGATCCAGACTTAGTACTCGACCATCTTCGACTTCTGTATAAAAAATCATGCCTTATTGCATCACTATGAAAAACATTAGCCCAGCTTCTTTTTGACGAATAAATTTTTTCGTGTCGTGGCCACCATCTTCTGTTTCGAAGTGGTAGCCAAACCTAACTTTGCAAATGATTTGTAAAAAAAAACATTGTTATGCATGACTGTTAAACTTTTTGATATATAAATACAAGATATTGCGCTTGCATATGCAGTAAATTGAACGTATTTTGTATCAAACAAAACATGGAAGAAGGTACGCACAGAATATGAAAATAAATGTTTTTTGTTAAATTTTAAATTCACGCAGAACTTATTCGGACTATTTTTCTAAGCCATCCAGAAGAAAAATAAGGCAAGAAAAATGTTTCAGAGAGCAAAAAGCATAAGGCATGTCATCAAAATAATACTAAATTTCAAAAATTTGCTTTTTGAGATATTCAGGAACCTATTCTATAACGAGGGGACCTTAATGAAATTCTGAAAGCTTGGATGTTGCACAATAGCGTTTAATGACATTTATATCTAGCAGTTTATTAGCAGCAATTTTGTTTTAAGTGGGAAAACAATTTTGCTGGTTGAGTCCTGTGTTCAACATCGACATTTCGCTGTGCCTTCTCCTTACTGCACCAAAGTATGCCGCCTGGTGCAAATATACGCAAAACGAGCACTCCACTGCTCGAATACAATGGTGTGCTGGGCTTAAATGCTGCCAGGTTCGGCAATAACGCTGAAGGGTACATTTACAAAAATAAAAATTAAGTGGCCGGATGGAAAAACTGCTATTGTTCCTCAACACAAACAGTGCTGAGCCGGGAAGCACACTTTGTAGTGAGACCAATCGGAGTTAAAAACCTCTGCTACTAAGAAAATAATTTCCATTTTTCTGTGGGAAGGTCTTTTTCTCCACGTCACATGCGAATTGTGCTCGTGACTGCACTAGAGGAACTGTCAGGCCCTTGGCAGAAGAAAGTATTCAAAGGCTGTACAAAGGTGAAATACAGACCCTCTATGAGCGGTTTAGATGTATTCAGTAGCCACATGCAGTAGCTAGGCCGTCTGCTTGGCTTGGCTTGTCTACGCTGCGGCTCGCGCGAGGCTCGCGGCGACTGACACGCATCTGGCGCTTGGACAGGTATTCGCCTGGCTGGAATAAAGCAGTCCGGTTGGCGTCTCATCGCTCCTGCTTTCTTCAACTCACCACAAAAGTGAAATACTGGCCATCTATGGGCTGTTTAGATGGACAGAGAAAGCTATCAAGCGTGTTGTAGCCCTCTGAGTGCTCCAACAAATTATTGTAGAAAACGAGAGTGAACTCACTAGGCAGTTTACAAGAGCACTACCACTCAGAGGAGTACGCAAGTCTCACCATATCCAGCCTTTATCTCTCTCTCAATGGAGCATACTGGACTTACATCATGCTCGAGTTGAAAGTGACAAAATGTGAGTGAACATGCGAGCCGACCTTTCAAAACAAAATATGAGGAGCATCCACCTGGAGCACCGCGAAGCGAGAAATGCTGGGGTTGAACGCAGGTACACAAATTGCAAAATTATTTTCTCTCCTAAATGAAAAATCGTTCCAATTAAACGTTCAGAAAAAAATCCCATTTCCATTAGAAAACAAATGTGGACCACCTCACTGTGCACGAAATGGATAAATACGCCTCAGAAATAGAATGTTTTGGCTGACATGCCGTACGTATTTTTCATCTCTGAAACAATTTTTCAGCTTCTTTGTCTATCAGCTTTTGTGTTTATCAGCTTGTTTGTTGTTATTGTTGTGTTGGGTTTTATGGAACATAGGCAACTGAGGCCATCATGCACCAAGCACAAGGTATAGGAAATGTTTTTTGTTGAATATTATCGAAATGTAAAAATGTCATCCACACAATTGGCACTTATTCGTTCAATGCAGGGTTTCAGAAAACTGCATTCAACAACACACAAATTGGTTTGCGATAACCCTGTGCTGACAAAGAATTAGCAAGAATGTACAAATAAATGAGGGCATGGTTAGGCTATGTTCCCTGTTTCATGAAGCCTCTTGATGAAGAAAAGAAGGGAAGGTGAACCGAAAGAGAACCTAACATACAACATAAACAAAAGCTTGCCAAAAAGCTTCACCGTAGCTTTGCTTCCATAGTGCTCATGAATATTTCCCAGTGGCAACAAGGTGAAAGCCTTGGACTCCCATGTAGATGTAGATCTTTTCACCTGCATACATCAATTTAATACAATCACTAATGCAGACAGCCAAAATTTATTAATTAGGTCACAGTGGCCAAGCAATCAAGCTTTCAATAACTTTAAAAAGCAAGCTAAATATACCTAGCTTGAACAGCACCAGATTCCATAATCTGGGTGCCGTTCTAAAAACAGCTAAAAAGCAAAATTGATGGCAGCGCCGAGAAATTACAAAGCGGCCTGATGCGCAAAACGACCGGCAGTCAGCGCCTGTGCAGGAGACAAAATTGATAGTTTATCTCAGACGTCACGCTTACGCAATGCATTTTGCGCAGAGATAAGGTACAGTCCCTATACGCACAGCTGCAGAAATTACCACGCACAAATAAACCTCAAGGCAAGGAATTTGACAAAATAGCGATAAATGGTTTCAAATTTGACAGAACACACATACCAGAGCTTTTAAGCAGCATGCGGCAGTACTCCGCGACACTCGTTTCGTCTAAAACACTGCTGTGTGCACAATGGTTCTCGGCGAACTCTGTTCAGCGCTGCTTCTCTCGCTAGGAAACAAGGAAAGAGTGGCCTCTCGCACTGCAGTTCTTGGCACTTAGGTACTAAGAAGGGGCACGCCCTGAGCCCGCTCTTCCAAAAAATAACCTTTCGAAAATGGGAACCAGCATGCATGAAGATACAGGACTGCTTACCATTAGAGGTAGGTGCACAGTCGTGCCGAGCTGCTTCACGTCTCCACATCACGGCAACCCTCGTATTTCTCACTCACGTCGACTTCAGGACAACGATTGCTTCATTAAAAATACATTCTGGCGCATGAACGCGCGCCCGAATGAACTTCCCCTGTGCTTTCTGACTTTAAATCTGATTTTCTGACTTTAACGTCTGACCTTAAATGGTCATCTCATATCTCCAATATCTGCTCCTCTGCAAGGAAAAAGCTTTGCTTCTTAAAACATAAAGTTGGCATTTGTTCAAGAGTACAAAACAATTGTTAGACCAACTCTTGAATACGCCAGCATAGTATAGGACCCACAGACCTCAATCAACATTGAAAAACTAGAAAAAATCCCGAGATTAGCAGCAAGGTTCATATATAACCGGTATAAGCAAAGGAACTCTCCGTCCGCCATGTTACATGAAGCAGCCCTTGAGCCATTGGCTGGAAGAAGAAAGGCTGCCCGGCTGCGTTTTTTTCACTCTGTATTTTCAAAAAACTGAGTATTCAGCGACAGGACTACTTCGGAAGGAGCTCAATAAGACCTTCACTTCACAAACATAGTTATAGTATCAAGCCAATATTTGCCCGCACGAACTTCTACAAATATTCATTTTTCCCGAAAACAATATCTGTCTGGAAATTATTATTATCCCTGCCTCATGATTCACCTCTCCTTTCTTCAACCTTTTGAGAGCCTATACATCTGACTGTACGGTTAGAAATGATGATTATTTATTAACAGTGCATAGTGTGCTTTTTTTCTATGTGCCTGTGCTTGGGGCATGCAGTTTCACAAAGTGTATTTGGTTTATAACCTTGCCTATGTATGTTAGTTTCATTTTGCAAATTGTAACTTCACCATTGCTGCTGATTCTAAGGCATAGTGCTTACTAAGAAATGTATGTACCCTCTCCTGTTTGGACCGAGTCGGTTTGCAGAAGTCTGTAAATAAAATAAATAAATAAAATAATTTTTAAAATGTCAGCGACCGTCACCCTTTCTGCCAATCTAGATAAAGAAACGCATTCGGGAGAGCTTCCAAAGGCTGTTTCTGCCCTGACACGTCATATACGGTACTTGGAGAGCATTGAACGAACCTACGCACGTCCCCAGTTATATACGCACACTAAAAACACTTCAGTTCTCTACCGCACCTCGAAAAACGCGGTCAAAAACGCATTCAAGTCAACCGCTGAAGAGCGCGCACCACGACGCCGTGACGACGCTCCGACATTATTGCAGGCTGGATAAAAAAGAACCAACAGAGGCACGACGGTACCGGTGGACGCCTGGCAGCAGAAATTCAGTTTCGCTTTCAGTTTTGCCTTAAATGTGTACGGCAGCTGGAATGCGTTTGCAGCATCGAAGCAGCATACAGAGTATTGCTAACAGTTGCCAGGTATAGAAAATTTTAGAACCCAGTTATAGAAACGCCAACCTAATTATGTACTGGATCTAGCTGGTTGAGGTAAGAATGTCTCGCTGACCCATACACTATGCATCCGTAATCCAGGGTAGAGCGTACTACAGAGCGGTATATTTGTAAGAGACATGTCCTATCGGCTCCTGAGTGCTTTCTCGACCGCACTTTTAGTCTGTTCAGGGATCGAGAAGCCTTCTTTTTCAACGCATTTATGTGAGGCAGGAAGGTGAGCTTTCTGTCGAATGTTATACCTAAAAATTTATGTTCTTTTTTCACGGGTAAGTCTATTTTGTTCAGGTTTAAGGTGGGATCTATCTGCATGCCTCGTCTGAGTGAGAAAAGAATAGAAAACGGAAGCCATTTTGGTCTTCCCATGTTGCCAGTTTATTGTTTGCTGTATCTCTCATTCCCATGTTGGTGTATTCGAGGTTGTGTAAGCTATTTGAAGATCATCTACATAGACAGAATATATCACGGACCTTGGGATTATTTTCCTGATAGAGTTAATTTTTACAATAAAGAGCGTTGTGCTGAAAATACATCCTTGAGGTACTCCGGTTTCTTGGTTAAACTTGCTTGAAATGGTTGAGCCTAGGCGGACATGAAATGTACTTTGAGACAAAAAGTCTTTAAGGCAGTTCAACACCCTGCCGCGGATGCCCAGTTCAGCCAGGTCCTGAATAATCCCAAACCTCCACGTTGCGTCATACGCCTTCTCTAAATCGAAGAAGACAGCGACACAATGATGTCTGTATATAAAAGCCCCACGAACAGTGTTTTCAAGACGAACCTGGTGGTCGGTGGTGGAGCAAGCCTTTTTTAAACCGCATTGATGGACATCCAGAAGCTCCCGGTCTTCTAATACCAATGATAGTCTGATATTCAATACACTTTCAAAAGATTTTGCTAGACAGCTAATCAGAGCTATGGACCTATAGCTGTTAGGAAGGGTGGAGGGTTTTCCGGGTTTTAATGGTAGAACAATAATGGCCATCTTCCAGGCTTCGGAAAGCTTCCCCGATACCCATACTTTCTTCAAGAAATTTAAAAGTGCCTCCACAGCCGGTTCAGAGAGATGAGCCAGCATTTGATAATGTATTTCATCTGGACCAGGTGCAGTTTGCTTTCCAGCGGACAGTACTTTATTAATTTCTTGGAATGAAAGTAGTTTATTATAGGGTTCATTTGAACTGCCACTTGTCGGGAGTCTTTTTTTCAGCTGTCTTTTTGTATTTGAGGAATGAATCTTTATAGTGAGATGAACTGGAAACTGCGGAAAAATGTTCACCGAAAATATCTTCCTGTTCTTCTAAATTTGTCTGTATGCCAGGGGTTGATAGAAACGGATCTGTGAATGGGGAGTAGCTGCCATTTATCTTTTTTACCATCTCCCAGATTTTTTTTGACGTAATAGACCGGTTTATTGAGGACACGTAACTTTGCCATGAACTTTTCCTGCATTACGGCGAATGTATCGAGTTTTTGCTCTGAACTTTTTGAACTTCATAAAATTCTACTGCGCTGGGTACCTACGTGAAATTCCGCATGCTTTGTTTTGCTTCTTTTTTGCATCTCGGCATTCTTGTGTATACCAAATTTTGCGATTCTGCTTTACTACTCCAGATGATCGAGGAATTGCTAGGCGTGCAGCGGTTAAAATACAGTTTGTGATAGGTTCATTCAGTTCATCTATGCTGAGGTCGTCTGAAACTATTTTATCTAAGCTTGCCCTTTCTCTAAAAAGTGCTCAGTCGGCTACATGTAACTTCCATCGTCAGGGTTTCGTTCGGGTGAAATGGGGTAGGGATCTAAGGCTTATTATTACAGGGAGGTGATCGCTGCCGTACGGGTTATCGGTGACATCGCATTTAAAATCACAAAAGAGAGAGAGTCAACTAAAAGATAAATATATGGAGCTCATTTTTCCCGTGCTCGGAGAGCAGTATGTATCTTTGCCGGTGTTTAGGAGGCAAACATTACTACTTAGAATAACATCTAAAATATGCCCTCCTGTATAAGTGCGTATACTTCCCCAAAAACCGCAGTGGGCGTTAAAATCAACTAGCAGATATGGTTCCTGTAGCTGTCTTAAAATGAATTCTAAATCAGGAAGTGTTACTGTTAGGTGTGGTTCAAGATATACGGTACATATTGTGAGTGTTTTAAATTGAAGGATGATGACTGCGACGGCTTCGTATTTGGTTTTGTTTGACCTCGCGGGTTGCTACACCATTCTGGATGACAATAGCAACACCTCCAGACAGCTTGCTTGCTTGCTCTCGGTCAAACCGAAAGTCATTGTACTTGATTAAAATATTTTTTGGACCTAATTTGGTCTCCTGTAAGCATAATGCCACCAGAGAAATTTGTTTAAAATTTCTTTTATGTCATCGCAGTTTTTGATTAGTCCTCGGCAATTCTACTGTATAAGGAACGCCATGTTTGATGAGCGTAGTTAAAACTTAAGATACCGGTTTTTGGGGTGCCAGTGCTGGGGTCTTTTTCTTTTTCGCTCCAGACAGTTGTACCTCTGCTGCAGCAAATGCGAGTTCTGAGTTGTGTCCATCGCCTCACTGGAGGCTCTGGACTTCCGCGGTGCACCCGCGGGTGTACGGTTCGCGGGCTTCTCCCGACTGGGGGAAGCCTTGCGGGCGGCCGACTGAGGGGCTGGTGGGCCCTTGTTTAGAGGTGGCATTACAGCCTTCGCTGCGTCTGCCGTGGGCGGGGGTGGCCCTGCCTCAGGCTTTGCCTGGGCAGTGGCCGAAGCCTGGTGTGGTGTGCTGCCCCTGCGCACCACATCGGCGAAATTTGTTTTTGCTGTGAACTGGAAGGCTTAGGGGAGTCTTTTTCCTGCTTCGTGAAAAGCTCTGTTTCCCTTTGTCTTTATGGTTATTATTTCCTTCTCTCTCTTCCAGGTCGAGCACGACCTCGAGTACGCGGGATGATCCCGTTCGAAGTTCACGCACAGTGGTGCAGCACTGCAGTCCACGGATTCATCATTGTTTGACGAACATTTGGCACATGTTTCGCGGCCACGACAGCTCTGTGAGCCATGACCAAATCTTTGACATTTGAAGCAGCGTCTGGGGTTTGGTATGTATGGTCTTACATTTATTTTAAGATATCCTACTTCTATGGTTTCGGGAAGTTGGCTGGAGGCAATGGTCACGACTATGTGTTTTGTTGCTGTTTCCTTGTCGTCTTTTCGGATTTTGATACGATGGACTTCTGTGCCGTTCTGCTCTTTCAGACCCTCGAACATCTCTTCTTCAGAAAGTTCAGGAAATCATGTTCAGATATTACTCCTCTGGCTGTGTTCAGTGATCGGTGTGTAGTTAGGGTTAGGACACTAAGGTTGGGAGTTTTGAGTATTGTGCTTTGTCGCGGATTTGGATAAGGAGGTCACCACTGGCTAACTTCGTCACCTTGTAGCCAAGGCCCAGGGCCTCAGTAAGAGATTGGGAAACAATGAATAGAGAGCTTTTTCTAGCTGGTTGCTCTGCGTCTTCACTGTGTACAACATGATACCTAGGGAAATGTTCTTTTGTTTTTTGGAAACATTGGGCAGTTTTGTCTTCGGTCCGCAATCTTTTTAGAGCGCGATCATTTTGTGAGGGAGGCGGAGCCATAAAGTGTGTTTAATATTCGGTCATGATGCTAGCCGTCCACCATAGAGCCCAACTTGGAGACGGGACAGGAACTTGCAAGCAAGTCTTGCCCACGCCAGCTGTAGACCCCAACTATAACTCGATATGACACTACTCAGGGTAGTTGGTCACACAAGGCTAACCCTCGCGACCAGGAAGAAGGAAAAAGTAATTAAGAGAGGAGAAGACAGGAGGGTTGCGAGGGAGAAGATAGGAAAGTGAAAGATAGAGGAGAGGACAAGAGAAGGCGACTGCCGATTTCCCCCGGTCGGGTCAGGCCGGAGGTGCCGTCTACAGGAAGCTAGGGCCAAAGTGGTGTGTTGCCTCCGCCGAGCGGCCTTAAAGGTCCAAACGCTCGGCATCGGGTCAACCACCAGGATTCCCTTTTCCCCGGATACGGCGATGCCACGCACGGCTAGGTGCGGATGCTCGGGTCAGTGGTGATGCGCTGTTCACCATCATCCCCTTGCGAGGATGTCCCTGCGAATGCTCGGGAACGCGTGGTGTCGCCACTCACCATCGCCTGCAAGCTGCAGACGCCCCCCTGCGGGGACCGAGGGACACTTAGCTCGCGAATTACCAAGGAAGAAGAGAGGCAAGATAGAGGGCCTAAAGAAGTCCGGTGGGAAGGCGTCGGACGCGAGGCTCGCAAATGGGAGAATTTGGGTACTACGAATGACGCGAGCTCGAAGCGGCGTCGGTGGTCAAGAACGACAATGATTTGTCTGAGGAGGCGGCCATTGTTCTGGCCGCGCTCACCTTCACGGGCGGGCGCGAAACTTGATTTTCAAGCGCTCAGAAGAATTATTCAGGAAGGTCGGGTCTCGGGCTGTGTATCGAGCATTCTTAAGGATGTAGCAGTGCCACGAATTCAGGGGCGCTTTGAAAGAACATCACGCAAATAAAACAGCATGCGTTTAAACAACGCACACAAAACAGCACAGCGACAAAACCGCGCAGGGAAAAAACGGCGGAGCGACAGAAGAGCATGGCGACCGAACAACACACGGAAATAACAGCACGCGTCAAAATAGCACACCAGACAAAACGGCGCAATAACCAAACAACTCAGCGAAAAAAACAGCATGATGACAGAAGGGCACGGAAAAAAAACAGCACGACGACACAACAGCATGTCGGAGTACAGTGCAGCGCTGCCGGACAGGTGAACTATCATAGCCGTAACCGCAAACGGTAAATTACAACACATTCGGCAGCGGCCTCCGGAGTAAGCGAGATCTCGTTTCGCAGAATCAATAAGGAACATGGTAGAGTTATAATCCCGATTTGAAATATTGGCTTTTTATGGCGTGTAATGAAAAGAATAACACTGATGTAGTGGTTCTGGAAGCATTGATTCCGCGTGTTGACCATCTTGGAGCCGAATTCTGACGAATGTGCCCGATGCAGGGCTCTGGGTGTACCAGAAGTTTCCTTTCCTCAAAACATCGCTGTCGTCAACTGAATCTTCTGCAATTTTGTTTGGAGCTAGCTGCAGAGCCTTCAAACACTCAAAATATGCAGTATGCGATGCTTACTTTTAAAGAGAGCAGGATTGCCCGAGCCATTTTCATGTTGTTTGGGGTTTAACCAGGACGCTACCCACTGCATGTATGAGGCTGACCGGCGTATACTTTACTTTGTGACATGGGCTACACTGCTAACCAGAAAATTCTTGCATCAGTGTGCATTTGTTGAGCGTAATTTTAAATTCAAGCCCTTTTTTTACTTCAAAGAAGCTTATCTTGAAAGAAATTTTCGCCACGTTTGAACGAAACTACATTTTTCTTTGGAAGCCGATCGTATTAAGACATCAGTACTCGCCAAATTTGGCTCTTTTGCTCAGAAACAACAAGAAACACCTAACACACACCTAACCTAACAAACATAGGTGGTAGTCTACTGAAGCAGAGTTGTAGAATGAACGCAGAGAATTTCGTTTCACAGGATGTTTATTGCCAAATTGGGCTTCATGATTTGGAGCGTCCAGTAGGAAAAAATAGGAATAACGAATTGGTAATATGCTTTGGGTTGCTTCATTACAGAGAGCAAGAAACGTTCATAATTATATCGATGGGATGAATCCAGCTCTCACAGTAGTAGTAGTAGTAGTAGTAGTAGTAGTAGTAGTAATAGTAGTAGTAGTAGTAGCAGTAGTAGCTTTAGTAGCAGTAGTAGCAGTAGTAGTAGTAGTAGTAGTGGTAGTAGTAGTATAAGACCTTTATTTAGCCATGCCTTACAGGCTGAGCATATTTCTGGCAGATAGTCGTATAAAGGGCCGCCAGCCGCAGGGCTTCCTTTCAGAGTATTTAAGAACTACCAATATAAAAAAGCCGCCTGAACTAAAATACTGACCAGATGCGCTACTAATATCGTGGTATAAACTACTATAGAAAAGCAATGACTTCCTGCTATAATGCCATTGTGTGTTTAAATGGTAGCTACGACGTTGAAAAGTTCAGGGGTACTTTGTTGACCTAAATTACGGTGAGGTGAAAGGCTTTAGCGCGGTGTTTCTGCTTGTGTCACTGATATGTGGTTAAGATGATAATTAAGTGCACAATTGTTTGCCTAATTAATCTTAAATCTTAAATGCTGGAGGCACTGGAGGGTATTTGGAGGCATCCATCTGATTCGAAGCCTTTCTGCAATATCTAGCGTCCTAGACAAGGAGAACTACATGTGAGTTGGCAAGAAGTAGCGTCGTCGTTAAGTAGGATCAGCTGCGGAACGAAAGAATGGTGGATTGAATCCGATCATGCACAAAGATTTTTTTATTATGAAGTAGAAGAGTGTCACGGTCGGGCGGACACAGCGAGTATGAGTCATTAAAGGCTTTCGCCTTAATATTCATTCTCCGAATGTGCGTGAACTTCTCTAAGCACATTATCAGCAAGCAATATACAGCCAGGGTCATGAAACCCCGCGCCAACAGCTAGTGCACTAAGATACACTACCAGGGGCCCTTGACTTCAGAGCGAATGCCCGGAGTCATTTTATCTCTCGGTTTCCCAGATTCACCTTACATATAATACAGCAAGAAACTAGATCATTGAAGCCAAGCAAGTAAGGACTACTTAACCACACTCTAAGCAAAAATACGCCTAAATGGGAGCAAAAAGGGAGTAAACTGACCTCTAGCGCACATTCTTTTATAAAAGGGTATGCGCTAGAGGACAGTTTTACTTCTTTTCTTTTAAAGTGTGCACTAATTCTGCCAAATGCACCGTTCACGCAACGCTGTTACCCACTAGCGCCCAAAGTTGTCTCGAGTGGCAACTTTAGCGTCACAAATAAAATAGGAACTCTCTATCGCGAATCGGTAACGCGTTCCCGACTTTCCAAAAGGGAACGCTATCGCGTGCAAATTAGAACAGGAGAACATAGAGATCAAACAAAACAAAACGAAACGTCTTTATATTTAAAAGAAAAGAATTGATACGAAACGGAAACAAGAAAACACACACTCAACACGCGTACAACACTGCAGAATAAAAGAAAGAGTTCACGAGGTACTGAGCGTCACAGGTGAAATGGGAATACATTGCAGACAGGACGGACACGGGTGGATGTAGTTAGACGCGTCGCTGGCGTCGTTGCGTCGAGGGAAGCGGCGAAACAGAGCAAGGTGGTATTAGGAGCGGACAGGAAGACAGGTAGACAACGGTGGTTTCCCGTTAACAGCCCGAAGAACTTGGAAGCAGCAGGAGAATCGTAGCCAGATCCCGTCGACGGCGGCCTGAAGCGCCATAGGCTTATAGCAGACTATCCAAGGGTGCCATTAGGCTACACGGACCCTCCGTCCATCGGCTGCTACCTACACGCTTTCAAGGAACACAGGTGGCTTGCGTGGGTGATCCAAGGGAGGTCCAGGCCAACACGGGCCATACGTGTAATGGCTGCCACCTCCACGCTTCAATGACCCGATCTCTGTTGCGCTGTCTTCCTTTACACTTCGGTTTTCTGGCATGTGAGCTCTCCGCTCCTCGTGCTCGCCACGCTCACTGTCGCCGTCGCCTCGCGCACACTATTGTCGACGCAGCACGTTCAAAAATCCTCCGAGGATTTGTTGTGCACCTCACACCTTGTTACGCAATCAATAAGCCTGCCCTGTTTCTAATGTAACAGCGAAACCAGGACTCGCTAACTCCAAAAGTCGATGCCGCAAGTGTTGTGATTTACCGTTTGCGGTTATGACTATCATAGTTCAGCCTTCCAGCAGCTGCACCGTTCTCCAATGTGCTGTTCGGTATTCGTGCTGTTTTTCCTCGCGCTCTTCTCTCCTCTTGCCGATTTTTTGATTCGCTGTTTAGTCGCTGTGCCGTTTTGCCTGGCGTGCTGTTTTTTCTGTGTGCTGTTTTGTCCCCATGCTGCTTTTTTCCTGTGCCGTTCTGTCGCTGTGTCCCTATTTCCTGTGCTGTTTATGTGGTGTGTTGTTTTTTGAGCGCTGTTTCAACGCATGCTGTTCTTTCGTTTCCACGTTTTCAGGTAGGGGAAGGGAAGGGACTACGCGAGAAGGTTGAAGATACACGAGCCCGTGGCAGGCAGGCTCAGGCTCCAAGTTGGCTCGAGTGCAGAGTAAAATAGCAGTTATTGTGTCCAGAAAAGGACTCATTCCGCTCCTATTTTCCTCTCCGCTCTACAGTTGGGGACCTCCGGACGTGGTCCTAGTGGCCCTTGCTGAGACGAAGTACAGCGATGGAACACCACCAGGACCTGATATCTAAGCAGAATGCGGAACGCAGTTCGGTTCTGACTCCGACGTCCCAGGCTCCAGAACGCCTCTCAACTGTTGTTGTCCGTGTGCCGCCAAACTGAGAGAGCAACCCAGCGCTTTCTCCAGATCGAGGCACACTTCCACCTCACCTGCATAACATGACAAACTACGCGGTATTTACATGTCGCCCCTTGACTACCTCCCACTGCGGCTTAAAAGGTTGCCGATCCTGGCCTGATACGGTTTCCGCCCCCCCCCCCCCGCCCATGCCTCCCCCCCTCCCCTCCGGAACAGTACGCCAGCTCAAGGCAGCGCTCCTTGCTCGCACTAGAGCATCGGAGCGAACACGCATTCAACAGCTTCTCTCCGCTGAGGAGCTTGGAGACCGTCACCCGAGCCAACTTTTGCGTGTCATGAAACAGCTGCCCATCACGCGAGCCCGCAAGGTAGATGACACTTTTCTGCGACTGTTCTTCCTCTATCTGCGGCCGTCAAAAGTCCAGATTACCCTGGCCGCTGCCTTGATTATGGACGTCTCCTTACTCGCTCTTAGCCGAGCAGATCATGCAGGTGTTATACTCCTGTCCACTGTTTGCCACTGTTGGCTCTAGCACCGCCCCTGTTGTTACCACTCACACCCTTACACGAAGCAGAAGATTGAGTCTGCATCTCTCGATCAGCACTGAAACCACATCCATCAGCTAATCACTAGCACCTCGCCTGCGCCAACAACGGCGTATACCTATCCCGTCCCGATTTCCAGAAGAACCATTGAACGTCACACTCAAAGCCATCGAATTTGGGAGGAAAACTGATGTCCGAACTCTAGCAGCGACGAGCGGTCGCGAGGCCAGGAGCACTGTAGCCCCACTCAGAAAATGTATGGCAAATACCCCTGCCACACGGAAAATTTAGTCATTCCAACCGAATGTCATTCGATGCATCGAATATCATTCGGTCTCCTTCGGTGCTACAAGGTAAAAAATACAGTCATTCAAAACTGATGGCAGTGACGATCACTGAAAAAAATAGTACAATTGAAAGAGATCAGGGCGCATAAAAGATGTTTGAAATTGTTATGTAGTGTGTCAGAAGTGGGTGAGAGCATTTCGGTACAATAATATCAGCTTAAAATGTTATGTTCGGCAATTCTCCAGCACTTAAGCCATCGAAAGCCAAGTCAATTACAAAGTAAACCACAAATTTGATAAACAAACAAACAAAATGGCTGACGCGGCTGTGCACGGACGAGCGCGGAGGTGAAGTGAAGTGCTCGAAAGGCGAAGTGCTGAGTTACATGTTTAAGTACTTGCGAGCTAAACGAACATGGAACGCCAACCAGCAAGAAACACGCAACTCAATATCATCGACGGTTGCGGGAAAGGCCCTGCCTTACGGTCGGCCGCTGCCGTTGGCTGCTGCTGGGACCGAGAGTAACAGCTATCCCCCCGACAGCTTCTAGTGTCAAGAGGTTCGCACCAAAACTAATAATTATTTAGCAGAACTAAATAAATAGAATTTCTAACTTTTGCGGTGCGCATGCTATTTTTTCGCGTCGCTTGTTTCTGCTCCGTACCTGGTGTCCAGAGTACACATTCAGTTCGAGATAGAATGTAAATGAATTCCCCAAATTCATTCGATGGCGAATGTCATTCCAAACTAATCACATTAAATTTTCCCGTGTAGCAGCCGAATAATGGCATTAGGTCCTAAAGTTGTTCGATGGGAATGACATTAAATCTGCCGTGTGGCAGGGTAATAAAAGGGCACCAGACATGAAAATGAAAATTGGTTTTTGAAAAGAAATGGTGCAGTATCTGTTTCACATATCGGCGGACGCCTGAACCGCGCCGTAAGGAAAGGAATAAAGGAGGGAGTGAAAGAAGAAAGAAAGAGAGAGGTGCAGTAGTGGTGGGCTCAGGTATAATTTTGACCACCTGGGTATCTTTAACATGCACTGACATCGCACAGCACACGGGCGTTTTATCGTTTCGCCTCCATCGAAACGCAGCCGCCGCGGTCAGGTTCGACCCCGGGAACTCGGGATCTGTAGCCGAGCGCTCTAACCACTGAGCCACCGGCACGATATTCTTGATTTAAGCCGGCGCTCAAGTTAATGCTCTTTCTTCTACACACTATGACCTAACGTTACGCGCGTTTTCCTACATGGTCGCCTGGAACGGCACATGCATTCCGATCTAGAAGCAACGCTTTGTACCACTAATTTGGGTTTTCGTCGACCTTTTTGAAGGGTTTTTGAGGTTTCCAATGTCCTCACGCCTACCTTCGGTGTTTAATTCCCCAATCATCATGGTGTCCTTGTCGACGTCAAGTCTCGCCGTCATCTGGATTCGTCCCCTCTCCTATCGGAAGAAGATCTTCCCACGCAGGCAACTATTGATGCAGCTTCTCCTTGTGCAGCGGTTTTCTACCCTTCATTCGGCCCCTTTATCGAGTATAATCCTGTCCGGTGTACGTGAAGGCCACACCGGATACTATTATACTTGTTGCGCAAAAGGTGTGCCTTTAATTGATCAGCACAGGCCGGCTGCCTATATTTTTCCGCCCGCGCTGACTTGCACCGCATAAGCTCAAGACAGCGCAGGCAAAGTTTGAGCACACTCTCGAGATTTGCATTATTAAGGGCGACCCACGAGGAGTGATTTTCTGGCGACGAACTTGCTAATTGCCGTCCGGTGTCCTCCGTCCGTCCGCCGGCGGTCTTTCGCCGTCGATCAAGCGGGGCTAGATATGTTCCCGCGGTGGTCAAAGCTGTCAGCCCAGATTAATTAGCCGCTACGGTGTCTGACGTCTGCCGCTTCTACACTTGGCCGCGTCTGTCGAAGCGGGGAGCAGGGCCTGTTTTATCACCACAAACTCGTCGTTGCCTCTACATCGTGCCTCACATTCACGGCGAACAAAAGTTTCATGAAGCTTTCGCTTTGTCTGAAGATACCCGCCCCATAAAAATTTAGAGTTGAAACGCGGCAGATTTTGGGAATGTTTGTGAATTTTCAAAGGTACTAGGCTGAGCCACTACGCTTCAGTTGATGTCAGGAAGCGCGGGAGGTTCACACAGGTTAACTATTTTGGTTCAGAAAGAGGTCACATAGACTAATTTGCCCTCTTTTTCGTCATTGAATAAATAATAGCTTTCTTTTAAATGCACAGCTGTTCTTTTCAGAATTTTGCTAAGCTTATAGATTCACGCCGTTTCTAGAAATACTAGAATCCTGGCGGCAGCTACCCGTTTTCCGCCGCTTGTGGCGCTGCACGGCAGCTGTGCGCCGGCGTTCCGCCGCGCCGCTCAAAATCTGCAGCCGAAGTTCGCTCCATGTGGGTCGCCGTTTATGCTCTATTCTATCAGTTGGGCCTCTCTACTCAACATGCTCCTCCAAAAGAGCGTGGACTCGCAGCCATGTCGCGATTACCACGCTCTTAACACCCACATTATACTTAACGCCTTTTGTCCAGGATTCACCGCAGCTCTTTATGGCACGACAATCTTTTGCAGCATAAACCTTGGCCGTAGTGGCCGAGGAAGATATTGCGGAGACAGGCATTACAACCCCCTTTGGCTTCTTCGAATTTCTGCGGATTATGTGCACAGTGCAGAACAGAGCCGAGACCTTTCACCCCCCTGGCGCCCTTGTTTGGCTCTGGGTGCCTTTATCTATACCCTGCCTCGCCACGAAACTATTTTCTCGCTATCACAGATTTTACCGAGTTGTGCAGCAAACTTCTCCCGTGAATTACATCGTAGAGCCCCTCGCCCACTTCTGCCGACCACCGTCACAGGGAGCTCGAAATGTGCACGTCGAGCGCCTCAAACCTTATTATGACCTGCCCATGCTCTCCTCCCCATAAGTCGCCAGAATCAGAATCAGAATCAGAACGTTTATTCACGCAGAAATTGATACACAAAATGCTGTGTAGTCATCTGGATCCTTAGCCGCTATGGCTAGTGATGGATCCATTACAAACATTGAGAGTTAAACTATCACTATATGGAGCATTGCTATGAGCAACAACACGTGTTTAGCTTGGTGCATCAGATTGCTTGTTAAGGTAGTGGCGTTTTAGTTTAGAAACAAAGTTGGACGTGTATTTCATGTAACACGGCACGGTATTCCATATTTTAGCCCCGATGAAAGAAATTGAGCGCCGCCCGTATATGTTGAGAGCTAAGGGTAAATTAAAATTATTGTGCTGTGCCTGCCTAGTGTCACGTTTGGGAGAGATGAATATGGAAGAAGGATGTGGAGAGTTCGTGCTAATTATCTGGCGGACTAAAATGGCCGTTTTGTACTCACGTACATTGGTGAAGGGCATTATGTTTAATTCATCAAAAAGAGGTTTGGATGGTATTGCTCTCGGTGCATATGATATTATTCTGACAGCCCTTTTCTGGAGAGTGCTAACTTTTGCTAAGTAAGATGCGAAGGTGAAACCCCAGGATTCAATGCAGTATATTAAATGTTTATGGAAAACGCTGAAATATATCATTCGTAGTGTGTTCTTGTCAAAATGTTTTTGTGCTTTAATTAGTGCATAGCACCCAGAGGTTAACTTTTTGGATAAGTTTTCTATATGAGGTGCCCAGTGTGGATTCTCATCAAGAGTTACTCCTAAATATTTGTAGCTTTGAACCCGTTCAATTGGTAATCCATCGAGATGCAGACTACATTCTACGGGGGTCGATTTACGACGGGAGGTGAAAGCAATGAACTTTGTTTTTTTAACATTTAGCGCTAGTTTGTTAGTGCTAAACCAATTTGCTTCTTTTTATAGGCTATCATTTGCAACTGATTCAGCCTTTTCTGCCGACTGATGAGGTATTAGTAGAGCTGTGTCATCTGCGTACATGACTGCTTGTCCATGCTCAATGAAACGAGGAAAATCATTTATAAAGAGAGAAAAAAGCAGGGGGCCAAGTACTGACCCTTGCGGAACTCCTGTCCTAACTTCCCCCATTGAAGATCTTTGATCTGAGATTTGCACGAATTGCATGCGGTTAGTTAGGTAGCTACGGAAAAAATTGCTGGCTGGTCCTCGAAATCCATAACTTTCAAGTTTCTGTAACAAAATGTCATGTTTAGCAGTGTCGAATGCTTTTCTAATGTCAAGGAATATGCCTATAATAATCTTGTTTGAATTTAAAGCCCGGTTAATTATTTCTGTTGCTGAGTGTACTGCTGTGCCTGTAGAATGACCTCTGCGGAAACCATGCTGTTCTCTGGCTAAGATGCCATATTTTTCAACAAAATCCTGTATTCTCTTAGCTATTAGTTTTTCGAAGAGCGTATTAATTCAACTCAGTATGGTGATTGGGCGGTAATTTTCTACATCATTGGGATTGTCGTTTTTGTAGATCGGTACAACTCTCCCAATCTTGAGCGTTTCAGGATAGATACCCGATAAAAAAGCCTGATTCAATATTTTTTCCAGTGGAAGGCACAAAATATGAATGTTGTCCTTAATGATGTTCACTGATATTTCGTCATGACCCATAGCTTTATTAAGCGACATCTGGCGGACGACAGCAACAATTTCGGCAGCTGTTATCTCTGTGTAAGCAAAAGTATTAGAGCACGGAGTTGGCAAAACAGTACAAGAGTTGATTTGCAAGGTGGCAGCTATACTATTACCTATGTTAAGAAAAAAATGGTTGAACGTTGAAGCAAGACATGCTAGGTCAGAGTTGAAGGCACTGAGCTCTGGCAAAATACTACATTTCTCGAGGGATCTAGTAATGGAAGCGATTATCCGCCATATTTCTTTTGAGTTACCTTGGGCTTTCTTAACCAGGTTGCTATAATACTGTTTTTTTCGCCTCCGCATCATAGAAAGTGATATATTCCGTATGCTTCTGTACTTTTCCTTGTAATAATTGTTGTTTGGATTTTTCATCAACTTAGTATGCCAATGCTCTTTTAGTCTGATTATGGAGAGTATTTCTTCATTCATCCAAGGACAAATAGGTGAATGAAGGCGCCATGCTCTGCGAGAGTTGTATTGCTTTTGGACGCAACGTGATGAAAGCAGCGTGCTGAATGCATTATATGCTTTGTTGGCGTCATCAAAATCGATGCTTGAAAAGTCTTTTTCTTGGATAGAAATTTTTGTTGCCTCATAGTCCCATCTAGGTGACATATGAGTGTTGTCCTTGGAATGATGTACAGCTATTGTAGGAGCGATAAGAAAGGTCGGGAAATGGTCTGTAATGTTATATTTTATCACACCAAATTTCAAGGGGCTGACATCCAAATTTGATATTATGTGATCTATTGTAGATGATGATGTTGGCGTTATTCTGGTTGGACTTGCTATATAGTTTTGAAAGCCGTAGGATGAGAAAAGATTTACGTATTCACTACTAGATGAAACAGCTGTGTTGATGTTAACGTCGCCACAAATAACCGCATTTTTTTCCTTATTTGTGAGGCTGTACAGTGCCTCTTCTTGTTTGTCCAAAAATGGCTGAGTTCTAGACATGGGTGGACGGTACATGACACCAATAACCATGTTGTTCCCTAGTTCTATAAAGAGCATTTCGTAGTTACCCATACTGGTCTCTGTAATGTCCAGTAATTTTTTGTAAGTGATTTTCGATGACAGGTAAAAAGCTACAACACCGCCTCTAGAACCAGCCGCTCTTGGCAAGGACACAAATTTATAACCAGGTAGATTCAGATATTCGTCTCCTTTAAGCCACGTTTCTGAAATTGCTATGACGTCATATCGCATTTTCTGGTGAGAAAGAAAGGCAGCGAGTGAGTCATAGTTTTTATGCAGACTTCTAATGTAGCAGTGTAGTAAAGATATGTTTTTTCCACGTATTCTGGCTGTGTTGTTCAGCATTTCGGCAGCATTTCAAGCAGCGCAGCGAAGAGAAAGAGGAAGTGCAGCTGCGATTGCGAGTGACGCCAGTGATTGTGTCCGTCGTGTAACTGTTCTACTAACGGCCAAAGACCTGCACTTCAAATAAACACGTTTACAATTTTTATAATTAAATCTTTAGTCTAGTGAGAAAGCTGCGCTAGTAAACTATTTCTTCTCCGAAAATACTCTTGTGCAGATTTTCAAGGTATGCGATTAGCCGCAGCACCTCGCCTTCTCCACGTGACTTCTCCCATTCTTTCTTGTACCTGAGGCTTTCAATGGATGACGTTGGTGGTCAGTTTTTGCAAAGGTGGCATTCCTCGTGCGATCGCACTAAAGTTTAGATACAGAATAGGTTATAGTGGAAATTTTAGCAGGGCAGTTCATGAGAATTCAGTTAGAAAGATTGATTCGTGACGCACATTTGTTATTGCAACCAAGTATGTTCGTATCAAATGCAAAAAGAACATGAGTTCTCGAGCCAAGGGCGAGCTGCTGCAAGGGCTCCTGTGAAAGCCTTTTTCTGAAAGAGAAGCGTTGCTGAAAGGGTCAGAGATATACAAAATTCAGTTTATGGGAGACTGCGCAAAGAGGAGAAAGCACCGACTAAGACGTGCGGATAAAAATTTAGCGTCGAGACACAGAAGCCAAGCCTTGTGAGTGGCTTCATGTTTTCGTCTTTTTTAAAATTTAGTGATGGAAAATGTTTAATGTGTAAATAATTAGTTGTTGCCAAAAATGACACTCAGCACGCTGGATCCTGGACATCTCCGCAGCCTACGGGCTGTGAATTTCACTGTAGCCAGGAAGCTGAGGTATGCCTGCGGCCATTTGTCAGCAACATCATTTAGTGACACAGCACTGTAACAAAGAACCCACCCGCAATGTCCGAGGAGCAAATCTGTAGGAAGCAGTCAATGCAATAGGCTTAGTATGGGACACTCAGCAGGTGAAACATGGGACCACCTCCATGACGAAGAATCAGTAATGGCTGCCGGTGCAGAGGTTTACCTTGCATAGAGCAAGCGCTATGCGTCGAAGCTCTGTATGGAAAATTAAGATTGCGACCTGGAAGTCGCAGATAAAATGAGTAATCTCGCAGGCGAAAGAATATTCTCACACATTCCTCTTAGTTACATTGCAAAACAGCAGCTGCAGTCAAACTACCAGGAAATGTATTAAACCCCTGATAATTCATTCATAATGCAGGCTGGTAGAAGATATTCCTTGTTGGAAAAAGTAGTGTCAAGAAAGATTGAATGCAGGACATGCTGGCCGACGGCAGAAGGACGTTCTAAACTTCAATATTTAGAGGATCATGTCGGCTTCGCAAAAAATAACCTGTAGCAAACGAAAAAGCAGCCAATAGACGCAAAACAGGAAGGCGGCTGGCAACAGAAAATTTACTTTGAGCGGGACAAATGTAGCTAATATATCCTCAGCTAAGCGCGTACATTCACATACTGAATTTTAAATAAGAGAGATGGAATTCGTGCTTGAAGTTAGAACATGATGGTAGTAAAAACCTGAGGAGGCCAAGGGCTATTTAAAGCAGGCGTCGCTTCAAAGAAAAAGATGTTAAGTTTATACGAAGGTTGAAAAGGACACAAATGCAAATTATAATTGCCAAACGTAACATTGTGATAATCATTGAAAGTTTTTCTCTCCGCATTCCGGACCGGTTATTACACAACCTGCGCATCATGCGCATGCCAAGAGCTCCTGTCGCCGCATCAGGGTCAATGCGTGGCCGCCTAGTAAATTTGCCAGCACCAACGAAGCCAAAATAGTTTAGACATTTTAACTCAAGAATCGGTTTAGGTTGGTATGTCACTATCTTTTGCGGGGCGGTGTGTAGGAAAGAAGCATTTCAGCTAAGCTGTTCACTACTACTAACAATTCAGAGAACCGGAAACTACCGGCCCATCTCCCTTAACTGCATCTGTTGCAAGATGCTTGAACACATTTTAGCATCACACATCTACAATCACCTGGAATCTAATCATTTTTTTTCAGTAAGCACCATGGTTTCATACAATGCTTTTCCTGTGAGACGCAGCTATTTGGGCTCACAACCGACCTACACTTCAACATGAACAGTAACTTACAAACTGATTTCATCTTTTTGGACTTTGCCAAAAACATTTGTTCGGATAGCACGTTGCCGACTAATATCTAAACTTTGTGCGGTCAAATTAGATTTTTTAACTCTGTTATGGCTCCGTAATTTTAGTAATTTTCTTTCTAATCACCAGCAGTTCACCGTAGTTAATAATTATTCCTCTCCTATATTCGATGTTACATCAGGCGCGCCGCAAGGAAGCGTCCTTGGTCCTTTGCTCTTTTTAATTTACAATAATGAACCGCCAGTAAGCATCTCATCTTGGATACGCATATTTGCTGACGACTGGTTTAGTTATTGACCAATAAAAAGTACTAACGACCACCTTGCACTTCAAAGTGACCTCGATCGCGTTAACGACTGGTGTAAAACGTGGCTAATGATTTTAAACATTTCTATGTGTAAGGTAATTTCTTTTAGCCAAAATTCAGTCAATTCAGATTTTCCTTACCACATTAATATCGATACATTGGCTCGGACTACGCGCTATAAGTATCTAGGCGTCCATCTGTCAGCAAACCTTTCTTGGGCTGAACACATAAACACCATTTTCGCTAATGCTTCCCGGTCAATAGTTTTTCTTCGCCGTAACCTGAAATGCACTACACCTTACCTGCGTAAACAAGCCTACATTACTTTTGTCAGACCGACGCTAAAGTACGCTACATCCATCTGGTCATCTCATCAGAAATGTCTAATAGAGAAGTTGGACGCTGACCAGAATAGGGCTTGTCGTTTCATTTCTCAAAATTACAATTATCATTCCAGTGTAACCTACTAAAGATCGAAATTTCGCTCGATCCGTTGCAAATTCTTCGTGACATTGCCCTTTTATCTATCTTTCACAAATACGTCCATGCCAATGATTCACCGCCAGCACATATACAACGTGCTCCTACTTATCACATAGATTACATAATAACTACAGCCATGCTCGCATTTATGGCAACACTCATGCTTTCAACTTCTCATCACTCCCGCGTTCCATCCGTCTGTGGAACAATCTTCCGGACTGCATCTCTCTGCGGACAATCATGACACCTTTCGCAAACATCTACTCAAGCACTTCTTTGATAACGCTTAGCACGTCATTTATATAGTCACGATTCATATAACTTTGTTTTCAGCTGCTTGAGACAGCCTCTTTGTTCTGTTGATGCTCAGCTTTCCTAATGCATGCCTGATATACTCTTTTAGTTTTGTATAGCTTTTGTGATTTCCCCTATTTTTGTTACATGACGCGTAGGTCTTTGTTATTTTTATCTTTTTTTTGTGAATTGGCACATTGTATCCGAACTCACCAATTTTTTTGTTTTGCTGTACTTTACCATTGTTTTTTATTTCTAACCTATTTTGCTCAAACTTCTGTGTTTTACCCCCTTACAAAATACCTCTCCGGAGGCCAGTAAAGTATGTGTAAATAAATAAATAAATCAAAAAGTGGTCCCTGTGGTGGCATTCCCGCTACTGTTATACGCCTGCACAACGGCCACGTCTTCCAAATGGCGTCCGGAACTTGCCGCATTCTTTGAAAAAATTCGAAGAGGAAGGACGAATGATACGCTTACTAAATTATGCGCGTTAAGTCTAAACGATGGTCAAGAGTCCTTATTACACCGACGAGGAGTGGCTGCATACAACGCCATGGCTAGATCTAGCCTAGCGTGAGATGGTAACCGCACTGCTGCGGTGCCGAAGAGAACAGTCGCACTTTGCCCAGTCAGCTCGCCCTGTGTTTCACCGGACGTCCTCCTGGGTAGCAGGCTATAGAAATTTCTCTTTTTGCGGTTTATGGGGGTTTAACGTCCCATTGCGACTCAGGCTATGAGGAACGCCGTTGTGAAGGCCTCCAGAAATGTCGACCACCTGGGCTTCTTTAATTTTCACTGACATCGCACAGTACACAGGCGTCTAGAATTTCGCCTCCATCGAAATGTGACCGCCGCGGCCGGAATCAGACCCGCGTTTTTCGGGTCAGCAGCCGAGCGCCACAACTACTGAGCCAACGTGGCGGCCCGTCCTCTTTATAACCGGCCGGCAGGGGCATTGCCGAGCCCAGCGCAGTTATAAAAGAGCTATTAGCGGCAACAGAGCAACGCGTGGTGTTTTCTTGTGCTCACGGAAGCTGCAATTTCCATCTCAATGCGCTCTTTCGGTGCCGCTTGGCTGTGGAGAAAGGGGAAGTGCAGCGGAAGGAAAGCACGAAAGAATGAGAGCCTCAGCGGGGAAGGTGAGGATCAGGTGGAGGTATGCTACGATAGAAACGCAGATACGGAGAAAACCGGCGTGGCGGATGCCGCGCCGGTTATTTATGGCGAAATCATGATGAAGGTTGTCGGCTACAACGACACCTGTCTCCTCTCTTTCGCATTAGCAGTTCGGCGCGTAAGACACGCGAACGTCAGGGTGAGCGCGCCTGCGACGGGACTGAACGTACGGAGTATGTGAGAATAAATTACAATTGCAAAGAATCGTAAAAGGATTAGATGTCAGACAGAGCCGCCAAAAATCGAAATGTCAACAGCAAAGGCGCGAGTGCGAACATTGTGATCAATAGCTACCAAGCTCCGTAAAACAATACACGGCAAAGCGCTTAATGGCATCTTCTGGTAAACTCCAAATTTATACAATAATCTTTCACGAACTTTCACTGACCATGAAGCTTCTGAGTAACAATGATACGGGGCAGAGACTACCTGTATTGTCTACTTGCAGGGCTAGAAGCGTTCGTCGCCTTCAAGCAACATCGTGCCAATCTTAAAAGGCCGCCTTGTCACAGCCTTCCAGCGATGCGATAAGTCGGCACCATGGCGCGTCCGGGCCACGTAAGATAAATGCAAGACGTCTATTCGAATGAGCGTTTATTGTTCCCCGCAAGTACACACAAACAAAGCAAACAACCACCGAAGGACAGGAAGACAATGCAGACAGACATACACCATGGAGGATCGGAAGACAAGGGTTAAGCGTGGTTGAGGACAGCAAGTCATGTCCCAACTGATCAATAGGCAAAAACAGCTCGCGGTCTGCGACGGCCCAAGGCTCAAGACACCGAGTACTTTGTGGAACGGCAACCCGTGTCTAGCACAGCGAAAGCTGCAGCAAGAGAGCCGCGTTTCAGTCTCGTGGACTCTGCGGCTGAAGCTCCGCCCAAATCAAGCAGCTATGCACTGCGCGGGGAATTCCCTCGGAAGCCCCAGCGATCGGCGGGGAGCAAGTCGGCGTGCCATTACCACTGCTTCTTTACATCGTCAGCACTGAGCAGAAGAAAGGTCACTTTGATGGAAAAGAGGCAAGCCCAGTTCGAGCTGTTGGGACATTTGATGGAAGACCTTCTGTGCACTACGGAAAGGGAAAACGCAAAGCGTATTTGCCCTGACCTTGGGCGAGTTAACAATACAATGAACATACCTCCGAATTTGCGAGAAAGCTTTCCGCTCACATGCGGAGGTTAACATCACAAAACGGGGAACGCCCGCGACAGTGAGGAGGAACAGCAAGTTAACCACTCTTATCTACTCGCTCACCGTCTATGAGGATCAATTGCACAAGTTGGCCGAATGATGGTTTGAAGGCAGTGGTCTACTGGGCAGACGAATGATCCGTCGCGTGCACTGCTTCCCGACAAAAGACAAGAGACCCTTGGGACAAACAGGCTCCTCCCGGTCTGTGAGAAGGAGATTTGTCAGTTCTAAAATGGGAAGTGTGTGTGCGCGAGTGTGGCGGGAGTTTCCATTCCTCGGAAATCTTCACGAATGGTGAGCGCATATCGCGTGGTAATTGCTCACTGCACTGCTACATTCAGCCGTTGATAATGACCTGCTTTCGACACGCTCGGGTACGCGACTGCGGAAATTCCTGTTGTGTCTTGCAGGCGAGAATGCCTTTGATAGGACTCTTCACGTATTTGGCGCATCAGTAGTGGTAGAGATATCGATTACGTTCGACCAATGCCCCTTTGAATTCTCGTTTGTGGTCCTGAGCATGGTCAGGAGAGTTCGCCCGCCCTTTATTTTTAGTTGGAGATGCGAGTTTCGCTAGCACTTACGTTGCGGTGAGATCGCCGGCGTTCAGTGTGCCGAAAGACACATACCCGAATTCCTGCCGTTGCGTAGTTAATTACGCACTCGGCGCCGTTCGCAGTCAATCACTCGTTGACTTGTCACTCAACGATACATTTTCGTTCATTGTTTTGCAGCTCACTAGGAAGCGCGGCGCACAGTAAATATTCGTATTCGCTACTGTCCCACGCCGCATTAAAACTCGCACTACAAATAAGTAAGCTATACAAAGTACGTGCCAGTCAATCACGATGCGAGCGCGTCTCGTCGCTCCCAACAGCCGGCGCCTTCCCCCTTGCTAAATTGCGACCGCAAGTGCCGCCTCGCGGTCAGCGCTAGCAGCAAAGTGCTACCATATGGTTACGTCGATTATTCATGTCTAGTGTGATAGGTATGAAATGATTCTGTTAACCTCTCCCGGATAGTCAGCCATTTTTAGCAGAGAAAAATTCTATTTTTTAGGAATGCCGATATCCACGCTACTAAAAAAATGGAAAGCCAAGAGTCTGCAACCTGGGAATAGCCCGGAGCATTCAGCGCTCCCAGATGTTTTAGATAAACCTACCGTAACCAAAGCGGCACAACTCCGGTGAAATCAAGAGAGGAGAAATCGACATTCAAGGTCGGCATGCGCACTCAATATCGAACATCCAGGCCGAACCCGGAATAGGTATGCGGTGAGAAAAACTCTGGACTGAACGAAGTCCGAAAGTAGAATAGATCTAACACTTCGAATAATTTTAGTACTTTATCTCTTAATGAAAGATGCCCAATATTATCCAGAGGATAGACCTCACCATGAAGTAAAGAGTCGCTGCTCCGGTCGACATTCTTCTTATTGCCTCTCAAGGAACCCCAGTAGCACAAGGTGGTGGACCTATGCGGGTCCGGCCTGAATGGGACACTCGTCGACAATGCGTGGGCTTAGACTAGAGAGCCCAGCTGGGTCCCACCGCAGATACATGCGGGCAAAGATGTGGGCTTTATTATGGTGAAGTGCGGGTAGCTCCAAAAGGGGCTGCCCCTACGTTACCGTGAGGGAGCCGCAGTGGTTTTGTGTAGGCTGTAGGGCTCTACGGCCCCTTTTTTAGCCAGTTGAAATCCGCGCGCATTCTTCGAGTCATCTAGATGCGTGCCCAGGCTGCGCATCTGCGAATGACTGAACATTTGCTCGCCAGATGTGCCGATCGCTGCGGTATATCCTTGATAAGGCGAGCGAAGCGGCACGCGGGGGGATTCCTGCGGGAGCATTGCTAGAGTGCTGTCACGGATTGGGCGCTTAGCACGAGTCAGCAGGATATGCAGGGACAGTGGGGCGGCACCGTACCGGGATTAAGAGCGTAGATTGAAGTGGCATCTGCAAGGATGGAACGGAACTTTGGCGTGAGAGGCTGTTACGCAAGCAGCCAGGTTTCATGTAGCGTTACAAGCACTCGTCGCTGCCGCTGGGTCTTATGAACGTCTTGCTCTATTTTCTGTGTAGTTCTTTTGAACTGCCTTTTCGACTGTCTTTTTTTGTTCTGCCGTGCTCAGGCGTAGCGCCTGTTTTCATGTTTTCTTTCTTTTAAAGCGTTATTTTGGTCTGGAATAAACCGGTAATTTGGCTGTGACTGTGGGTGTGTCACACGTCGGGCGGGAGCACGGCTCGCGGACCCCGTTCCCTAGAAGGCGAAGCCTTCCTTTGGCGCCAACAAGAATATTTTAGGAGCACAGGTTCGCTCCGCGGGTGTCGCAAATTGCTCTTAATTTTCCGAGGCCTCATGTTTTTTCTGCTGCTGCTACTGCTGTTGCTGACAGGAAGAGTAAAAAGAAAGAGCACGGGCCTGCCCACTGGCTCTAGTTCAGCCACAATCGCTACCTCGTGCTGAAAGTAGACGAGTTGAAAGCATAGGATAGCAAAGATAGAAAGAAAAGGCGCGCGCGCTCTGAAATCAGGGCCGATCCCGGAGGCAGTGAAATATCGGGCTAACCCGTGCCGGAGTGCTTCAAGCACTCCGCCGCATTCGAAAAGTAAGTTTAATATCTTGGGTGCTAATAAAATCCATAGCAGATAATAAATCATTGTTTTCCTCGCCTTTACCCATGACATTAACTTCAAGAGCACCTTCTTGTACCTCCTAGTCTGCAGTGAAAGAGCAGTCCCTGAATACAGAATGTGCGCAGGTGCATATACAAGAAACATGGCAGGATTCCACCGATCTTATAAGGCGAGTACTTGTCCTGTCGTCTGATCTTCAATCAAAGGTTGAATACACAGAGATGTTGGGAGACAGACGACCGCATTGGAAGGAGCACCTGCTGCTGGCCACTGGGCTCCAACTTCTCCTCCTGGCAGCAGTGGAGGAACCCTGTAGATGGATCACGATCTGCTGGTGAATTTGCCTGTTTCAAGGTATGAGGGTTATACCAACAAGAAATCTGTCTGCGATTTTCTTTACGAATTTGAGGACTACCAGAAAGCAATGGCAATTTTTGACAGTGGTTTGCAGGCGTGTGTACTACCCGTCGCAATTGTAGGTGCGGCAGAAATTTGGACGTAGACAGCGACCGTTCATACCAAAGCAGGATTTCGCAAAGCGCTTTCGGATGGAACTCTTTCCGCCTGACTACATGATTGGTATAAAAGACGAGCTTTGCACAAGAATGAAAGGTGAAACTGAGGGCTTGGTTGAGTATCTGCGCAGCTTACATGAGCTGCATGTGCGAGCGGATCCCGGAGTACCCGAGGTGGAGAAGATGACGCATGCCATACAGCGGTGCCACCTGAGGTTCCAGCCGTATCGCCGGCTCCGCCCGTTTGAGGACTGCGACGACATAGCGATGGAAGCGTACAATCCACTTAAAGCATACAGGTCCCTACAAGCCACATCCTAAGGCTCAAACCTCCCCCGAGCCATCTTGTGCAATGTCTCGGATCAACGGCCGCAGACAGCTCGGCGTCCCAATGCCACACAGACTCCAATTACTTTGCAGGTAAACACACACCTAATGTTATTTATGCCAATCTACTTCCAATTTGCCTCCGTTGCGGTGGCCGTGGCCACTACGCGGCCAAGTGCCTGAGCCTGACATCAACATTGGGGAAGCCTCCTGCAGCAGCTATCGACTGCCACGCGATTGTCGGTGCAACGCGTCCGCCCCCTCCCACTCAGGGAGGTGTGGGTGCAACTAGTCTGCCCCCTCCTGCTCAGGGATGGCTGGGTGGAAGCCTTCAGCACCATACCGGTGGCAAAGACGAGAATACTGAGCACTTCTCTACCGGTCCTCATGTTTGGGACCACTGGCGCAAAAGGCACAGCAGAGAGCAAATTGTTCTGGTCGTCATATCGTCCTGCGCCAGAAAACAGAGCCGCGGCCAACCGGTGGATCAGCTGAGACAGGGATTGCCCTTCCGGCGCAAACTGCCATGGGTGCAAAATGCATCGCCGTGTACATCGTCACCGCCGGCTGGGCAGACATCAAAGCCTAAAAACCCCCAAAGCGTAAGGTTAACCCAGTGGCGTCAAATTCTCGCCTTAACCCAAACAGCCTGGACAACGCGCCAATAGTCGCGGTCAGACAGGACGGAATAGAAATCCCCGCCCTCCTAGGCACAGGCTTGGCTGTTTGTTTTTGGCGATCGCGTCTAAAGAGCTTGCAAGACAAAACGTCTCCAATTGCGGTGTATAAACACGAAACTCCGTACAGCGTCGGCTCACATAGCACCTGCAAGCTCAGCAGACCGTTTAACAGTTACTAGGAAAGGGCGAAATACTAGACAGCGCTTTCTACATCTTCCTAGCTTGTCCTGACTTCAGTCCTTTCATGAGCTTTTCTAAAAAAAGCTAAGTATTGAAAACGTTTGCGGTGCCCAAGACGCACACTACATGACCGCGCCCACTTCCGGTTGGGAACTGGTTTCGTTCCATCATGTTCTTTCTAATTCGCCCACCCGCATAGTTCGACGGCGCTTGCACGCTACGTTTCTTGCTCGTATAGTTGTGCTGGCGACCGACATTCTGCGGAGGTTACTTTTTTATATTTGTCGCTGTTTGCTGGAAGTCACTTTACTTCTTCGGGTGCCTTTTTGTGCCCGATACCGCAGCCGAAATGCCGACCTGTTGCGCCGGCGTTTGCTCAACCCTGTCAGGAAAAACGCTCGCGTTGTTTGCAGTGCCGCTTGCTACGAACGGTATTGTACGACAGAAAGCGTGGCTCCAGAGTATTGGGAGAAATTATTTCAAGCCAAAGAAGTCTAGCAAGCTAAGCGAGGTAAGTTCCATTTCTGATTTCCATCGTTGTTATTCTTTTCTTTAGAAGAAAACTGGCTGGCGAGTCAGAACTGGTAGAGCTGCCAGCTCGCACTGTGTATCCCGATTTTTTTAGTACACGCTGCTCTGCCTTTGTCATTTCGTAAACATGCATGTCAGTGCACTATGCGTGCGTATTTCAGCCCAAGGCCACACTCCGGTACCCACAGCAACTGGTCCTTTGAAATTAAGTAGCCAAAACCTTTTCGCTCAGTAATGGGCCCTCAAACCGTAGCTTCTTTCGAAGTGTTCTGCAGTACGCCCTGCCAAGTATCGCGCGGATTTCAACTAGCCGTCTTTTCAACGCCTTATAAAGGCGCAGAGCGGAAAACGAGCGAGAATCAGTGCATCTGAAACACATGCGCTTATTCTCCCTTGATTTGTGCTCCGCGCCGTGATAAGACGCTGACAAGACTGCGGCAAAACACAACGCAGATCACATTCGAAGCGCATTGCTGGCACGTTTCCCATCTTCTGATACCAAGCTAATTTGCTACATTTCTTACTGCCCCTTGCAGCAAAACCGCGACTCTGCAAGGTCCGCCGTTCCAGTGCATGCAGCCGCATCACCCGAGCGCGTTAGGAAGAACATGGCGGACAACGCGAGCCGCAGGGCAAAAAGCGTTAGGAGAGGAGGGATTTGTCGCTACATAGCAAAGCTTATCTGGGGAGTTTAGTCCTGTCCAGTAATATTTACATCCTTTTTCTGGATGCCCCACCATACTTTTTGTCCTGTCATATTGGTCTGTAATTGCATATCACAGGCAGGCATCGTGATGGATCTCCATATTGGCACGTACTGGTACGGCACCGGTGCACAAGCAGGTACGTTCACGACCAAGCCTCCTGTGCAGCAGTGACAGTTCCTTGCAACAAACACCCGTTCGGTCAATACCGCAAGAATTGGTATTCTCACTGTTCTGAAATCATTGTGGGGGTCACCACCAAATAAATGCAGAATCGAGACGACACTGAGACCCTTTGCTACAATGTTTACACAGGGTTCCGGGAAAGCCAACGTGCGAACTAACAGGATCGACACTGGTTGTACCCACCCAATCAGATTCAACCCCAGACCCCTGAGCGAGCTCAATGAAGCCCTTCTGGATGATGCCCTCGAAGAAATGGTGGCCACTGGTGCGGTAACACCCTCAAAATCCACTGGGCGTTTCCGGTTGTTCTTACGCTAAAAAATGGCAGAGCACGATTCTGTGTCGATTATCGATGACTCAATGCTGGGACCATGCGAGACACGTACTGCTTTTCACCAGTCGACTCTGTCATGTATTCGCCAGGGTCAACAAATATCTTCACTACTCTCGACTGCAGCAGAAGTTTTCTGCAAATCCCTATTGACAGCTATGACATCAAGAAAACCGCATTCACTTTCAATTCGGGATTGTTCAACTTTGTTCGATTGCCCTTCGATTTGTGCAACTCACCTGCGACCTTTCAGCGAGTAATAGGAATTGTGCTCGGAGACGCTAAATTTATCTACGCTATGGCTTACATGGATGACATAGTAGTGTTCTCAGAAATCCTATAAGATCATCTCGTTCATCTTACCGATATCCTACAGCAAATGCAGAGCGCAGGCATCACCATTAACCCAGACAGGGTCCACTTGGTGACAAGCAAGATCGACCTCCTTGGTTTCATTGTGGAGCAGGGCCTCGCGGCTAAAGCGACGAAAAATCTTACGAGAAGTTGTGTCCCATCGTTACATGGCCGCGGATGAGAAGGGACATCTTGAAGTTCCTTCGAACTTGTGCTACATATCAGACTGCATATCCGAGAGAAAGGAAGCCACCGGGCTACTTGCAACCCGTTGAGAGCAGATACCCATGGGAAATCGCTGCATGCGACGTAATGGCCCCTTACTCCAAATCGTCCAAAGGAAACCGGGAATTAATAGCGGTGACGGACCATTTCTCAAAATGGGTATAACTGTGCCCGCTGCGGAAACGACTCGGTAGCAATCTGGATTAACCTGTTAGACACATTCACTCGTTTTGGTGTTTCTTCGCAGCTTATCACGGACAACGCCAGTTATTTTACCGGCAGGGTATTCGTTAATACCTGTGAGGCTTTCGGCTTCCTGCACAAAAAGACGATGCCCTACCATTCACAGGCCAACATCACGAAGCGTGTCACAAGAAATCCTAAGATGATGCTGACGCCTGGCGTGAACGTGGCTTCTCGTTCGTCCTGTCTTCTTTTGTGCGCTATTACCTATTTTGTACTCATATTAAACTTCCGCTACATGAGAATCTTCTTCTTCTCCTTAGTAAGCATGGCACATGGCTGCAAACCGGAGCTTTCCCCAATTTAAACAACCTTAGCAAAATGTTCCCGAACCCATATAGGGACATCTGCCCATGGTGCGGTGCAACACCCACCCTATACCATGTTACTTGGGAATGCGACATAAATAAAGCATTCTATGCCTAAACAAATCAGAGTGCGGAGCAGTGGGTGAGTTTGCTCTACAGCGGCAACCGAATCCTCTAAAGAGGATTGGTCATCCATGCTCAGCGAGCGGCTAAACTCAGCGGTGCCCGGCAATAGAGGCACCAACCTCTGCAAGAGGGAGGGAGACGTCTGCTTGAAGATGAAGACCTCTGCATCACCGAGAGACCTTGTTAGAGCATTAAATCGTATCCTGCCTATCACATCCACACAGAGGGATTGGCCAAGGTTCAGTAGATAATCCCATTGAGGTATTTGCGTGGGGAAAAATATGCGTGAGAAGACTAATACCCCTGTCACACGGGACTTCTTCTCGGCCTTTGCCGTAAAGTTGTCTTATTGCACTAAAGGAGGTAAACCGAAAAGGAGCAGCGACGCTGCTACACGGAAAATCCAAAGGAGCTAGAACGCGGCCTCCGTGAATGCCAAAAGTCACCTCTGTGTCTGAAGCGGAGCTAGTAACATTATGAAATTAAAGCAGACGGTAGCACTTCAGCTAAAAGTGCATTCGTTTATGTTGGAAAAAGTAGCTATCACGATAATAAACTAGCGTTCTGACGGTGAGAAACGGATGTTTTGAAACAAAGTTTCTTTTTTATTTCATCGTTCTCGGTCCGACCACGGTAGGCGCACTTTTCCGTTCGGCTCCTCGTTGTGTTCGAGAAGCGTGCTTTGTTGCTTGTGTCTTTGTGCACACAAGCAAACTCAAAACACGCACACAACAAAGAGCAAACGAAGAAAAAACAGCAAAGCGAGATGCGCAAGCACGTGTGTGTCGATGCGGCTGCTTAAAAGCGTTCAAGTCCTTTCTTAGCAGTGTGGATGCCTTTAGTCATAGCATCCTCTACGGTTAAGTGCACTGTAACGCAAAATTAACCAATGAATTAGATAAATTAGATATTTCTTACGGTTTCAAAACTAAAAATTGCGTCAATTTTTTAATATTTGAGCTCGATAGCTGGCGCTGCCGTCTGGGTTGCTCCTTTAAGCAACTTTAAGGCCGCTGACGGCTGCCTTTATTGCTGCGGAACTTTATCGCAAAGGTCTCGACACTTTGCCTTCTTCTTCTTATTCTCAGCGATCACCAATCCACAATCACATAACCAATCACGATTGTCGGTTACAATCCCAGTTATCGATTACCAATCATCAATCACTATTTAGGTTAATGTGCATTACATATTACGCCACTCCATACACATGCAGACCATTTCTTCTAGCACAGAGATGCACCATAACACCGCCCTTTATATGCGTGCAATTTCAGGTGCCTAATTATTATACTTAATTTTTTTCAATAATATAAAAACTGAACACATCTACAACACTTGTTACAAAGATATACATCCCACAATGAGTTCAGTGTGTGCCCCTGAATAAAGCCTGAACCAGCGACCATTCGTGGCCTGTGGGAAATAAATAAGAAAAATAACCTTCATTGTATATGCGTTTCGTGCGCACTTGGCACACAGTGGGGCTGGGTTCGAACCCAAATGCCTGCTATTTCCTTTTCCTATTTTCAGATTAAACTAAATGTGGGAATTATTCCGACTCACCACAGGTGACGCCGCAATTTCAGCACAACGAGCTCCTTTTGCTGTCGCGTAACACTTGCGCTGGTCCAAAGACCTCTCCCGGCCTACATCACAGCACGTGTTTCTGGTCCGTTAGGAAAAAGACGCTGCACACCGAGGGGGCTATAATCGAGAGAATTGCTGTGACGCGAGGTAATCGGCGTCTCTAATCGGGAGCAAATGTAGCGGTGGAGCGATCGTCTCAAGAAAGACCTGTTTAGAAGCGAAAATGGATAGTTTTTCCTGTCAGCCAGGCATAGGTTTCCTCATGTGGACCTGGCATGGGGTAGCTCATATTGGTTACCGTTGTACAGACACCTTAGCCCCCACGTAGGTCTCCTCTTAGAAGCCCATTACTGCCCATCTGGGTCCCTCAATGGAACGAGCAAAGCCCTCTTATAGTTTTTGTGCATTCAGACAATTGGGGTTCCCTTCTGGTTGTACATTATAGCCCCATTGGTCTGCCCCTCTTGCTCCCGCCTGATGCTGAGTTAGAAATGCATAGCACGTTGCGCCACCAAGGGCAGCCCGTCCCGGGCCCACACAGGGCCATAATTCAGAACCCCATTTGTGCTACTAGGAAATTGGCTACACTCACCTTCCGGAGGAATGGCCAGGGATTCTTAAAACGTTCCTACTGGCAGGCGCATTCGCGCTCTCGAATCCTTAATTCATATTTGTCTACTTGTGATATAGGTCGGTCGTCTTGATTACCACAGCAGTACTATCCACATGCTGGTATTTTCGCTCTAAACGTTAAGCAAGGCTGGTTACTGTGCGTTCTATGTTGGAACATGCTGGACCAATTTGGGCCATCGCAAGGTCACTCTTACGCGTCTCCAGAGCTACCTAAAACAACGGAGGTGCATTTATTGTTTCTAATTATAGCCAGACCGCATCCCTGCCATGTCTAACACAAAGTAGAAAACTCTTGCGAGTGCCACTGACGCCACACTCTTCCATACTCTTACATCCCACTCAGTTCACTTCATCCAATTTTTGCATTTTCCTGACAGCCAGCGGAGCAAAGTGGTATTTTCTTTGCCCGCACATACACACTTTTCCATTATTTTATCCCTTATCCCTTTTATGTTTTATGCGTAGCCTGCATCCCAGAATCCGTCACGTAGTGGTGACGGCAGTCTGTTAGCCAAGATTTCACCAAAAGACCTTCAAAAGAAACTGTAAATTACAAAGAAATATCATGGTGATTGTGATTTCTTATGGGGCAAGGATATTTGGGGCCAAGAGCTTCGTGGCACAAGGTAATTTTCTGAATGTTATTAAAAAAAACAAAATAATGTACCGTGAAAGTGCCTAAAACAAGGAATATATGTACAGAGGGAAACCACAACCGCCCATCATAGACGAGCAACCGTGGAAGCTGGGTTCAGCACTTCTTTTCTTCTTTATTAGAGTAAACATGGCAGGGTTCAGAACTACCAACGCGGTTCGTTCTCTTCGCTTTACTTCGTTCTCGTCGCGTTGCATGCACGAGCGGAACGTGTGGTTCACGCCTACGGCCGTAACATAACTCCCGGGGTCAAAATAACGGTCCCGATGCTAATTGGAGGACGCAACACGCGCGTGGTAGCGTTTGAGGTGAACGACATGAATGATGTTAGTCGCAGGTCGGGTTGACGACGTTGAAGAATGGAGGGGAGTAAGCTCGTAGATCGCGTCGGTCATCTGATGGAACACTTGATACGGGCCGCGGGACTGATTAAGTTTCTCAGAGAGACCGACATGGCGAGAAGGGGTACACACGAGTACGATTGAGCCCGGTGAGTAGTATACTGCGTGATGCTGGTGGTCTTAAACGAATTTTTAGTAGCAGAGAGCCTGTCGCGGGCGGTTTGTAGGGCCATGGTGCTTGGTAGAGTGCGTCACGTGCATACACTCTGGTAGATTGAGCAGAACCCGGTGGGAATGTACCCAAGGGTGGGGCAGGATGCCGACCAAACACAAGGAATAACATCAAATAGCAGGTTATGTCATGCCGCGACGAATTATAGGCAAAGATGGCGTATAGCAACGCAACATCCCAATCACAGTGGTCGGGTGAGACACACAGCATGTCAGCCAAGGTACTCTTGAGGCGCTCGGTACGCTCGTTCATACGTAGATGGTAGGCTGTAGTCAGCTTATGCTGCGTGGCAAAACACCGGATGACGTCGTTAACTACTCCGGATAAATATAGCGGCCGCGGTCCGTTAGAAATTCGTGTGGAGCACCGTAGTGAAAAATTACATTCTGCAACAGGAAATCTGCGAGATCGGTTCCGCAACTTGTTAGTAATGCACGCGTGATAATGTATCGGGTCGCATACTCGGTCGCGACACCAATCCAACGGTTGCCGGTATGGGACATGGGGAAAGTTCCGAGAAGGTCTACTCCAACACAATATAAGGGTTCTAGAGGTTCATCAATAGGTTGTACAAGGCCAGCAGGCAACGTGGATGGTCTCTTCCTGCGTTGACCAAGTTCACAAGAAACAACGTAACGCGGAACACTGTGGTACAGACCGGGCACAAAGAAGCGGCGTCGGACGCGATCGTACGTGCGGGAGACGCCCAGATGGTCCTCGGTACGGTAGGTCGTGTAGTTCTGCAAGAACAGATGAACGGAGGCGCTAGGGAACGACAAGAAGGAGCGGAGGGCTGTCAGGACGAAGGCAGTGGCAGTAGAGGATGCCATCCTGAAGGACGAAGAGTTGCAGTTGCAGTAAAGGACCGTAGGTGGTACAGTTGAGGCGATCAGTGATGAACCGCAAGGAAGAGTCTCGGTGTGGCTTGTTCGCGATATTAAGTAGATCGGAGATAGCGAAGCGGCACAGGCCGAGGTCGATGTCTCTAGGATCAGGCGGCTCCGCAAGGTGCCGAGACAGGTAGTCGGCCTATAGATGGAGATGCTCTGACCTGTAATAAATGGTGTAAGAATACTCCTGGAGGCGCAACGCCCAACGGCCAAGTCGGCCTGTGGGGCCCCTCAGTGAAGAAAGCCTACAAAGGGCATGGTTATCGGTCACAACGGCGGATAGGCGGCGAAATAGGCAGGGTCGAAACTTAGCTACGGCCTTAACAAAGACGAGACACTCGAATTCGATGATTGTGTAATTTCGCCCAGCGGTCGATAGGAGTCGGCTCCCATATGCCATACCGCGTTCTTGACCCCGATGATCCAATATCCGCAGTCTTGTGTGCGAACTTCGGTTAGAGCCGATAATTCAAAGTGGGACAAGAATGGTGGGGAGATGATTAAGTCGACTAGCGAAGTAAAGGCGTTCCCGAGGGCGGGGCCTCATGTAAAAGGGTGTCTTTCTTGATGAAGTCTGTGAAGGGACGAGCGATACCGGTAAAATTTTTGATGAAACGGCGTAAGTGCTGAGGCCGACGAAGCTGTGCACATTCGTAGACGATTAGGGAATAGGGAAGTTTTTGACAGCTCGATCTCTAACAGTATCTGGGCAGACCCCAGAAGCGTCAACCAGATGTCCGGGAATGGTGATTTCGCGGCGACCGAACTGACATTTCGACGAGTTCAGCTGTAGCCAACCTCTTCGGAAGAAACAATACTCGCCAGTTTTTCCTGGTGCGTGGAAAACGTGGGCGAAAAAAACACCACGTCCTGTAGGTAACATTGATGTGTGGACCATTTAAACTGCGAAGCAAGAAGTCCAACATTATTTCAAAGGTAGCTAGTTCATTGCACAGACCGAATCGCAAAATTTTGGACTCATATAAGCCGTCGTGAGTGAAGAATGGGTCCTTTTCGCGATTGTTGCAATCAACAGCAATCTGAGAATACTTGGACCGAAGATCGATTGACAAGAAATATTTATCTTCTTGGAGGCCCTATAAAGGATCAGCTATTTTAGAGAGAGCATAGATGTGTTTTTTGTGATGCTGTTGAGGTTACGGTAATGAAGGCTAAAGTGCCAGATGATTTCCTTTTTAACAATGACAACAGGTGAGCCCCAAGGCATCGACGAGGGCTCTTTAATGTTACGACTGAGCATATTGTCCGCCTCCTTCTGTATGATGGTGCGTTCTGTACTGGCACTGGACACGCTTGTCGGTGTACAGGAGCAACGTCCCTGGTGTCAATGCGATGCATAACCACAGACGTTCGAGCCAAAGGGCGATCACCGGAGTAAAAAAACATCGCAAAAAGACAACAGAAGACCGCGAAGGTCGTGAGATTGACCTGGTAAGAGGTCATCAGCAATCATTTTTTTGCATATTCATCAAAGTTTAGCACGTCAGACTCGCGGCTAAGTGACGAGGGTGGCATGCAGCTTGTCACCGACGATATGACGCACTCGGAAGCTGGGCAAAGCGTGGCGACCAAAATACCTTGCGAGGGCGGCTGAACGCACGATGAAAAGTTGAGGACCGGAAGAGAAGCTTAATTTGCAGACATGGTGACAACTGTACGTGCAAGGACAACGCTTCGTGTGAGGGGCACATGAGGGACTGGAGTAATATTGTAGTCACAAAGGCGAACTGCCCGGACAGACGCGTAACGGACGTAAAGGGCGACGGTGGAGTTCAGCCGGACAAAGTTGGCGGTGCACAGTCAATGCACAATTAGAACTAGAGGCGCCCCTGCAAGAGATAGGGCGACTTGAACATTTCTGGCACAATCGATAAGGTCGGAATTGACAGAGATAAGTTCAACGGCTAGGATGATGCCATGAGGGTACTGTTCGAGGACAGTAAAGTGCACCGAAGTATGGCGGTCGGCGATCGACACAGGAGCAGTACCGTCCAACGACGGTAGAGGTAGCGCCATCCGCGACACGTAAAACTGTTGTGGGGGCAGGAGCGGGGACTTTCCTTAGGCGACGGCAAAGACGAGCATTCATGACGGTGTCCGGTGTCGACCAGACCAGTACAGGAACCCCGTCCATGCCGACGCTAAGGACGTTCCGATGGGCACGAAGAATTAGAGGCTTTTCTGGGCTGTTATCCAGAGCAACACCACCCCCAGACGCTGCAGCCATCAGTTTACCGGCCGGGGGTGGTCATATGGAGCCGGAGACGTCCAGCGGCGGGGTCGCGGTGATAGAAATCGATTTCGCTGAGGTTATCTGACGGTTAGTATGAGAGGTCAGAGTATTGTGGCCAGCAATATCGAAGCGTTTACCGACAAATAGCAACGGCAGACAGTGAGTTATCTGAGCGAATGTGCTGTCCAAAAGTCTTTTTCAATACTCCTTGCATGGCACCCGAAAAGCATAGTCCACCGTTGGAATCGATCAAACGTTGTTTAGTGTTGTCTGGTGCATCACAAATGTGGCGGCAATTTAGCGTACACAAAAATGGCCTTTGTTTCTACTGCGCGTTAACGAAAAATTGCTCGGTGATGTCTTTCCACATGGTGAAAGAGGATTTTTGCCTGCTTTTTTGAGTACGTGATGATCCTGGTAAACCAAAGTTCGGAGAGTGGTGCATGCGTGAAGAGAAGTGCATACAAATTAAATTCTAGCACACCCGTTTCCTTCACCAGACACGGACGATCAGGAATAATAGAAGACACAGCAAGTTCAGGTAAAAGGTGATAAGGACACAAATTCCTGTCGCTGCTTCGTAAATGAAGGTTAACCTGGTATATGCATTTTGTCACGAATGCATTCCAATGCATACGTGTTTCTTTAACAATAATAAATGGAAAGAACATTTATTAGGCCTCTCAACAGCCTCACAAAGACACAATGATTTCACATTCCAAGCGCGTGCGTGGTTTTTAGGGTCCTCGGTAATTTTGGTGTTTCTTTGCACGAATGAAAAATAAACAATTGATGGCGGCGTTAGTAACAAGCGTGCTCAGCGCTCGTCGCAGAAACGGGTCCGTGCAGCTCTCGCCGCGCTCAATTTAAAGCTGGCATGGAACCTGCGATGTAAGGCATTAAAAGAAACCGCAAAAATGTGGAGCAATATGGAAACAGAATCACGTGGTCTTGGTGATGCGACATAATTCTGGTGGCAACTTTCGTCAGAAGCAAAATTTAAAAACCGAGTGAGAGTGGCTTCAAGCGAGAACAACAGTGCAAGGCTTCGTGGCATTACTCTCCTCTCGAAAACTCCTCAGCTCTATTCTAAAAACAAGAATGTTGGCCAAGAAATAAACCTTGACTACAAAACTAAACATTGGATACAAAAATAAACTTGTCCTTTACTTGCTCATAATACTGCTCTAGACGCACGACATGGTCAACATTTGATCGCGCAAGACCCCTTAGATGTTGGCTTTTCATTCATGACGACTTCAAACTCCTGTTCACACATTCGACAAAGAACCTTGTACGGTCCGAAACAGTTGCGCATCAGTTTTTCGCAAAATCTGCGGGTGTATACAGATGTCCAAACACAGACCCTTACTCCTGGGATGTATTCCGCATTCGTTCTTCGTGGGTTATAGCGTTGGCGTCGTGCGCTATTAATCTTTTGACCGCAATCTTTCAAGTCAACTGGCTTCTTGTGCACGCTACAAGCAGCCAGCGGTGTGGTCTTCGGTGACATCTAGGAGCACGGCATCGAGAGAAGTCTTTGGGTCCTTGAAGTCTTCCACACCAAAAAAACATCTTCTGGGTGGTCTCCTGCACTGTGGTGTTATAAGCGAAGACAACGTAGGGAAGGATACCGTCTCTGGTCTTGTGTTCGGCGCCCACGTACATTGCGAGGATGTGCACGGTTGTATTGTTTAGGCGTTAACTAAACCAATAAGTTCACGGATGCTATTGATATGTGTCATTGTAGAAGCCGTAGTAACGCCTACATTCGTAGAGGAAAAACTTGCTTGTCTCTCGCTCGCGCGCTCGGACCACTTAGGGAGCACCACAGTTTCCGTCTCTGCTCCAGAGGTTCTCCTTCGCGGTGCACGTTACAGTTTAGTGGAGCAGTGCTGGGTACGCTTCCCAACCTCCGTACTCCGCACATCATCACTAAAGACCTCACACCTCTTCACCAGCGACCCAGCCGCGGTATCCGCCAAGAGTCGCCTCAATTTGGGTTCCTTCCCCCGCCCACAAGAACGACGCTGCCTCGGTCACCGAGTCGAACTGACATGGCCACTGACAAAACGTCCCCGGCGCCGATCCAGCCTAACCCGTTGAGTCGAACTGCCATGGCTACTGACACCCGGCCCCTGGTGCCGATCCTTTGCCTCCCGCCGCGAACACCGCCATTTTTTCGCAGTGACGAGTTCTGAGACGCTGAGGATTGGCTGGAAACCTTCGAGCGGGTCGCCTTCCATTACGGCTGGAGCGACCAGCGCAGGCTCCACAATGCATAATTTGCTCTGAAAGAGGCTGACCCGACATGGTCTGATTAACCACGAGACGACCCTTCCTACCTGGAAGTCGTTTTACCGGAATATTCTGGCTATATTCCTCAACATCGACCGCCGGGAGAAGGCTGAAGCTGCGATCCACTCCCGAAATCAGCGCATGAACGAAACTGTGCTCATGTACATCGAGGGCATCGCCCGCCTATTCAAGCGTGCCGACCCTAACATGACAGAGAAGAAGCGGAATTTAATGCGGAGGCGGCCACCATAGAGAAGACACTCCAATAATGGGCCCGTCAGTACAATCGGGAGATCAACAGCATGGCCCCTGAATCCTTTTTATCGTGCCTCGGCGGCAGTAGAAACACCTTGCACAAACTGATTTGCTTAGTTCCCCAGGAGGAACTCCAACGGATTCGTCTGCCCCAGGTTGAGCCTGCACCACTGGCAGCGCTGACCGAAGTCACGAAATACGAGGTGTGGTTGGTTGCTCGGGCGCCTCCTGTCCCCGAAGCACCAACCGGGCTCGACGAAAGACCCACGTACGCATCAGTTGTATACCGCATGGCTGGACACGTTTCCATAACTCCGACGCCTGCCGCGAGCATTATCGGCTCAAGTCACGCAACAACACAAGGCTACGGTATTACCCCGACGTCTCCCATGAGCTCCATCACAAATTATTGCCGGGAATCTTTGATGTCCTTGTTCATTCTTCAAGGCTACCGGAGCGCCGCTTCATCGCTTTGTTTGCGGTGCCAGACGCGAACAGATTAATCCCGATTGATCGCATCCATGCAGAGCTGATTCTACGTTCTTCCAGAATGTTCTAGTAACTTTGCATGCTATATCTCGAAAGTTCGCTATCAGCTTTAAATTGAGCACTGCCGACAGCAGCGGGAATTCTGCTCGACGACCGCCGAGCATGCTCGTTGCTACGCCGCTGTCGAGAGATTAGTTCCACTGTGGGTGCAAGTCACTCCAAATAAAGAGTTTTTAGACGCAGTTTTTGCTGTTGTTCTGCTCTCCGAATTGCACTCAGCACTCCGTGTCATCTGGTGGAGGTGCTATCTTGCCCTCCAAGTTCTAGACGCCCCCTTCAAGTCGCAGCGCCAGCTTTTTGCGCATCGTACCGCAGGATGAGCCAGCAGATAGCAGAGCCAGCAGATGTCTTCAAGGAGATAATCCTCAGTTTGCGACCCTGACAGACCGCACGTGACAAAGAAAAGACGCTGCTGCGAGCACCACAACGTCGCCAAAGCTGTCCACCCGATAGTACTGCAACCGCAGCGGGTGCCGCCACCTTTAAGTAGATCCCTTGGTGATGACCACGAAGATTGCTTGGACCAATTTGAGCGCGTGGCATCATTCAACAAGTGGGATGATGGGGCAAAAATTGGACGTATTTTTTTCGTAAAGGGCTCAGCACTTACGTGGTAAGCATGCATCTTCTGGTGTCCTAAGTTGGCTGTTTGTCGATTAAGCTTCTGTTGTTATTCCAGCGTTGTCCTGTGTTCTCCTGATGTCTCGGGCTTTCGCTGGTGAAGTTCTGTCTGAAATACCAGCTAGCCCACATGGTTACCTTGTTAGTGGAACGAAAACCACGAGTCGTCTCTAACGACATGGGAGCAATTCAAAAAGGAACTCTTTAAGGTATTCACCAGTGTCGTCAGGTAATAAAGAGCTGAACGTCTCTTCGAGTCCAGGATCCAACTTCCGAATGAGCCGCTCCTCGGTTACGTCAAAGAGATGAAGCCCCTTATCGCTCCACCGACCCCGATATGACCGGAGAAAGAAAGTTCAGTTTATAATACCCGGTTTAAAAGAACAACTCTTTGGCAGCCTCGTACGCCAGCCGCCAAACCAGTCGATGAATCCATGCAAGATCGCTGCACGATCGAGAGGATCCTTTTCGTCTGGGTTGGGGAGTACAACGGCCTTTCCTCTGTCTGTGCAATTCGTCCGGACACGACGACCACCAACAGCAACAACTTACGGGAAGTGATCCGCTAAATCGTCTGCGACGAGCAACGCCGATTATTGCCATCCTCCCTACAAACCCAAGCAGCGACTCTCATGGATGTCTTACGTGAAGAACTGGAACCGGCACTTGGTACCTAGACGGACAACGTACCTAAGGCAATGACCTACGGCGCTGCAGTACGCATACGTCAGCCTCGACAGTAACCCCTACGTCCTCTCCGACACGAACAACTTGTTGCAGAACTCCGCCTTCCTGCCTCCACCCACCCAGCCTAAGAGCGATCCCAAGTTCCCAGGAAATGCGACGCCCAGAGGACTTCCGGAGGACTTCCGACAATTGGCCTTTGTGCTTTCGTTGAGCCTGGCCATATTCTTCGTCATTGCCCGTACCAATGTATCGGTCTACGGGGACTTGCCGTTGACGCCCCACGACCACGCTTCTGCCATCGTTCGCAGAAAATCGACGAGTACCTGGATCGAGAGCAGTACGCGCCGAACCACCTTTCACGCTCACCATCGCTGTCAACCTCGTGCTTTGCTTAGCCATGCCGCAGCTACGCAGCCGCGGTACGATTAAGGTCTCCCAGCCCCCGTTGGGGAAACTAAAGACAGCAACCTCTGGAAGTGAGGTTGTTCCCGAGCGAAACACCGAAGATCCTCGAACTACCATGCCGCACGAAGAAGCCGCCCCTGCCCCGCCGACGCCGCATACAATGACTACCTCGACCACAACGCGAACCGCTTCAAAGCGACGCCGATAGCGAGAAACGTTTTCACGACACATTCTACCCACGATTCCCATACCTGACGAAGACGTGACCCGACGCATAGGAAGACGTGCAACGCTACAGCCAGGACGTCCGACTAAGGAATATTTATCAACGGTCGTACAGTTACCGCCCTATTCGACACAGCAGCCGATTACTCGGTGATGAACAGAACATTCACTACGCAGCTGACCAAATTCTCGACCGCTTGTGACAGCCCAGAAATTCGCACCGCAGGGGGCGACCTCATTACGCCGTCAGGCCAATGCACAGCGCGAGTGATTGGCAAAGGAAATACCTAACCTGCGACCTTAGTTGTGCTACGACAATGTTCTCGCAAAGTGACATTAGGTTATCCATTTTACTTAATGAACTATCAGGCGATCATCGACCTGCGGTCCAAGCTGATCACGCTTTTGACGGATGAGACCATCCTTTCGGTGAGAACTCTAAGAAATCATGTCGTCCTCATTGTCGTGGCGGAAGAAGTGAGCGTCCTACACCGTTCAAGCATTATTGTGACCGTAGGAGCCAGGAAAGCCATTACTGCTGAAAACATCATCGAGGGAAACCTGCAGTTGCTTCGAGATCAAGGAATCAGCATCGCAAGAGGCATAGCACATTTACTCAATGGCCGGACCGAAGTACTGCTGACCAACTTCCGGGAATATTACAGGCACAATAACAGTGAAAATATAATTGCTTTCTTCGACGAAATATGCGACCTACAAGAATCTTTCGTCCCCTCCGACCCATTCGCAGAAAATTTTCCTGACAAAGAGAACTCGCCCACTTTCGATATCAACACAGCCCTGCCCGGGAACAGACAAGACCAGATCCTCAATCTGCTTCGAAGCTACAGCGAGTTGTTGTTTTTTCGTCATCGCCGATGGTCCGACAAACGACAGTTACCAAGCATTTCATTATATTTGATCAGCACGCCCGACCTCTCTGTCAGAGCCCCTACCGTGTGTCGCAGCGAGATTGATAGTCATCCAGGTCCAAGTTGAATAAAGGCTTCGCAACGACCTCATCCAGTCTTCAAGCAGCCCATGGGCGGCACCGTTTGTTCTAGTGAGAGAAAGAAAAAAGGCGCACTTCGATTCTGCGTTAATTATTGCCGCTTGAACATCATAACAAAGGAGGTCTACCCTCTCCCCCGCATCGACGAGAAACTGGAACTGCTCTGTACCGCGAAGTATTTTCATCGATTTAACTCAAAGGCGGCTACTGGAAAACTGAGGTTTGTGAAAGAGATTGCGAGCAGACCGCATTCATCCCCTCGGATGGGCTCTTTAAGTTCAAGGTGATGCCATTTGGTTTCTGTTCCGCACCACCAACGTTTCAGCAACTAATGGGAACAGTGCTGGCAGGTCTGAAGCGGCTAATTTATCTGGTATATTTAAAAGACATCGTAGTCTTCGCCCCGAACTTTTACGAGCACCTCAAAAAACTTCCAAGAGCACTGGACGCTATCACGTCATCTGGCCTAACACAGAAAGCAGAGAAGGACCACTTTTCTTATGTAGACCTGTTATTTCTAGGCCACATCGTCAGCAAGGAGAGGGAACGCCCAGACCCGCAGAAAAACGGCTGCTATTGAACAGTTCCACCGCCGGCTGATAAGAAAGCCGTGCGCAAATTCCCCTGGCTGTGCGCATATTACCGACGATTTGTGAAAAACTTTTCACGCATCGCCGAGCGGTTGACCCAACTGACCCAATTGCGAAGCGCCGCAAGCAGAAGCCTTTAGAAAACTTCAGCGTCGTTTACAGTCCCCACCGACGCTCGCTCATTTTGATGAAAACGCCGATACTGATGTTCATAGCGACGCAAGCAGCACGAGCATCGGCGCACCCTTTCAAAAAAGTAACGGGCTGGAGAAAATCATCACATACGCTACCCGTTGTCATTCCAATGCCCATGCTAACTTTGCAAGAACTGAGAAGGAGCGCCTTGCCATCATCTTGGCTACGTCAGAAATCCTCCCTACCTTTATGGGCGGCGGTTCAAGGTGGTCAGCGGTCACCACGCGCTGTGCTGGCTTGCGAGTTTTAAGAACCCCTTTGGCCATCTCGTTCGATGGAGTGTGCACCTCCAGGAGTTCGGCGTCACCGTCGTTCACAAGTCCGGACGCAAGCACACTGACGCCGATTGCCTCTCGCGAGTTGTTGCAGAATGTTTCATTAACTTAGCACCCTTTATCTCTAAAATTCGCTATCAACTTTAAATTGAATACGGCCAACAGCAGTAGGAATTCTGTTCTACGATCACCCAGGACGTTTGTTGCTACACCGCCGCCGAGTGACTCAGTACACTGTGGGCGCAAGTCAGCCTAAATAAAGTGTTTTGTTTATACGCCAATTTTGCTGTTCTGCTCCGCGGTTTGCAGTCACCACTTCGTGACAATATTATGCAACCGCACCTGCCAAAGCTGTGCCACGCATTCGGAAGTCGGGTGCGTGGCGTACACCGTACCGTAAGCCTTTCTGGTACTACTTATACCGCGATATCTGGACAGAGAGAGGCAGCGACAGTATCAGATATATATATATATATATATATATATATATATATATATATATATATATATTTATCCTATATATATATATATATATATATATATATATATATATATATATATATATATATATATATATATATCCATTTCCTTTCCCCCAAAACCAATTATATATATATATATATATATATATATATATATATATATATATATATATATATATATATATATATATATATATATATATACTACGCCATTTCCTTTCCCCCAAAACCAATTATATATATATATATATATATATATATATATATATATATATATATATATATATATATATATATATATATAATTGGTTTTGGGGGAAAGGAAATGGCGTAGTATCTGTCTACTATATCGTTGGCCACCTGAACCGCGCCGTAAGGGAAGGGATAAAGGAGGGACTGAAAGAAGAAAGGAAGAAGAGATGCCGTAGTGGAGGGCTCCGGAATAATTTCGACCACCTGGGGATCTTTAACGTGCACTGACATCGGACAGCACACGGGCGCCTTAGCGTTTTTCCTCCATAAAAACGCAGCCGCCGCGGTCGGGTTCGAACCCGGGAACTCCGGATCAGTAGTCGAGCGCCCTTACCACTGAGCCACCGCGGCGGGGTATAAAATACACTGCATCTGATTTGCGCGTGACAATTCATGGTGCTGAGACTTTGGCGGTGATCGATACCGGTGCTGATTATTCTGTTATGAGCCGTGCCTTTGCTTGAGAACTCAAAGTCCTCACACCGTGGACGGGGCCCACATTCGCACCGCTGGTGGCCACCTAATTTCCTCTATGGCAAAAGTGCCAGGCTAGAGTTGGAATTTAGTTTCACATACGTTGGTCGATTTGTCACGCTCCCCGACTGTTTTAGAGACTTGATTCTGGACGCAGACTTCCTGCAGGCGAACGGCGCTGTGATTGACTTTCAGGACGCACGTGTCACGTTCTCGACCAAACAGGCTGCGACCCGCTTTGACTGCTGAGGTCCCTGCAGCAAAGCTCCGCGCATTGTCGAGAATGACGTCATGGTGCGGCTGCGGTGCAGTTTACTGGGGATCGTGCGGAATGATCTATTTCACGAATACTAGGGCCCGGCGGGCGGCTATACTCTCCTGTTGCTTGAGAGGGGAGATGTCGTTGAAGAGGTCCCGTCCGACTACGTGATGGCCGTACCGATATCCTCCTAACCAACTTTGCCAACGAATATCAGTGCCTCGTCAAAGGCACAGCTATACCCTTCCTCCACGACGTTGCTGGGGTCCCAGCTTTGTGCACCATGGGAGGACCCCCTCCAGACATTGCTGCCAACACCATGTTCTTCAGTCTGTCTAAATAAATCCGGCGCTGCTCTCGGTTCAGAAGGACCTTCTGACGAACCTTTTGGCAGACTTTGCGGGCTGTTCGATAACTGCTCGAAGGTTGGCCGGACTTCACTCGCCAAGCACCGTATCATCACTGATGAGATTGCGTGACCAGTTTGCCAGCGCCCATACCGTGTTTCTCTGATTGCGCGAGTCGCCATTCAGAATCACTTTGCTGAAACGCTTGTAGACGATGTCTCGTAATTCAGCCGTCCACGAGCTCATGGGCATTTTCTGTGGTTCTTGTGAAAAGAAGGCCAGCATATCTGTCGAGTGCAGGAAACTTAATAACGGGACCAAAAATGACGTTTGCCCGCTGCCCAGGATGATGCAATCGACCGAATGCAGGACGACCGATGCATCTCGTCATTGCATGTTAAAAGCGGGAAGTGGCAAGCTGAAGTGCACAAGTGAGACCGGGAGAAGGCGGTTTTCGTGACACCCGACGGCCTCTAAGAGTTTAAGGTGCTTTCATTAAGTCTGTGCTCAGTGTCGTCCACGTTCCAAGGCAAGATTGAGACCGATATCTCCGGCTTGAAGTGGCAGTACTGCCTGGTGGACCTGGGCGATGTCGTTATATTTTTGACCATATTTGAACAATTCTTGGAGTGGTTGCGCGTTGTGCTACAAGCGCTCAAATCAGTTCAACTCTCCGTCAAAGCCGAGAAATGTTATTATGGATTTGAGTAACTTCGCCTTCTCTATCACGTTGTCTGTGCATGACGTGTTCGCCCGGACCCTGACAAGACCCTCTGCCGCCTCAGGTTTTCCACGCCCGGATGACAAGAAGGCCGTCCGCCGGGTTTTGGGTTTGGACTGCGATTACAGGCGTTTTTCTCAAGATTTCTTGAGACTCGCTGAGCCGTTAAACTCACCGACTCGCTGCGACACGCCCTTGCTGTAGAGAACCAACCGAGAGGGTGCATTTGTCGAGCTTCGGAGCCGTCTACAAAGAATTCCGTCACTCAGCCATTTCGATTAATACGCTGCTACGGACATCCACAACGATGCCAGAAATTCTGGCCTTGGGGGGGGGGGGGGGGGGGTACAGATTCCGTAGCACGACAGCGTAGAACAAGTTATCATCAGTTGCGCCAGTCGAGCACATACGCGCTCCTAGACCATTTATTCTACGACGGAGAAAGAACGTCTTTGATTGATATTGGCCATCAGCTAGTTCCTTCAGTACATCTACGGGCCACCCTTGCGTGGGTTGAGCTACACCATTCCCTATGATGGCTGGTGACCCGTAAGACCCCCCAGGATGCGTGGCTAGATGGAGCTTACGCTTGCAAGAATACGACTTAACAGTTGTCGACATGTCAGACCGTAAGCATCAGGATACGAACTGCTTGTCACACCTGCCTATCGCAAAAAATACCCAACAAACCACCGCGATTTTCTTTCCTGGCCTCTGTTATTACCACTAAATTGCGCGGCTTCAGAGGGCGGACTCTGATTACGCGCTGCTCATTGATTACCTAGACGGCATCAACACTCGCATTCCGCGTGTTTTTCTTCGTGCGCTACACACCTTCACTTCACGATGTGTTGTTCTCTGCATGCGCAGCTATGTCGACTACAAAGAAGCATTCCTACTTCTCGTACTATCACAGTTGCGGCCTGAGATCTTGCTTCTCTGTCATGATGAATCATCCGCCGGCCACCTCGGATTCAGCGTACACTCGCGCGGATTAGACAAAAGTATTATTTACCAAAGTTACTCCCATTAGTGCGGGCTTACGTAAAAACAAGCGGTTATTGCCAACGTCGGTAGTCTCCTCCATTGGAACCAGCCAGATTTCCTCACTTATCGATACACCGAAAACCCCTTTTTACCAAGTGCGCCCTCAGCGAAAAAAGGCTGCGCTAAAAATGCATTTCACCACATTTATTATACCACATTGATTTTTCATCTTTTGTCCCTATGCTTAAATTGCAGTGCGAATGTTTTCTAAGTATTCAGGAGTAATATTTTGAATATCCTTACAAATGCATGAAAAATGCATTTTCTGTCGGCTTAGTATATTTATTAAACAATAAAAATATACTAAACTATAGATTAAGTACATTAAAAATATATATAAAAATACACAATTTCTCATTACCATACACTAAAATATACAATGAATACATTTCACTAAATTAAAAATACACAATATTATACAATACGTTAAAATATATTCACTTGGGATTGGCTTGAAGGAGATGCACTAGTCGGATTCAACGGAGAATAGTGATCAATGTTCTCGATAGCAGAAGTAGTCACTGAATAGGTTATAAGCATCAAGGGACAGACAATTCGAGTGAAAACTCGTCGCCATTAATAGGTGTACTACAGTGGAAAGTCCCGTGACGGGACTTGAACGGGAAAGATTTCGCCACACAGTATATTGCCGACTAAATCTGACGTCGGCAAATAAGAACTGCTCCGACAAGTATGATGCTTGCCTTCGCTTATATATACAACCGGAGTGGAGGCATTATCTCGCGTGGTGAGGAGCTTTTCGCGCGAAGAGTGTGGGCCCCCCAATTGTCGCACAAGTGTTTGAAGTGATCGCTTTCAGATCTGCGGTCTATCTAGAACCAAATTGCTAGTCGTAACTTGAGTCACGCATCGGTATGGACTCCAACAGTCAAGCAACAAATATAGGGGCATTTACGGGTGCCGGGCGGCCCTTCCAGTTGAGGTCCTTTTCGCTGGCATGTTCGGGCCCGGAGGTTTGCATGGCGCCCTTGTCAATACAGCACTATCACTCCGTCCACAAGTAATTAAATAATTGGTGAATGCCTTCCTGCTAGAAATTACTGCAAACGAATGGACGACAGAAAAGGGAAAGCTTTCACTGTTTTCGGAAACGTGATTTCAAGCTTTAGGTTGTTCCACGGCAGCTTGAATTGTGCTGCAATTATGCTGACGCGGACTACGCAATTGGTAGAATCGAAGTACACTTTAGATAATTAATTTCGGGGTTATGGAAGCACACTTCAAATACATTTCCAACATCCGCATGCGATTTCCCAAAACAGGATTTCCAGCACCAGGTTGCTCAACGGTAGCTTGCAGTGCGCTGCAAATATATTTACGCGGACAAATTATTCGTTATAATTGAAGTGTACCTTGGACGAAGCGGTTCGTATTTACGAAAGCACACTTTAAATAGATTGCCAACACGTCATTTCCCGAAATGCGATGTCGAGCACCAACTGTTCAACGGCAGCTTGAAGTGTGCTGCGAAGTACGCTTTGGACGAATTAATTTCGCATTTACGACTGTACAGTTTAAATGCATTGCCAACATGTCATGTCCTGAAACGCAATTTCGAGCACTAACTGTTCAACGGCAACTTGAAGAGCGCTGCAAATATGTTTACGCGGACAGCTCATTCGTAAGAGTTGAACTGCACTTTGGACCAATGAATGTCGTATTTGCGAAGGTACACGTTCAATACATTGCTAACATGCAAAGGCCATTTCCCTAAACGCGAATATGAGTCCTAACTGTTCAACGGCATCTTAAGTTTTCTGCAAATATATTTACGCGGACAGCTGATTCGTTATAATGAGACTATACTTTGGACCAATTAATGTCGTTTTTGCAAAAGCACACTTTCAATACATTTCCAACAGGCAAGGGTCATTTCCCGAAACGCGATTTGGAGCACGAACTTTTCAACATCATCTTGAACTGTGCTGCAAATATGTTTACTCGCACAGCTCACTTTTTAGCATTTGACTATACTTTGGACCAATTATTGTCGTATTTTCGAAAGTACACTTGCAATAAATACATTGCCAACATGCAAGGGTCATTTCATGAAACGCGATTTCGAGCACTAGATTGTTCTAGAGCCACTAAAAGTGTGCTTCATATAGGTTGAAAAAGACTGCCCGATTGTTAACTTCAGGTATTCTTCAGATGAATTAAATTCATATTTACGAAAGTACACACTGAATACAATGACAACATATTAAAACCGCATACATATTTTTCACGCATTTGAAACGTACTCGAAAGACAATTCAAGTCAGATATTTTTAGAAAATTTTTCGAATGGATTTCAAATACCAAGCATTACATTTCTGGCACCTATCATGGAATATTTTTAGTGCATTCATTAATACCCAATATGTTTAAATTACATTATAAATATCCCGCCGTATATTCCAAACGCATTTGTTTTCTCTAAGGGTGGGCATGGACCTACTTGGTCCTTTATCAGAAGTCTTCTTCTTGAAAGCGTTGGATAGTCGTCGCGGCTGAGTACCTGACACGGTACGCTGAGACCACGTTCCTTGTCAAAGGCACTGCTGCGGAAGTTTCACAGTTCTTCGTCGGCAGCATTGTGTTGCGTGATGGAGCCCCTGCCGTTGTTGGTAGTGACCGGGGAATGCTTTCTCGGCGCGATTAACCGTGTCCGTTATGATTCTGATGCACACCAGTGATCGACGTTCTACGGTGTGTCACCTGCAGACAAACGGGCTGGTAGAGCGTCTCAGCCGCGCACTAGCCGACATGCTTTCAATGTATGTTGACGTCGAGCATCGATCTTGGGACACCATTCTGTCGTATCATCTGCGTACGACGCCGCTCTGCAGAAGACAACTCGACTGACCTCTTTGCAGTTTGTCTTCGGTCGGCAGGTGACCACTCCGTTGGATGCTACATTGCCCGTTGACCCCTACTGGGCATCTGGCGCTGACCTCGACGTAGCCATCTTCGTTCAGCGTGTTGAGGAAGCGCGGCAACTGACACGTCTGCGAGTTAATCGTAGAGACTGACGCCAGGAGACTGACGCCGCTAGGTACTGCCTCGGAGGCAGCTTCGTCAGTTACGCTTCCGCCGGCTTTGTGTGGATTTGGAACTCTGTTCTTCACCGCGGCATTTCTGAAAAGTTGCTGCGCTGATACTTCGGCCCTTCCGAAGTAGTGCGCCACATCAATGATGTCACTTATGCAGTTGCTCCGGCCCAAGCGGCCTGCTCATTGCACTGGTCGCACAGTGATGAAGTCGTGCGCAGTGTACGCATTAAGGCTTACCACGACAGGCTACCTGACTGAAATGTGGTTCACTGCAGCTGCCTTCTCCCCTTTCGCTGACTTTTCGATCCTAGTCGGATCATGAAGATGCTGCAGAAGGGGGGGGGGGGGGGGCAGTGATACGTGCTGTTGTAGAAGCACCTTTAGAAGCGCATGCAATAGTGCAGGCAAAAGTTGGTTGCCTGTCGCTCGCGCGCTCGGCCGACTTAGGGACCGCCGCAATATTTTATCTCTGCTCCGGTGGTTCTCCTTCACGTTGCATGCAACAATGTGAAGGAGAGAAACGCTCTGCAAAGAAGGGATTAGAATTTGTGTTTAGGTTCCCTTTTTCTTGTTGCGCGAATCAATTTTTTGAGAGCCGGACACCGATACTCGTTCACATGGACTGATTGCGAGCGGTCGACTCCTGTATCAGCGTGAAGGAACCTGACCAAACAGCATGCTGATAATGGCCTGGAAATGGTCGGATGCCGGGGGAAATTGGCTGCAATAAACGCCTATTATACCACCTGACGTGGGCGCTACCGATCCAGTGATTGAGCTAGTGCACCCAACTGGCTTTCCATTCAGCAGCCAGCAATGGCATACAACGTTACTTATTGGCTTGAATGGCATTCCTTGGCTATTCAGTGTTAGTCATCCAAGATTCCTCATTGGCGTATATATCATAGGCAGCCGGCCCGACTCAGCGACTATCCCGTATTTCCCGCCCAAGCTAATCGCTGTATGTTTATTCCAGCAACGAGTAACGATAATCAATTTAAAAAAATGAATAAGCAAGGAATATAATATATAAATAACAAATTTTCAGACGATATTTTCAGTAATATATGCATATTAACCACAAGCGTATGCGCAAAACTCAATACAATTTAAAGGACACAGCATTAAGGACATTATAAGAGATCCGGAAGTAAAGCGACAGATTGAAACAGTCTGGAAAAAATATGGGTCTGAGTACTTGGAGACAGGACTGATACAGTGGGCCATACATGAATTGTACAGTTGTGGACAGAATAGTATGAACCATGCTTCAGGAGCCAAACTTTTATGACACGTTTGGAAGTGAAAATTACAGGATTTTTACGTTTATGGAAGCAAATGCATTTCTTGCGCTTGTGCATAAATGAATCCAGCAGCCTTTCTATTTCTGTTAAGATATGCCAGGTAAGAGTTAGTTGGAACCTGGAACATGTGATCAAGATAATAAAGGAGTACCCTAGCAAGCTGTGTGAAACCGACTAGTGTGGAGCTGCTGTGATCCGTGGGGCCTAGTCTGCAGCATTTTTACATCCTTGAAAAGGTGTTAAGCTTTTAGGAAAATTGGATAATGCTTCATATATTCGTCTTGGGAAAATCGCGTGATAGCAGTAGCTAGCGCTTCAAGACGCACGCTCTCAGAAAACAAAATCCGCTCATTTCCCGAGAGCTGCCCCCACTTGATCGGCTTTGCGTTTGCAGTGGCCGCAAAATATGCGCAAAGAATATGCTAACCAGTTCGTTGACCAGTTCACTTAGGAGGGCAAGAAACATTACGTGAATTGTGCCTTATTGAAAACATTTATGCCTGCTTCAAATATACTTTCATCCCCCGGGCCAGCATTTAACATTTAGGCTTATCATTCAAAGTAGTTTTCCGGAACAAAAAACTATAGACTGTGCCACACGATTCCCAACAGTGCAAAGATGGTTTAGCTTGAACACTTTCATAATATTTGCCTATGGCTTTCAAAAATTTTTATACATCTGAACTTTCGCGCGGGTGCGGAGCAATGGAATACCTATTGCTCATCCACTTTTAACCGTGCAGTAAACATCATGTCAATAAGAGGGCAAAAAGACACCTCGATCATGAAGCATGCCGGGGACTTGCCAAGATGGCTTGAGAACTTAAGCGGATGAATTTGTATAACCGATAACAGCAAGAACACGCCCATAAAATGCATAATAGGTCGTGTTCAAATAAATCTTGTCTTCATAGCGCAAGACGAGGTGAAGCAAAATGACTTAGGCACCATCCAGTAGAGTGAAAAGTTTGCATGGAGTAAATAAAACACACTGAAAAGTTTCGGGTGTGTAACGTGATCGAACGTTCGGGCGTTCGCTGCAGTGGGAGCAAACAATTTTTTGGTCTTCTTCTATTTTGACAGTTCCAATTTTTTAATGTAGCGGTGACAGCCTTATGATTGCGAAGTGAGCTGTTGGATGCTGAATATCATGGATCACATCATCAGTTTTAACCTTATCGCCCAGACCGCCTGAAAGTTAAGGATATACACTTGTGACACTGCCTCAGACGAAAGATATTAATCGTGCCCTCTGAACTCAAGCGGATGCTCAATATTGTTGAGTGGCTTGGGGCCATTTGCGCAGAATCACAAAGGCACTCGAGTCCAAATTCTTGCGACAAATATAAGTTTGTTTGCTAGGTGACCGCATACCCTTAAAAAAATGCATGTTGACTTTGTTTTGAAATTCTAGCAACCCGTGTCAACACACACTGTTGAAATTATGTTGAAAAGGTGGAGAGTTTTTGGTAACGCAGTGTTGACAGCATGTTGAGCACATGGTAAAACTTTGGTACATGAGTTTCTGTTGAGCATGTGTTGAATTGACACAACACAAACTGCTGTTGATTTTCTGTTGAAGTGATCTTGAAAAACTAGAACTTGATTTTCTCTTGAACTTCTTCCAATAAACAACAAAAAACGCGTGCTACTATAATTTAGCCAGCAGCTAACTTAGCACGTGGCGGCCAGACGAAGAATGAGGCGCGATGAGCAATGGAAGAGATATGATGGAATGGCAGTTGGGCGCGAGCGCTACGCCAGACACCACCGCAAGCTTCGTCGTCTTCGTAACACTACCTGGGGCCATGAGCGATGGTCCCCGATCATTGAAGAGACATACGAAATAGTGATGAGATTCAGGGGAGAATTGAGTGCCACAATGAATGAGCTGGGCGAATTATTCCTAGTCCGCAAAACTTCCAGGCCGCAGACCACTGTACAGTCCATACTGTACAGCGGTCACTACCACCTCGTGTCTGACAAGCTGCTATTAGCAGCCAGGACTTGCAGCCATAGCCGGTGGCAGGCAGGTGCACCTCCCCAACACAATGCCTGGTCTCTTACTATGCATTATAGAAACAACTTGTCCTTCTATAATTACTACCACCTGGCAGATAAGCACAAGATTGCCTGGCTTATCCCCATGTCCATCATTTTTGTACAGCTACAAGCTTTAGTATGTGCGTCATGATAATTTAGCTGCGTCATATCACATTTCACCTCCAGACAGTCTAGTGCACTTTCTAGGTGCTGCAGTCGGTATGTACCTTGAATAACATGGGAACCCATTATTAATTTTTTTCGTGCGCAGCTGGTTTGAACTATTTTGGATGAAACAACCATTTTACTGCCTCACACTCATTAAACTCGCAAATCTTTCACGAAGTGATATTTCAGATATATGCTTAGCTTAGAGACGAGTAGTTCTGTCAGCTGTAGTATATGAACATATTCTGTGCTTTGCTACTGACCGAAAACAAATGTAGTTGGATATTTATTTTCTAACAGAAGGCAGAACACAGTAGTTGGCGAACTCATTTCAGTTTATTATTTCAGTTCCCGTGCAAGTCGTGGTGCCAGACTGTTCTTCAAATATGCTACATTCACTACTGGGATATGGTCACACGCGTGTCCTGCAAAGATAAAAACAAATCAAAATTTCGGTGTGCTACATATCAACTGAAATACAAAGGCAAGATTATTTGTGTGCACTGCCCCTGATCACCTTATGATACTGGTATCATATATAGGGTTTACCAGCCCAAAACAACACAAGGCTATAAGGGGCGCCGTAGTGGAGGGCTCCACATTTGGACCTTAGGGGGTTCTTTGCACTGAAATATGGCTGCCGAGTGCTTAACCACTAAGCCATTGCACTGGGACATTCATGAAATTACATGTGCTGTCAATAAGGAGTCAATATGCCTGTCACTGCTTGCATATTATCAACTGAAACTATTGCCATTAACTAGCTGCCTCAAGTCGGCGAACAATACCATACTATGCTTACTTTCTCCTTGTACATGAAACTGAAGAGAGTACAACAACGCATCGGGTAATACACAGAATGTGCACTTCAATGCTGTCTGCTTTGAACATTTTCAGCAATATTAATTGTTTTGGAAAATTAATGCAAAATTCGACACCCAGAAACACTGAAAGAGAGTAACTGAAAAAAAAAATAGACTACAATGTTGGGCAGGCGGGGTTATACTAAGATAAAAGCTAAGTACACAAAAGCAGCAATAGCAATTAAACTGCACAAGCAGATAGAACTACCTTCCTAGAGAACCACTGCCATGCTGCTTGTGCATTAATTACAGCTTGTGTATCAAACATTCAATTTTGTAGCTCTGATTTTCATGAAACTCCATAAATAGAGCATGTCAGCACAGATGTCTTGCTCTGCTTCAAACAAAACAGTCTGCTCAAGAGTTCTATTATTTTACAGTAGCCTTTTTTGGCCTATGGTAACCTTCATAGTGGTAAGGCAGATCTCGCATACCAAATCCAACTGAATGGGCTCATGCTTGCTTTAGCTATTTGCACCAGAAATGAGTTACGAGGAGAGAGCTTACACAACGCTAATTTTCATGAACGCTCAGTTTATCTTGTGCTTCCTTAGCAAGTAATAAAGTGCCGTAGCCGACGAGTAATTCGGGCTTCGACGTCGCACTGTCAGTTACCCCATAGAAGCGCATACATATTAGCGACGGATATTTTGGACTCAACCTCTGAAGTTTCAATTTGTCGGACTAATTTCAGTCGCCTGCGGGCTAAAATCGGCCATCTTATCTGCTTTTTCTCGGCGCAGAAGGCACCATCTTGGATTGAAGTGGATTTATTCTGCAGTTAGATTAGCTTGACATACTTTTGGTACCTCATTTTTGCCAGTAGAGGTCCCTGCGATCTCTGACACTTCAAGGTTACAGTCGGAATGTCATGGCCGTCAACTTCCTTTTGTTGCCAGCATTGCTGGGGGCAGTTATCGCATGCCTGTAAGTTGAAAACTGAAAACTGGTTGGGGAAAAAAAATGGCGCAGCATCTGTCTCACATCTCGGTTGACACCTTAACCGTGCATTAAGAGAATAGATAAAGCAGGGACTGAGAGAAGAGGTGTCATAGTGGAGGGCTCCGGAATAATTTCGACCAACTGGGGATCTTTAATGTGCACTGACATCGCACAGCACAGGGGTGCCTGTACGTACATTTCGCCTCCATCGAAACATGGGCGCTGCGGTCGGGTTCGAACCCGGGAGCTCCGGATCATTAACCGAGCTCCCTAACTACTCAGCCACCACGGCGGGTCTCATGCGTTATCATTCGCCGTTTCGTCGCTTGGAGTTCTCCAACCGTATCGACTGAGTGGCACTCCGTTTTCACGAAGTTACATCCGTTCGTCATTTTGTGATTTTGTCCGGCAGTTCCACTGCTTTGAGCGAAAAGTGCCTTGTCTTTGCGTGTGTTTGAATAGTGGTGTGGTGCACACTCGGGTTGTGGATAACATAGCCCCGCCGGTACCGCCGGGCCCGTCAAAGAAGCGTCGGAAGTATTCAGCTAAACGCTGTTACCTTGCTGTCTAGCGTGGACAGTGAAAACACAGCTTAGGCAAAAATACAGGCGCAAATCATCGGCATCTAGAGAAATTTGCCGCATAGCTTCTCTTTCGCTGCGAAACACTGCCACCGAGTAGCACGCATGATGCCAAAACAAAGCAGGGAAACAGTGCGATCTGGGGTGCAGTACATGAAAGAGCGCCCGACACTAGACTCAACAACACTGGTTGAAGAAAACTTGGCCAAGGTCGGGGGGAAGAATAAACAGACTATGAATGCGTAATTTGCTACGACTTTCTTTGGCACCTCATCGACTTCACTAGCATTGACGACAATCAGGCTTATTAAAGGCGTTTTTCAAATTTTGGTGCAGGTTATATGTGAGAAAATGCGGTACCTGCCAGCGCTTTCTCCTGCTGCGGCGCCTGTTTTTAAGGTATGTATTAGGTGACCGATAAAATATGTCAGCCTATTTGCCCACACACTTCTGCCAGCCACACAATCATCTCCACTCGTGTGGTCTCGCCACTTTCCCACATGACTGTGCATTCCAGGCTTGGTGTTTTCAGCATACCATGTGAGATAAGATATCTTCCAGCACATATTTCTGGTAGAAATAATATAATAAACAACCATGACAAATGTGATCACAAGGCGTTTTGCGGTTTGTGCAATTTGTGGACCTTGTATTCCTTATCCATGGAAGGGTGTTTATGTAGAAGTAGAAGAGGGGGGCGCCATCGTATGGCACGAAATCACAGTGCTGTCGCCAAGGGCACAACCAATGCACGCACACTTGCAAGTGCTGTTGTGCTGCGGAATATGTTAATTTGGCGCTAGAAAAATTTGCCCTCTAGGCTGAAGCTATGACAGTACAGCCCATAAAAGAAGTGCGCCAAATTTCTGAGCAGCGAGGCAGTGGAGAGATGGAAGGGACTGCTCAGAAGTCTTGTAAGCAGCCGGGTCATTCTGGTAAATTAAATTTCAATCTATATGGTCTATACTTTTCCTTCTTCAATGCTTTGCCATGTCTTGGGCTCTTAATTTTTAAGCAAGCAAGCAGAGAAGTTATGGAACACTCACCTATCACGGCAGGCAGCCGAACAGAGTCTAGGGACTCCTTCGCAGGAAGGCCCTTTTGTACCTTATTTTTATCCCATAGAGGAACTCCCCCCACTCCTCCTAAGTAAATAAGTTTTCTAGGAGCGTCCTAGCGAATTTCCCAGGGCTGCTATGGCAATGCCGCTTCAACAGCTGAAGGATGGTGCGGACAACAATAACACCACTCCCAATGTCAACCTGCAAAGAGCACATCAATAAAAGATAATGGTAAGCAAGCGAATTCGGCTGTCTCAATGGAAAATTTAGATTGCCCATTATGCTCTGTGCAGATAGGATGTGAGCAGTTCTTATTGCGAGAAAATTACATAAATGCACTGCAACTGCAGAAATTTCTTTCAAAAGAGATCCTGCATTAATGGGTTCAATAGTGCTGTAATAGCTTAGCGACTAGACGAAGCGCCTGCAAGGAAAGCATGGGCTCTTTCACATTACCTGAGCATATTTCACTATATGACCATCTATTTCAGGGGACTTCGAATTTGATCCATGGTACACCGAGACACGCTGGAGGGCTCTTTGTGGTTTCCTGGGCATCTATTTACATGCATGACTCTAAAATAACCTTTTCAATTGCCAATTTTTAGGACTGATCCCATTGCAACCGTTCACTGCACAGGCAGTCATAATTGAATTTGGTCATTTCTTCAATATGTGTTTCATAACCTGTTCGTACTTCTGTTCAGCGCTTCGCGGCAGAGGTTTGAGGAATTCATGGTTGTAGACTGCTCAATTGGCATACTAAGCCCCCAATGTGTGTCTGATTTAGCATTTCGTCTCCATGCTTTCAGGAAGCAACAAGGATGATTGCACGCAGCTGGCTAAGCAAGCAACATGCGTGTGCTGCCGATCACCCGCAATGCCCTCTTTCTGGCGTTTCTCCCTCTCACTGTCCGGTGGGGCGACGGTCTGCGAACATGCAGGCATACATTTTAGGACATGCCCCTTATGTGCTCTCACATGAATGCAAGAAGCCGTGATAACTTCACTATCGAATTCCCGTGAAAACTTCCAACGCTGAAGAGTACTTCACCTGTATATTCGAGTATGTGCAACAATCATATTTCACCTCACATACCTGTGCGCATGGCACAAGAGAATGATCTGGACCGTTTCTGGGCTCCAGCAGCCTCTCCAGCCGTTTACCTATTTTGGCCAGCACTGCAACGAACAGGGAAGGAAAGTTGTTAGCATTCTGTTAAAACAGGAAGACTTTGAGCACACCACTCAAAACCCAAGCAGCGACCCGCAAGCAAATAGTCTATTTTCCAGTTGTAGGCAGAAAACACCTATAAACATCCACCATTAAAAAGAAGTACGGAATCGGTTAAAAGGACCCAGAAACGATTTCGATGAGCTTATTCTAGTGCAACATATCTCTAGAGGTGGTCTTTGTATGTATTGGATTCATATTTGAAAGCGCAATATGGACCCTATAATGTGGAAAAAAAATTTAAAAAAATATCTGCTCGCAGTAGCTCGCAATGGATTAAGGAGACACACCTCATCGTGTGTCCCCTACCCAGATGACATCAGTGGGCAAGAGGCGGCTAGGTGTGTCTCCGTAATCGGTAGCGAGCTACTGCGAGCAGAGATTTTTAAAAATTATTTCCAAACTATAAGGTCCACGTAGAGCTTTCAAATATGACCGGAATGCCCACAAAGATCACCTCTACAGATCTGGCCCATTAGAATGAGCCCATCAAATTGATATCAGGGCCGCTGTAAACCAAAAAACTAGTTCCGGGGCTTGTTGTGGGTAGCCAATGCCTGTTTCGCAGAGCAGGCTTCGTGAATTATCTTTTCCAGAATACACAAATATTGATGAGGTATTCCTATGGCAGGCCTATATTTTAAATCTAAATGAACAAAAATACTGCCACAAGGATTTATTTCCTCCTTCAAAATGCGCATTGAGCCTAGCTATGCTGTAGCAGCCGCATGGATTCTAGGAAAGTTTTTATCATTAGTAGCGAATATTGCTCGGCAATGTGTGGAACCAAAGCTTTCTGGCTACGAGAATAAAGCTAGAATTCAGCCTAGTTCATGTTCAAAATGATAAGCCGTCTCAGTGGAGTGTACTGTAATAAGGCTCTCTCAAAGATTTTCCACAAACTGGGTGTTAGGTTAAACACTATCTGTCATCTAAACAACTGGCCGATAATCACATTTTTAAAAATGAAGAAACATCGCGAAGCGCACAGCCAATCCACAAGATATCAACTGAAGAAATTGTTGCAAACATGTTCACACAGTTCATATGATGGGCCTTGCTTGAGTCCTTGAGAGGGCCAGCAGTATATTGCGTATAAATAAAATCTCAAATTGCAAGATACGTCAGAGATGTCGCTCTGCTTAAAAACAAACACATACGTCTTACATTAAAAACGAATATTGCAATTGTTAACGAGCCTATTTAAAACACTCATATTTGAAATGAACAAGAAAAAGATTGTTACGACTTGTGCTTACTAGCAAGGAGAAGAAAGGAAAAACATAGAAGGTTAACCAGAAGAAACCATTTTGCCGCGCTGCACCGTGAGAAAGGAGTGTCGGAGCAATTGTGAAGCAGAAAAAGAAGCAAGGGGAAAATGAAATCAGTAAACAGTCAGCATAGACACAAGTTTGAAAACGCAAGCAGTTAATTATTTGTGCTAAGCAATAGAAATGGCATTGCTAAAAATGTTCCACGGTGCGTGCTAATAAAGAGACCATCTTGATCTGAAAGTGTTTACAGCTGAAGGCAAAGAATAAAAAGTGCTGTAGGAGAAACTTTATACCCACTGAGCACGAACACAGTACAAATGTATGCTTCGGGCATAGAAGATTTGAATCCGTGAAGTGGTGATCAAGAACCAGCAGACTGCACACAGTTATGCTAAGAATTCAGACATGTATGACGTAATGCCTCCAAGCATAAAACGTCTGAAAGTACCTTCAGGTAAAAATGCACGCATCCTAATGATTTATTGCAAGAACAGGTTTCATGCCAAAACTAAAATTTCAAGTGCAGCTAATGTGAAGCCATCCCAGAATTCTGACCAGAGTTTTCCTCGGCCGCTTCCAGCTGGCTCCTAAAACTTTCGTTCTCACTTTTAAGGCAGGCAATTTCATCTTGTCGCTCCTTGAGCTGCTGCGCAGCTGATCTAGAGCATGGGTGTTCCTGAGAAATGGCATGAATTTTATTGAAATGTAAAACATCATAAAAATTGAAACATACCCTTGTGCAGTTTCAACCAATGCTGGCTGCAGTATACATGCCAGATGTTTTCAGTATTAAAAAAAGGGTTTCGTTTTTGTAATGATTGCAGTCGTTGACTGCATGCCCACTTAAAACTGAATAGCACTCACTTCAGCTATTCTAATGTCCACATGATATGCGCTAATAGCAAGAGCTACACATTTCTAACATACTGAAACATTCAGCACTGAAAAGTATCAGTATTTCAGAGTGCATTTGATTATTGAGGTAGAAAAACAGAATCCACAAGAAAAAGCAATCACTATCAAGGACACAGGCGAACATGAATAATCTGCTCACGTGTGCACTTGTTACAAACAAACAAGCACCATGTGCAAAAAACTGCCTTTATAATTTAGAAGGCACTTTACTGCTGTTGCATATTCTCATCAAGTAGCACATGCATTAAATGCAAAATACTATCTTCAACCAAGAAACCAATGCGTTAACATAATGCTCCATCCCTTAGTTCATAATTTGAACCGGCACAAGTAATCAGCGTTACAGGTTTGCCTATGATACGGTTTGAAAAGAAAAGAGAAGCACACACTGTGCAATTTGTAGGCAAAGGCATGCTTTGGTAGTAGGAAAGCTAAAGTTCAACCGTGTCTGTGCACACATATGCAACTACCACTTGACTCCACCAAAACAAAGGACAAATATACCAAAAAAAATGTAAGGACTATTTCAGCCATTTCTCTGCCACTTTTTGAGGCCGCGACCACTGGAAGCACTCTTACAATTAATAGAATGGCAGCAAATAACTTGCGAGTCCATGCTTAGTGACAGTTTTGTTGATTATTAAACAGTTCAGTCATATTAAATGTGAAATTAAAAAGAGCAAATTGATCTACTTTACTTTGGAGGTACTGCGTACAGCGCCTTTATTTTTCTATCAAATGGAAGTTTTAGGACGAAGCGAAAACCTGATAGTGGTTTTATGCCAATATACAACTGCCATCTACTCTGCCAGGGTGACTCAGTAGTTATGGTGCTCGGCTCCTGACCCTAAAGACTAGACATGCCGTATGACCTCTCCAGATGCGAAGCTATGCTGTGTGCCACCAGTGGCTCAGAGTGGCATTTACAAATGCCTTTTCTCACCCCATCACAATGACAGACTCTCCTGCACGTGAGAACTACGAGTTTGATGAGCGGATTGGGTACCTACTTAGCGACTGCCTATGGTTTGAGTGCGAGTGCACCCTCCCGACCACTTGGATCATTGTCCCCCACCCTAATAAGCAAGATATGTAGTGCACTGTACCTAACATTAATATAAGAGGAAAGCAGTGAAGGCGCTTTTGAAACTTTTTAAGCTCTCACAGTTGAGTTTCTGGCTTTAAACTATGCAACTACTACATTCAGATACAGCTCAAGAAAGAAGCGGCAAAATGCCCCAAAGGAGGACCTTCATACTTTGGCATCGACCGATCTTTATGCCATTGTGGTTAATCGATGGCTAATTGCAGTCAATCAACCTCTAGCTCTCAGTCCCCAGCAGCCGCAGAGCAACTAACCAAGGCGCCATTCTGAACTACAATGCAGTGGAGAGTCCTAAGAATTGCGCGATCCATACAGGCTGCCATTGAAAACTAAACCTGGCAACATGTAACGCAAAAACCTGAAGAGTGACGCTAGCCTAGCAGTGTTAGAAGAATTTCGGGGTATTGGATGTCTAGGGTTTAGTGATGTTAGGAGGGAAGATGAAGCATATAAAATGTCAACGGGTGACACCGTACTATGTTGCTGATTGATGGCAAGGCGAGAGCTAGATGTGATATCCCTGATCCTAAAGATAAAGCTGGAAACAAAAAGGAATTCTGCAGCCTTAATGAGAGGTTCACAATAACTGTATTTAAGCTTAACAAGAAGGTTGTACCGCCATCAGCATGCTTAACATGAACTCTCAGCAGCATGGCTTGGACTGACGTCAACGCTGCGAAGCGTCACAAGGTCACGTCACAATTTTGGTACGAATGTTATGTCATGAAAGACGCCACATGGAGGTCGGCCAGTTGCAGGTTTGTATAGAGGAGTGACATGTATATGACTGTCTGAAGTGGCAGTGCTCGGCTTGCTGTATCATAAAGACGCTTGATGACATCACCTTTTTCAATTTGTATCGCTGCGATGGTCGATAACATCTGCGAGTACACACACAGCCCACAAGCTTTTAGTGCAAAAGCCCTGTTCTGCTCACTAACATCGACCAGGAATTTTGTGATCATTCGACCTTGGTCGTTTCCTAGCAATAGCGATGACACATAAGGTAAGGTAAAAAGAAATCAAGATAACGCCCACCACTGGCAGTCGAACTCGCGGCTTGGTGAACTGCTCAGATTCGCAAGCCGCTGTGCGAGAGCACTAGGCTATCACCGCAGCCAAAGACGCCTTGTTTTAAACTGCAGAATACAGTTATGCTGTGCACTGCACATCTGCAGTGTGAACACACTTTACCTGCTTAGCAGGAGTGTAATATTGTCCCCAGACGTGTCGACGGCCCAGTAAAGCGAAACCATGACCTCTGCTGAATTTTACCGCGTTCAAACCCTACCAATTTTCTTGTCATATGCTCTGAAATTATTTATTTTCCTTGTGTCTTGCAGACCAGAAAATGGCAGACTTTGCACAATGCTCGCTAGACTGGCGGAATAACACCCTTTACAGAAAATTGAAAATTGATTTTTTGGGAACGGAAATGGCCCAGCGTCTGTCTCACATATCGGCGGACACCTGAACCCTGCCATAAGGGAAGAGATAAAGAAGGGACTAAGAGAAGAAAGGAAGAAACAGGTACCGTAGCGGAGCCTTTAGAGCATTGCAGTTCTTTGTTCAATAATATGATGCTAATACAAGTGGTAAGGCTAGGGTTAAGGTCCATCATATTTTGCACTTTCTGCATGCTGAATGAAAAGAATGGTACCCAAATATTAAGGAAACGCGCTCAATGCGCAAAGGAAACTGCGGAGAACCGAGAGCATCGCGGAAACGAAAACACTGCAGACTTGGAGATTCCAGACGAGACGTCATCTACGAGCATTGCCCTGTACAGCAGTCTGTGTTGAGATAGACACAGGACGAGCGCTCGTCCTGTGTCCCTTTCTTGTCCTCGTTTGTCTCACGCTAGGCAACCTGAAAATCATGTGTCACCAACTGGCCAAAAACTCAACTTTAATAAAAGCTTAGTTTCAATCGCATCGACGATTCTTTCTAGCTCAGGACACGCGCAGCTCTTATGCCCTGACACTGGATCTCCACAGCAGCATGGACTAAGCAGGAAGCCAGCCTGCAAAGAACCCTTCGATGCACACTTTGAGGCCAAACTCGAAAGTCATCGCACACCATGTTGCTTTGCTGAGATAAGCAAACCGTAACAATTTTCGGGAGCGCGTGAGACTGCAGCCACGACCGAAAAATGGGCCCGACAAAACGGAACTGTCAAGTGGGCGCTCTCCCCCCGCCGGTCAGACCCAGGAGAAAGACAAGTCGACCAGTCAAATCGAGCTTAACTCCGGCTGTCGTCAGCTGCCATAAACATACTGCGATATCATCTCGGCAACAGTGGCCAACGCCTAATGGCACTGGCGTCAGTCCAAGACATACTGTCAAGCATTCGTGTTAAGCGTGCCGACAGCAGTGCAGTCACTGAACTTATGGCCGTGAACACAGGAACCCATGGCTGATAGCTACAATCCCTACTTGTGGCAATGCGTGGTGGCTGCTTTTCACAATGTGACAACAAGGGTTCTGCGGCTTTGCCTGCTTCTGGCAAACGAAGGAACGCACCTACCTTCCTACTGTTTTTTAAAGCATTCGCCGTACATCACCGCAAGTAGATTTCGAGGCAGCTCGGCACGCACTTCAGTACTAATGCTCAAATTTCATGACTGCACAGGTTTACACAGCTATACCCAGACATTATAAGATGTTTGAATGATTCTAAGGAGACATTGTTGGCTATGCCTAGAATCCGACAGGGTCAGGTTATGCGAAGTAGGAGAGGCCTTTGTTTTGCAGTGGAAGTAGCGTAGTTAGTCATGAGAATTTGATCAATGCACACCCCCGCACACAAAGCGCCCTGCCATCAACTGCAAAGTGCAGCATTGTAGATCATGCTATTACAAATGATTAGCAGTTCATCGTCGTAGCAGCAGCGGCACCTATGCATAAGCTGGGTTTGGGATGCTAAACACATGCAACAAACTACCATCTGTGCCATTGCAATAATTGGCAACAGACCTTGACAAAGCCCTGAGCAGTTCGCTACTTTATAGCCCTTGCATGCAGTTGTGTGGTTGTTCTTGTGGTACCCACTTTTTCTCAGGCGTGTACAAACAACCCAGGCCTCGATGTCCTCTAATGTGTTTGGTTTCCCGCCTTTCTGTCCTCTTTTGCGGCAAAATTTATACGTTGCACTATTTAAACCCACACAGAGAAAAGAAGCGATGGCCTAGGCAGGAAAGGCAGAAAAAATTTGCAACTTTTGCGTGCAGGTTGCGAATGCACGCGGAACACATTTTTGTTGCCTTGCTCAAGAGGCACCAGAACAAAGTTATTAGTAAACCTGATATAGTATATTGCCTTGCATTAAATGCATGTTACAATAACAGCATCTGTGGTGAAATGCCCACACATCCTTGATATTGCGTCCGCCACCGCGCACGCACAAATATTCAAAGAACCCCCTTTTAAGTGAAATCGCTTTGAAATGAACGACAGTGCAAATAACACACCCAATATCATCATTGATACGCATATTGCATGCTGTCATCCCGACTGACGGTTGGCTGGCCTCTGTTCGCCTGTCCATGCATTCTGCCGCTTCCGCGGCAAGCTTAGCCTTCTGTTTTCCAGCGAGGCTTGTTTCCCTGACAGAAACGATGAAAACGAACTTCACTACCTGAAAATGCGTAAAATTGACTAAACGTGCAAAAGAAATACAAGTACTCACCTAGGTATACCAATTCAGCTTCCGCTGGCTGCTCGCTCTCGTTCGAGAAAACGCTAAAAATTGAGCCGTTCATATTTTATGGCGCCTTCCTTCGTTAAAAGCCGGATGCCGATGGCAGGATCCTCGAGGGATTTAACAGGATAAATGTCCCACCTCAACGCCTCCGCCAATTTGACCAAACTGTGGCCCATTGTTCCGGACTGAGCAGAAACACGAGGATAGAGGTCTTTCCGTAGCACCTGCTGAACCGACAGGACTGCACACATAGCTTGGTGGCTTGGCTTGGATGGTTGGGAATACAGTTGCGGTATTTTTCTGCACTCATGTCTTTTGCCGCTAGGGAAGCACACCTACGGGTGGCGTGGCGCTACAGTCAACCTGTTGAGGACGATTGCATTTGCCATTACTTTACTTCAAGCATGCTTCATTACTAGATTATCAAAAATAATAAGACAGGAAAAGTACACCGGGAGGCAGTGAGAGGGAGAAATCTTTTATCTTAGCGCATGCACTTAATCCGCGTTCTAAAATTGCATACGCGAATGCCAGTAGCGCCGTCATACATAGCAGACGATGGACCTCTTCGACTATCCGCTTCTGGCAGCCCGAGCACTGCCAGCACAAAATCGTCCTGGTGAATCTGGTTGCCCGCTGGGTGCCCGAAACCGCCCAGCCATCGAAAAACGAACGCGTCCTGGGCATCCACAGGAAGTGCGCGTAACAGCCTGAGAAAATCGAGCGCATGGCTCTGTGCTCTGGCAGCCCGCGAGATGCCTGCGGCTTGCCAGAGCGCGGAGCCCGCGGGCTGCCATAGCGCTGAGCCATGCGCATGATTTTATCGGGCTGTACCGCGCAGTTCCTGTGGCTGCCCAGAACGCGTTCGTTTTTCTCTGGCTGGGCGGTTTCGGGCACCCAGCGGGCAGCCAGACTCGCCAGGACGATTTTGTGCTGGCAGCGCTCGGGCTACTAGCAGACGACGGAGAGGTGGTATGGTAGCGGGAAGCGCGAGCGGCCATTTTTATATGGACTAGAAAGACCGCTGTTCTTCAGGCGATGTTTTGCGCGCTGAAGGCGCTTATTTCGACTGGACGGTGCATATCGTCTGTGTTGTCTGGAATGGCGTCTTTTGTGATACTTCTAGCTGTTTGTTTTGCGTACGTGTGTGTGATCGCACTTTGATCGTATCACCAGCTCGCAAGCACAAATTCTCGTTTCATATTACGATCGCATATAGCCCTGATTCACAAAAAAATCAGCTGTTAATTTTGTGCACCCGGCTGACATTGCGATGGTGTACGAGGCCTTTCACGAGAGCGGACGCAGATTCGAGCTCCGAGTACGCGCTCAGACGCACGCATATATGCATGTGCTGAACGTGTTTGGCGAGGTGTTAGCTGAACGCCATGCAAGAGCGTATGGTATTCATTGCGTTCTGTGCAATACAAAGACGCATATGGTTTGAGAAACACTTGATTGATTGATTTAAACGTGTCGTTTATTAAAAGCCTTCCCTAGCACTCAGCTTGATGTATATCACCGCGCATATATGCGGCCACACAGCTGTCACTTACGGCATCAGATCTAGGCGAGTGCAGAATAATTCTGTCGTCGCCAACTGTCGTACAGCTTGATGCTCGGGCCTTCCGTCAGAAATTCTTAAAATATCTGAGAAGAACAGTACGCATGCATGCATCTCCTTACAGTTGGCCCATTAAAGAAATAAAAGAATTTTTTAGCGCGGTTCATCATGCATGCGCACGGGGTACGTGCGGCACCGATACGCAAGGCCAGATTGTAGCGCTTTTATTCGAGTGCTAGTCCTCTGCGGTAAAGCTGTAGTACTACAGATACGATGCGCAGCTAAATTTTTACAGTACACCGCTTGTTCTAGATGAACGTTCAATCAGCTGATCGCTTTTATCAAGGTTATGCAAGCATTCCTTGCCGGCAGAAAAAGCCGGCGGCCGACAGACTAAAGTTGAACGGAACGTATCCCGATTTTTTTCTGATTACAGTTCTCAGGAGTTCAGGAACGTCAAAATTGCAACGACCACAGTGCAGAGTCAATCACCATGCAGGGTCGATCATCCGTGGTCATAATTATACTAGTCATATACTTACTGCGTAATAAATAAACACGCGATAATTCGAGAGCACGGCGTGTCGTTTGATGAGCAACGCACGGGCAGTTTTTCCCTCTCATGTGGTGTCAAATTAAAGACGGTAGATTGCGAATGCTAATCGCAAGCTTTAGAGGATTTCTCGAAGCTTACACAGCTCTTCGAACCGAATACACGCTAGCGTTGTTGTCGCTAATGTGTAGGGGTGCGAGCATGATCACCTGTTTGTTCTGCAGTCTGCGGCAGGCCTCAATAACTTCAGGCCGTTGTTTTCGATCTCAAGCATCCTATTTGTGCCGTACGAGTGCGTAGCAACGAGAAGCTGCAGAACGCGACGCTACGGAGAGCATCTGCCCTCCGTGATCTGTGTATGGCTTGCCACCGTGATTGCTGGTCGGCTGGTTCCGGTGGCCGCAAACCCATGTGACCATGATGAGCTTTCCTGTCAGAGGAGTACTTGCTGGCAGCCAGTGGGCTGCCCGAGCGTGGTAAATCTAAGGGGTGCGATGGTAACAACATCCGAGCGCACGTGCGAGCGCCCTTCCTTTGTTACTGGTAGAAGCGACCGACAATCCTTTGAAAGCTTCTTGGAAAGCACGGGTGACCATAACACGGGATATATATATATATATATATATATATATATATATATATATATATATATATATATATATATATATATATATATATATATATATATATATATATAAGGCATATGAAATGAGGGGCTCGTTTGACAAACATATTAAAAAAGCCAACCGTCACCGAAACCAAAGTGCAGAGGGGAATGTTCCTATTTTTTTTGTAGTGCCTATCAATTGGTTTTCAAAGATTATTTATAAAGCAGCAGAAAAAACAACCATGCCATCGGTGGGGCCCGAACCCACGACCTCCGAATATCGCAGAGCACCGAAACGATATTCGGAGGTCGTGGGTTCGGACCCCACCGGTAGCATGGTTGTTTTTTCTGCTGCTTTATAAGTAATCTTTCAAAACCAATTGATATGCAATACAAATTAAAAAATAATAAATTAGAAACATTTCCTAATGCACCTCGGTTTCGGTGACGGTTGGCTTTTTTAATATATATATATATATATATATATATATATATATATATATATATATATATATATATATATATATATATATATATATATATACCAACAGTGATTTCTGGCAGCTGATTTGGTCAATATAATATAAAATCACCGAAGTTTCGGCTGGTCCTCCAGCCGAAACGTCATGAATTAAATCCTGTTATGTTTCTTCAATTTTTGGTGATTATATATATATATATATAACTTCCTGTTGCATGTAATCTCCAGTTAACCTGGTACTGTGGTGCCTGCTCCCACCATCCCTCCGAAAAGGCAGTACAGTAAATATTTGTGGGACTCGTCGGCCGAGGTTCACGCAGCGGGAGTTACATGGCGCGCCATAAGCTTCTCGAGCTGATAGTGACTCTGATCAGTGGGATGATGAAAAGAACTGCTATGCAAGTAGTGAAGAACAGAACACAGCCGGCGTTAGAGATTCCAGCTCTGGAACCTGTACTGAGGAGACTGCGCACAACCGCTCACGTTCTTGTGAATCTTTGGAAGGCGCTTTTCCCGACAATGTCTCATCAGACAAAGTCGACTCATCGGACGAAGTTGACGACGTCTCATCCGATGAAAGCGAGCCTGAACCGCCTGAAAACGAGAGTCACGAGGCCTCACCGGATCAGTGGACTGGTGAATTGGTAACAGCCTTTGCCATTTCTTTCTGCTTGTGCGATGTACTGCCGAAGGGAACACGCGATCACATGGCCTCCGAGTTTCGCGAAGCGCTGCCGCGATAGCTGGCGAGAAAAGACCGCAGGAGAAGAAGCATGCGCCGTTAGTACTCTTGGTTGCTTTTTCCGGGCATGTGCCTGGTGCTGCTTTCGCCGTCAGTCGGCTGTAGAGTTTCACGAAGCGTCGAGGCCACGCAGTCGTGTGTATTCTTTAGCCGCCGTGGTGGCCCAGTGGTTATGACGCTCGGCTCCTGACCCGAAATACGCGAGTTAGATCCCGGCCGCAGTGGTGGAATTTCGATGGAGGCGATGTTCTAGACGCCCGTCTACTGCGCAATGTAAGTGCATGTAATAAACCCCAGGTAGTAGAAATTTCGGGAGCTCTTCACTACTGCGTCCTTCATAGCCGGAGTCATTTTGGGATTTTCTACCCCGATAGACTATAGGCCAGGTCGTTTAACTTTAGTCCGTACTGTACCGCAGTATCAAAAGGGATAATGGATTATATGTTGCTTGACAGGACCTTATAGCAGAAACTTATAGTTAGGTTATTTTCAGTTTAACTTTTTAGAGCCCCTATGTAATGTTGACAGGAGAATATAGTATTTTTCGATTTAAATGCTGTTCCTTGTTTAAGAGGCAAGGAGCCCACAGAGTTCTTATCCCTTTGTAAGAGAGCTTAACATGTGTTGCCCTTGCTTGAAGTGTTGGAAAACAGACAACTGTGCACCTATGTACTGTCGGGAAGAAAAGTCTGCAGGACCAGCGAGTGAGAACAGAAATGGAAAAATAATTTTTACCCGGTTGCTTGAGGCCACACTTCTAGATGTTAAAGTCTGGCTTACGTGCTATCATATGCAGTATTTAAATTATGTGGCAGTCATAAGAGGCTCCCGTGTGAATAGATTGTTTGTTGCACATAAAGTTGCGTATCAATAGTGCCACATTTTTGCATGCTGAAAACTACCAATTAATAAAACATCAAAGTTGCGTATTGATAATACCACATTTTTGCGTGTTTAAAACTATCAAACAACAAAACATCACTTAGCATGTTTCTATCTTTCACTAATAGGCACACATCGTTATCTGCATTCACAAGTGCAGGTGCACAGTTCGTCATATCCCAATAAGACGGGGAAATAAAATTCAAAAGTTTTTGAGCGTCTTCTATCAGTAAACTGCCTTACAATACTTCCTGACATAACTTGCAGTCCTATTTCAGGTGCTGTTTTATGTCGAGAGGACTGCGGTATGGGCGCAGAGCACAATTGAGGTCTCTACACACAGTCATTGCCACAAATGTGTACCACTTTTTTTCTACAAACTAGTGGTTGAAATGCTTGAAAGTGATGACATTTAATTTTTAGACATTCTGAAGTGCACTTTTTTCTTTTGTCCTCTAAACCGCATACAGTATAGCAACGAGATGAGTTGGAATGCCATGAAGACGATTGGTAATGTATTAATGTACAGTCGCAAGGGCGCCTTCCACGCACAGCGTTTTTCATGAAACCTTGCTCGTTTGCTCAGAACACCCTCACATTGCACTTCAAATGTTGTGCACTGTTCTTTCTTTTTTCAGGATGACTTGCTGTTTCCAAGAGCAAATATAACGCAAGCAGAAATCTTGCTTATGGTGATGCCTCATAGCTTGCGACATGGCTGCTCCAAATAGGCGACAGAGAGCCTAGTACGACTTATTGGTGCCCACTTGCCCTCAGGAGTGACATACCCAGGATCGAAATGTGCCTTATTTAGGCATTATATTGCCTGTGAAAAGTTATACAAGAACACTTTTACTGTACTGCTTGTACTGAGTACATAGGTGAAGTGACGGCAGAAGAAGATATTTCATGTCCTAAATGCAATTTAGTGCACACACATGAGAGTCTTATCAAATCTTCTTCCTTTTTCCTTGACATAGACCTCAAAAGCCTGCTCCGTGAGTTGCTAGAATCCACCGTGCCTAAAAGAGATGGACCCTCGGTTCAATACGAAGTGGCAGACATTACACAAAGAATTCATTATCATAAATTGCCTTTGTTTGACAATGAAATCAAACTCGTCTTAAACATTGATGGTGTGTCTCTGTTTGAGAGCTCAAATCTCTGTAAGTGGCCACTGCTGGTAATGGTGAACGAACTGCCTTACAAGCACCGGAGAGAGATGCTTCTTCTGGCAGGCTTGTGGGTAGGGTCTGGAAAGCCAGTTATAAATACATTTTTTATTCCATTTGTGAAGGCAATGAATGGGTTTTCTGCTGAGGGAGTCGCATGGCAGGACAGAGATGGAAATACAGACTTGTCAAAGGCATTTCCTGGACCCTGCTCAATGGACAGCGTCGCAAGGTGTGATGTTATAAATATGACCCAATTTAATGGGGCAAATGGTTGTGCTTGGTGTGAGCACCTTACCCAAGTTGTAGCTAAAGGTACTGGTTTTAGCCGTGTGTATCCACCAGCCACACCATTGTCCAAGCCGAGGACACAAGATTCTTTTGCTGACCATGCTACTAAGGCAAAGGTCAGTCGGCAGGCAAGCTGCGGTATTAAGGGCGCAAATGTTTTGACAATGCTTGGATTTTTTACATTTTGAAGAGGGTTCGCAGTTTACCATATGCACGCGGTGTGCTTAGGCTTCGTTCGAAGCACATTGTTCTTGCGGCTCAAATCACATCGCTGTCGGACGTTCAGACTGCGCAAGCACCTTGAGGATGCAAACAAGTTGCTACTAAGCCTGGCTCCTATATGGGAGATATAGAGACTCCCAAGGTCACTATCACAGAAAAAAGAATCGAAGGCATCACAGTGGAAGAACTGGATGTTATTCTATTCGCCTGTTGGGCTCAAGGACTTTGATCCAGAAAAACACTACAAGCACTGGTTAAGATTTGCTGCCAAGATGCACTCTTTGCTTGGCGCGTCAGTACACATAGAAGAACAACTCGGAATTCAGAAAGAAATGGTAAAATTCGCCATAGATTATGAAACCTTACACGGCACAGACTATGACATATAACTCCAATCTCCTGCTTCACCTCGTGGAAAGTGAAAAACTGGGGGTAATTGTGGGGTTATTCCCTTTTTCCTTTTGAGGCAATGAACGGGACACTATTCAGATTTGTGAAAAGAAATCGGTACCCTCATTTCGAAATTGTTCAGAAGTTTTGTATTCAGCAGGCACATTCAACACTATGGTCAACACACTCACTAAACCGAAAAGGGCGCCACAATCTAGAATTCGACTTCAGATGTCTGATGAAAGGGTATGCTAGGAGAAAGAACTGCACTAAAGTGTGGCGCAATCGACTTTTGGTCAAAGGTGAACGTGTGGAGGGTGGTACAGAGTTCCGAAAGATGGTGCTTGGGCCTCTCAAATTCTGCACTGCAGGCCTCGACAAATCTCGCAGAAGAAATTCCTATGTATTCACGAACGGGATTTTTGGTCGAATTGTTAGAATCCTTTTAACTTATAGTCATTCTTCAAGCAGAAGTGATAACGTTAAAGTGTATGTTGCTGTTCTGAGTTCAAAGCAAGCAGTGTTCAGTAATGTCCAGTGGATGAGAATTTGCAGTTTGTGAAGACAGAGCGTAAAAGTGCATATGTCCGAAAGAGACTGAACCTCTCTACTTGTGTGTAGTGATTGAAAATGAAATGCCAGAGCCTCTATGAGTCCATATTTACCTTTTGTACTGTCAAAGGTAGCAGTTGTTGTAGACGTGCCACACCACTGACACCTTTCCTTAATAAACATAGACCTTGTCCATTATCTTCATGCCGAAATGTCCATATGCTTAAGAGCCTTAGTGAAAGCGCCCACAGTATTAGTTGGCTACCAGGCATGTCACGCCAAGTGACCGTTTGCAATGTGTAATATGCACTGCCCAATTTATGTGATTGCATAAGGATCCCATTCATGCGTTATTTTGGCAGTGTTGTGTGGCTGTCACATTCAGTGCGACAACAGTTTCCGGAGAAATGACTCTGGGCCCCCAAATTTTGTACCAGTGCAGGACTGACCGTGTTAAAATCTGTGTGACATCTAGCACAGAACTGCTAATCATAGCTTGCACCAGCCATCGTTCGGCCGTCGAACTGTCAACCAACACATGCAAGGGCATCCGTAATACGGGTATCCAAGGGGACTAGCTATGCTATCATTTTGTCACACGTAATTAGCAATTCTGTATCCCATTTGCGGGTAATTCTCATACAAAAGCCTGTGACACCTTTGGTTGTGGCACAAGCTGCTATGTTTTCGAAACCTTTAGGGCGTTAAATTCATGCTCCAAGGCTTCTTTTTTCCTTTCATGTGATGCACATAGTGGTTCATGCACTTCTTCAAGATCTTTCCAGCTTTGCTTCGCTATGCGGTAGCCATTACATTCCTTTGACTTTTAATGCGTATACTTGTTTGCCAGCCCCACTGGGTGCCCAGTACCCAAGTGCTGTCTGTCTGAGGCGACGCCTGTTGTTGGAGCCTATCATTTCCATTTGTAGATGAGTCAACTTCTTCAAAGTTGTGGTCATCATCACTTCAGTATAGTAAGCCCTTATTCATCAAATCACCTGAGCGGTCCTTCGCTTCAGCACTTCGCACGTTTACACTTGGGTAATGTGCAATAAAAAGTAAAAGAACACGTTTGTTTTGCTCAAGCTGCCATGAGGTGCACGTGACTTGAGGCTCGTTTATGGCAAAATTCACATAGTTCAAGATATTGCCAGCTGTTTATGTGGGTGACACGCACCTGGATGCAGTTCGTTGTTGACCTGGCCTGCACTTATCCATTCTTTTTTGAACAGCCAATGCCAAGTTGCATTTCAGCTGCCAGAAGTGACACTGCACGTTTATAGTTCCGCTCAAGAAATTAAAGGAACTGGTGCCGCGAGTGTACTTGAATCAAACAGACCTTGTGTGAGAAGAATGTGAAATATACACGTGGAAATTGTCATTTAAATGTTTTCCTGTGTGTGCAAATATGTTAGGAGCACTTGGCAGAAAAGTGTCATGTGAGCATTTTTTACATTTGTGAGGTACAAATATCAATGCCGTGGAGGGGGGGGGGGGTTACACACTGTGCATGCACTTTATTTTGCAATTGTTCTGCTGTGCATGTAAATAGCTCATTGGTATTGCCTGTACAGTTGTGTAAATAGTGACTAAAGGCGTAGTGTTGTGTAGACGTTATGTGTTGAAGTAAGTCTGGCCATGAATGTTGTTGAGAAATGTGTTCAGATCTGAATATTGCGTTTGAAAAATTAGCTTGTGTGCAATTTGCTGCTCGCTTTTCAACCCTGTACTCTGGTAGTATTTTTTGTGGGAATCCCATCTTCACAGTGCTGAACTGAATTCCTGCCTCTGAATACCAATACAAAGGCACAACGCTGCTGCTCATTACAATCATTCTTGTGTTCCGCCTACTCTGCAGCACTATTATTATTAAGTAATATTGTGTAAAGCACGTATTGATTACTACAGCGTGATGAAGCAAAATGATGATGTAACAAGTACTCTTAAAGCGGGCCCTTCAGCCAATAGTGTCAACCAATTGTTATGACATCACGATTAATCCCCTTGCAAGTTGTAGCATGACATATCAAAAGGCGGCTCGCAGGTGCATGGGCATTAATCCTGGATAAACCAAGACATCATGACAATAGGTCGGGGCCATGCCTCATATGAAGGGCATTTGCTGCTTTGTTCTTGAGTTTTATCCGTCTATAGCTACTGAAATATTTATACACAACTATTCAAAGGACCAGCTTCTATTTTTCATAGTCCTTACTTTGACATGTTGAGAAAACAAAAGTAGAAGAACGTTACAGGCAATGAATAAGCATTTCATATATGCTAGTTTTATGTCATTTTCTATCATATCTATTAGAGCATTTGACGAATGTCATGTTGTCGAACCGGGGTCACCGTGGTGGCTGAGTGGTTTTGGCGCTCGGCTGCTGGCCCGAAAGACGCGGGTTCGATTCCGGCCGCGGCAGTCAAATTTCGATGGAGGCGAAATTCTAGAGGCCCATGTACTGTGCGATGTCAGTGCACGTAAAAGAACCCCAGGCGGTCGAAATTTCCGGAGCGCTTCACTACGGCGTCCCTCATAGCCTGAGTCGCTTTGGGACGTTAAACCCTGATGAACTAAACTATAACTTGTCGATCCACAGCAATTGCTCGTAAGGCAAATGTGGTTGGGTATAAGATAACTTTACTCAAACAAGAAAGGGCGGCATTAGCTGCCAGCATGCAGACGCTGTGCATGCTTTCAAGTGGCTATTGTGAAGGTCATTAGTGCTAATGATGTGGGAGATTCTTCCTTTGCTCAACGCATTTGGGAGGTGCTGGGTTGGATCCCAGTGCCGCCGAGTACCCACCGGTTTTTTAATGGGTACAAGATTTCACCTGCCTTGGTGCTCGGCTCTTCTAAGGTGTAATGCTTGAGAAAAGGGTCTGGGACCAAATAGTTGCCTTGCCGGATCAAAGATAATTTCCGCCGTCAAGCAACCATGAGGCCGCCTCGTGCGGTAGAAGTCCATTTGTAGCCAACGGATCAATGTCCAGCAAGAGGTGCGTGCGTTCTTTTGAGAGAACTGCAGGCGACGGTGTGTGCGTCTTGCGAGAGGGGAGGCGTCGTCGCGGAGACACCGTGGCGCTGGTCTTTCGTGTATATTTCTCTTTTGTCCCCGTATTTCGCGCCATTTTGTTTGTGCATAAATCAAGAGTAGCAGCCGATTTCTGACATAGCATTACATTCTCCTGCTAGAAAAGCCCATGACGTCGCACACATTACTAGGGATGTTTGCAAAGCACTTACTGTGAACCTTTTTCTGCTGGGTGCTCCAAGAAAAAACTACTGAAATTCAACAGAAATTATGCACCATATTTGTGTTGAGGTTTTGGGCACAGAAATTTGGTTGGTTGAGTGTTGTATAAACTCAACACAAGTTGAAATTTCATTGAATTTCTTATGGCTCAACACATGCTTAAAATTGCGTCAACATAAATTCAAGACTCATATTTATAAAGGTAGATTACTGAAAACGCATTACTAACCCGTCGCAAGGAGAACGCCGCTTCTGAGGGCACAAGATGCTGAGCGCCCAAAGCACAGAATTTATGTGGCAGCGCGTCAAAATGAATCTTCAAGCGCAAAGTGGTCTTTTTTAATAAAGGCACCCGTGTATACGTTCTCTGTCTTCTGCCAGTACATGTGTAGAGCGCGTCTCATTGTTGTCTCCTCTCTCCTGGGGATCCCCTCACCCAGCGCGCCATTCGCCGCTCCCGCAGATCCTTACTTCGCACAAGGTGAGGCAACGGCACCGAAATTTTGCAGGAAACTCGCGGGTATTGCCCGAGTTCACGCCAGAACCCATCGGGCTGCGTTTTGGAACAGAGAGGGGACCAGGGGCCGCACAGAGTCCTATAGAGCGATTGGGAAGCGAGCACGCGCGCACACGGCGCTCGAGTTGCACGAGCTTGGGGCGGCTCAACCAAACTCAGTTAGCCCAGATCGCGGCGATCAAGAGATACAGAATGGAATATTCTGTCCTGCGGATTTCAGTGCGGCCGCCTCCGACGACGATGACGCAAACTGAGGGACAAAGAAACGAAGAGCGCAGGCTCTAAAATGTTCCTAATCAAAGACCCGAGTGCATAACGCGACCGGCTCGCACACACCTGCCCAACCGCTCGGCCGCGATCGGCGCTTGCACTGCGCATATGGCTCTCACCGGTATATCGACAAATCTCAGAGGCGCATTTCCAGCTGTTCTTTCTCTCTTTTTGGGCACTGCGGACTAAGGAAAGTATGGTTTGCATGGTTTATGAAGTAGAATATTGCATTACTTGGCTGGCGCGACATAACATGTAGAGGCCAAGTAGTGCTGTGATCTATGTCGTCGAGCCATCAAAATTGCATGGTGGGAGAATATTGACCAAGTTATGCGGGGATATATGCAATCTCGGCGTCGAATCGCAACAGGCAGGACAATGTTGAACAACATATGCCAAGATATGCATATTTCTTATAAGCGATCGTTACTTGTGGGACAATATTGACCAACGCATCTCAAATATGTGTGCTACACTGGCTGCCCATCGCAACCGGTAGGTCAATATTAGGCAGCGAAGCCCACTTTGTAAAACATTGTGTGGAAGCCATCCCAACTTCCAGAGCAATATTGACCAAATTATACCAAGATACGTCTGATGTTCACTGGCCATAGAAACTGGCATAACAGCATCAACCAACGTATGCCATGATGTATGCATCTCTGGCAAGCCATCACAACTGCCCGATCAACATTCGTCATCTAATGACAGGCTGTACGCGATGTTGGCGGACCAATACTCCTGTATGGCCACCATTGATCGTTGTTCACCTGGGTATGCCAATGTTGGGGAATAGAGAGCATAACTGGGCCATTAATAGACGTCTACCAAAACCGCATCGCCATTATTGGTCCCGCATTGGCAAGAACGGGCCACCATAGGACCACGGATCGCCAACGCGTTTACAATATCAAGCCGATGACTTGTGCTGCCTGGGTGGCTTTTTTTGACATTTCGGAGCGTCGTCCCGCGCTTTACACGGAATTTGAATTGTACAGTTATTTTGGATTTTTTTGGTGTTGAGAGCTGACACTCGATGGCAAGCATCAGTATCATCAGGATTAGTGGGGAGTTCAGTGGCGTCCCCTATTTGAGGCACTATGTCCAGAATATTCCTGTTTTCTTGTTTTTCAATGCCTTTGATTGAAACGTTCGCTTTCCTCGAATATTGCTTCAAGCTTACGGTTCACTCCTCGCGTTAATATGCGTGGCTCTCCAAAAGCTCATGTTTTGCTCGAATTCGGTTTCCAGCGCTTTCTTCGCTGTTAGAGCATCTAACTTCGCTTTCATTTCTATAATTGTAGAATTCGTGTATTTCATACTCTGTTTTGTTGTTCTTTGATAATTTCATATTTCACGCATCTCAGTGCAAAGGTTTCGTTCTGACACTTCATGTGAGAACTTTAGTTGTTGGAGCTCCCCTTTGAGCTTCTGGAAATTGGTTTTTATGTATTCTGTAAGCTTAGTCAGGATGTTATACATTTGCGTGCACCTCAATAAAAAGGAAAAACAAACCACTCATAAATTAGCGCAAAGCAAAAACACGTATCTAGCAGCACCAGCAAGCGTGTAGCGGAAGAGTGCACACAGGGCACTAACCTGCGACAGGGAGCAGAAAGGCGCTCAGGCGTTGTTCTGAGGCGTTGTCGTGGCTACCAAATGCGTACGGCACGCTGTCGAAGGGTTCTATGCGCTTCCAATGTGTTTGAAGAAAACGTCTGCTCCTGATGCGCCGGGGTTGATGGACTCGCTACCAGGAGATGTGACGTCAGAAGGCAGCGGAGGCAGCGCTCCCATCTTGAACATGCTCTGGTTTTCCATCTGAGGTGGTATTCTGTAGGCGCTCCAAGAAGGTTGATAGGTGCCCCTAAACCTGTTTTCATTCATTGAATAAGTGTACTTTTCCTTCCGGATCTGCCCCTGCCTGGAATATTAGTTCATTTTCCTGGCGCAATTTTCTTGTTTACAAGACCGCGATGCCCCCGATACCTGATACGATCCATAACTGTCTCAATCATGCTCACCGGCTTATCAGCCACAGTAGATGCTATGCACTTTTTTCACTCTCATTTAATGCTTTTAAACAATAATATTGACAACTACTTATAGTAATATTTTAAATTTTCAGCGCTACAAGCGCTTTTGTGTAACCGAAAACCCGGGCAACTTCAAACAAATCATATTTTTTATCTCCATCGCCGGGGACAAGGTACAAAAAATGGCTATCAAAAGAAGCAGCTGTCACGACACTGGCTCTTCCTCAACCGAAACCTTTACTCATCAAATATTATTAGATATTACTACCTGGAGCCAACCGTAGCCCACTGCACAGTTTCGATATGTCATCGGCAGTAACTACTGTAGTTTAAGACTTAATGTCTCTTAATAGATTGCTGCGTGCATTGTTCGAGCGCGTTTATGCATTATTTATTATATTCATATTCATAATTACACCCATTCTCGTCAAACCCAGAGAAAAACATCCTCGCGATACTATGCCTCACCTGCCTGATTCTCACCGTAAAAAACGAAATAAATTCGTTATTTATAAGTTACCAAAATTTACCTAGTCAACATATATATGAAAGGCTCGTGAAGCAGCATAAACACCAGCCGATGTGAAAAACTCACTGCAAATTTACGGCTTGACGATGCAAGAATCTAAAGAAAATGGATATATAGCTTAAAAAACGACTCTGCCTCCAGCAGCCGCGAATCTAAGGTGACTAGCTTTCATTGCTGTAAATTGTTTCGGTATTTTACTGTACATTTGTGCATTTTCTATTACGCCGGTAGCATGCGCTTTTGCGTTTAAATATCCTTACTAAGAGCGTTAGCTCTTACTCAGAACCTTTCATGATTTCTTGGGGTCTGCTACCACGTGCCTTCAGCGTGAAATTTTCAGTCCGAGCAATTCAAGATGGCGGTCCCCATACTAAATTGATATAGCACCCAATTAATGAATAATTGGTGACGTCACACATATATCCCATTCATCATTGATTGGTGATGACACTTATAAATCCAAGATGTCGGCCAATAACGGTAATTAATTGATGCCGCCGTTTATCAATGCAAGTTGGTGGCCGACTTAGGCCGCCATGTTACTATGACGTCATAAATCTATTAAACCAAACTGCTAACGCTAGTTACTTCAACGTCTTCCAGACGGTGGGGGCATCTTTTTTAATAAAAGTTCAAAAGCTGTAAGCAATGCAATTCCACTCGCTTTTGCTTCCTTTTTCTTTGCGCGAAGCTTTAATACCGGTGAGTCGGGGTTGCGGCAGTCAGACACGCACGGGAGGCCGCATGACAATAGCTGAAGCTGGCCTTTCTAATTTATGTGTACAAAAAGTAGTGGCTTGTTCGTTCGCAGCGTGTGTGCTCCAGGACAAGTCGCCACACAAGGTAATGCCTAAGTACTTGTATGATAGAACCGGGTGTACAGGGACGTTAGCTATGACGTATGGGAAATAGAGTGGGTTGCGGCGACGCGTGAAGGACAAGATTTCTACATTTTTGAGGGTTAAGTTCCATTAACCAATTGGCACACCATTACTGGATGCGATGAAGGTCGTGTTGAAGAGATGTTTGGTCAGAAGCGTTATTAACCTTGCGGTAAATTACACAATCACCGGCAAACATGCGAATATTACTAGATAAATGCGTTGGTAAATCGTTAATATAAATTAGAAGCAGAAGCAGACCGAGGACAGACCCTTGCGGGACGCCTGATGTTACTGGGATAGGATAAGAGTTGTGGTTGTTAACGGTGACATACTGTGAGCGGTTTGTCAGGAATTCTTCTATCCATTTAAAGATATTAGATGGGAGGCTCAAATATGAAAGTTTTAATAGTAAGCGTTTGTGAGGAACCTTGTCAAAGGCTTTTGCATAGTCCAGAAAAATAGCATCGGTCTGCAGGTTAGAGTCAAGATTAGCAGCATGCAGATCATGAATAAAAAAGGCCAGCTGTGTTTCGCATGAGAAGCCTTTTCGAAAACCGTGTTGCGCAGGATGAAAAATGTTGTGACAGTCGAGGCAGCTCATTACATTGGAGTAGATGACGTGTTCCATGAGTTTGCCGTGTACGCTGGTAAGGGAAATGGGACGGTAGTTCAGCGGTGATTTTTTTTACCCGCTTTGAAGATTGGAACGACCTTACCGCTTTTCCAACCACGTGGTAGTTGACCTGATAACAGTGACTGTGAAAAAGTGAGCATAAAAATTTGCGTACAAATATCCTTGCTATTTTCCAAAACTTTGAGCTAATATTGTCAATACCGGATGAAGATGAAATTTTCATGGTTTCAATTAGGGACGAAATGACAGATGACGTGAAGACAACTGGTGGCATATCATAATTTATCATTGAGGGTGGGGCTGAAAATGATGGCGGTATATCAGTTTCTTTCGTAAATATAGATGAGAAGGCAGAGTTAAAATGGCAGCGCACTCAGCATCACTGAAAGCTGTACCTGACTCATCGGTGAGGATTATTTCTGGTGCGTGATGCGGATTGATAACTTTCCAGAACTTTCTGGAGTTACTAGTTAGCATATTCGGCAAGTCCGAGTGAAAAAAGATATGCTTGGCATTAGAAATAGCGGCGAGATATGATCTTTCAGTTTCGCGATATTTTACCCATGCACTACGCGTCCCCTGAGACTTGGCGCTTCTTTTTGTTTTCCAAACGTTTCAAGGTTTCAGTAAACCATGGCTTTTGTGAATTAGAGCGAACACTAATTGGGAGGATGAATCCATTAGTTAGACTTTCTAGTTTGTCTTTGAAGAGCAACCAATTTTCTTGAACACTGCGGAAATGAAAACGTGACGAGAAAACTTAAAAAACGCGTTAAGTTCATTATTTATGACGTTATCATTACCTTTGTCATGAAGACGGATGGTTTTATGGTATTTGCGGCACTGGTTTGGCGTAAGAAGGTTAGCGTGAATTACTTTGTGGTCGCTTATTTCAGGTAGGTATGGAATGGGCTGTGCGCTGTCTGGGTGATTGGTTAATAAGAGATCTAAAATATTTGCGCAGTTCTGTGTTACGCGGGTAGGTTCAAGTATTACCTTAGTAATGTTGAGGATGTTGCAAAAATCAAGAAATTCTCTTGTTTCTCCATTGTTATATATAGGGGCGGGCTGGTTATGCCAGTCAATCTTCGGAAAATTGAAATCGCCGAAGAGGATGATATGTGAATTAGGATGCTTTGTGGGCAGTTGACTTAGTACGTCATTAGGCTGACGGCAAAAATCCTGGATACTATGTGGGGGCCTATAACAAACGCCTAGTGAAACGGTGTTAGGTGCTGCGCGAAAGATTAGCCACAACATTTCGAGGTCGGATGAATCTTGTATTAGGGAACATGATAAATCTTGGCTGGCAGCAATGAGTACACCCCCTCCTCACGAATCTTTATTGTCTTTCCGAAAAAACTTGAAAGTTTGGTAGATCAGTCGGTACTTCGTTGTCTGTTATGTCACTGCTCAGTCAAGTCTCAGTATAAGTAGGTTGCTGCTTGATGACGAAAGAAGGCTAGAAATAAGTTCACGCTTAGGAATAAAACTACGAATGTTAGTTATATAACGGAAAGCGAGAGGCTAGATAAAGAAGCGTTCTTGGTACGGTTTACAAACGGTTCGTGATGAGGTGATTGCTAATCTGATTGTGAGGGACGAGTTACTATTTCTTTGACTGTTTTCGTGGTTTCATCGAACACGTAGCGCTTGGGACCAATATGCAATGTCTTAAAGTTCAGAGCAAATTTTGTTGGTCTTTCTTTAGCGAACGAGACAAGGCGCTTTCGCGCATTTCGTACTTTGAGGAAAAAGTCCTTGCTGACGCTGAAGTTAGTTTCCTTAAACTTATGACCATTCGATAATATGGCATCTTTAAATTTAAATGAAGTAAACTTGACCATGATTGGACGAGTGTGGTTAGATTTGTAACGCCGAAGGCGATGAGCGCGTTCAATTTTCTCAGGGTTAATTGTTATATTCAAGTTCTGACAGCAATAGCTGATGACTGCTTCCTCAGAGCCTGCAAAATATTCTGATGGGTTAGTGTCAGGAATTCCATAGAATATAAGATTATTGCGACGCCAGCGATTTTCTGCATCCTCAATTCGCGCATCTAGAACGTCTAAATGTATAGTAATCCAACACTCTCAGATTTTATTGCTTCGAAATTGGTTTGAAGACCTGAAAAAGCTTGTAAATGAGCCTCTAGATTGGTCATTCGCTTAGTCATGCCGGCTATGGAAACTCCGTGGAATTGACCTGAGTTTTGAGGTCTTTTATTTCGGAAATGAGCGTGGGTTGACCACGCGGATATATTTTTTAGTTCAGCGAGCACATCCTCGATAGTATTAGGGCCTGGGTTAGATTCGACATCACATGCCAAGAGCAACAAGGCACGCAAAACATTGCCGCAATCGGCTACTAGAAAAACGCAGCACTGCGGGCTCGGCAGTTGCACTAAGAAATAGTTGCTAGCTTTTTTTTAAACAGAAAATACTTGTTACCAACCTGCATGACGAATACCAGAGGATTAGTAAATTCTGCGGGAGCACAGCCACCGAGCCCACAGAGCGGCGAAGGTGGTTGCAGCACTTTTATATCGGCGGGTGATGACTGTGGTGATGCGGCTTTCCATTGAGCATCCAGGAATAGGAATCCAGGTAGTGGCGCTGCCGGACAGGATGAAGCGTTGATGTCGGGCGGAAGCAGGAATTGGATGCCGTGATCACAGCAGCTGGGTGCTCCAGTCGACACCGTGGTGGGGGGAAGGGCGAGAAGAGCAGTGAAGAGCGCGTTGGCAGCGATGGCAAACACCTCCATGACGAATACCAGAGGATTAGTGACTTGTGCGGGAGCACAGCCACCGAACCCACAGAGCGGCGAAGGTGGTTGCAGCACTTTTATGCCGGCGGCTGATGACTGTGGTGATGCGGCTTTCCACTGAGCCTCCAGGAATAGAAAACCGGGTAGTGGCGCTGCCGGACAGGATGAAGCGTTGATGTCGGGCGGAAGCACGAATTGGATGCCGTGATCACAGCAGCTGGGTGCTGCAGTCGACACCGTGGTGAGGGGAAGGGCGAAAAGGGCATGAACAGCGCGTTGGCAGCGATGGCAAACACCTGCATGACGAATACCAGAGGATTAGTGACTTGTGCGGGAGCACAGCTACCGAGCTCACCACTTTATTACTTTAAAGGACCCGAGATTGGGAGTGTTGCCCCCGTTGTCACTTGGTAGCTGGTCTCCGGCTGAGCTTGCCACGCTGAGTCGAGGGCATTTCTTTTGTGCAAGCGACCACTACCTCCAAACGCTCTAAGGGTATCTGGGGGTGCACGCTAAAGTGCGCGACGAGGTGACACATTCTGACGTCCGCCACAGGACGTTTGGTGCTTTGCAAGCGCCGAGAACGGAGAGAGTCAGAAGGAGTTTACGAAGTGGTCGTAAACTAGGTTTAGCAGCAGAGCGATATTGTGAAGTGCCGCACTGAAGCGGTTGGAGAGATTCACCGAGTGTTTGAAAACGAAGTGACGTTGGTATAGCGCAAGAAACAAACTTAAGAAGGCATCATAAGCTATGTTTGCATTTGCTGCCTGACGGATGTTTTCCGAGGGAACTGTTTCCAACGCCTGATAAAACGCTTCTAAGAGAGTAGGTGTAACAGGTTGATAAATTTTAAACGCTTTATGGCGGAAGTTCAGCCGAGTACTAAATATTGTGCTACAAAAAGAGGCAAGTAATCGCTAATAGGATAAGTGAGAACACCAGTACCGACGAGGTTAGCATCAATATTCGTTAATAATAAATCTAAAATTGTTTGCATTGATGTCGTTAGTCGTGTGGGAGAAACAATATGATTTATTCACCCATTAGATAGTAATAAATTTTAAACATCGTGTTGTCTTCGTACTATTGCTACTCATATAAACAACAAAATCCCCGGCAAGTATCACATTGTACCTATTTTGTTTACCAAATGACTATAAATTATCCAAAAACAAAAACTTCAAGGAGAGAACCATCTGGAGGGCGATAGCAAGTTCCAAATACAGCGTCTTTCATTTGAAGACAAATAATCTCAAAATTATCTGTGACACAAGAAAATTGTGAAAGCAAGGCAAGCTGTAGTATACAGCTTACAAGCACAGACATACCACCACCGCGCTGAGTGGTTCTATTAACAGAAAAAGTCATGTTAGGCAAGCAAAAAGTGTCAGAAGTGCTTGATTTTCATGTTTCTGTTATCATCAGAACATCAAAACAATTCTCAAGCTTTTTTAACAAAAATTCTAGTTCAGCAACGTTGTTAAACACAGACTGCATTTTAGTGAGAACCGCGAAGATAGCCTTGTGTCTGACCGCCATGCTCTTTTAAGAGTTCTTCTAAGGTGACGTGTCCTAGGTGCCCGATTTCAAGATAAGGGTGATGGTTTCCCGACTACAGGACAAGGCATTTAGTTACCAGATGTGGAGAGATCACTCACAATCTTGATAACCCTAGCGCCATCATCACCCTTTCTACGTACCAAAATTTTCCGTTGACATGCCACACATATGCAAAGGCAGCTTGTTTAGCCCACTCTTTTGTGGCTTGCAACAACACTCTCGAATTGGTAGTCATGATTTCTGTGATATACACTGAGTTCCCTTTTTTCTTAAGAACCACCATTTTCTGGAGCCAAGCGTTTCGTAGATCCCGCCCAGCAACACGGGCAATCACACCTTTTGTTCTTCCTGGTTTCGCCGACATCCTATGAAGTGCGAGAGTGTCTGCCTCAGTGAGATGGTTCATGCCATTCTTGTCCGCCACTTCTTTGATGACAAGAGCTCCTCTCCTTCGGCCTCAGGAATATCATTAATCGCAATGTTGAAGCGCCTGCTGCGCCATTCGAAGTCTTGGACACTGAGTTTTGACCTATACCATCTTGTGAGTCTCCATATCTTTCAAGCTTGTCAACTCTGCATTTAATTACTCTGATTTCCTTATCCTTTGTATCAAGACGCACTTTTATAATGGCAAACTTTTCATGCAGCATCTGGATTGAGCCCTCCACTGCATCTGGCTTTTCAGTAAGAGGAAGAAAGGAAGTCAAATTCCTGCTCCTTTCCGCAATAAGGAAATTCAGGTCGGCATCCGCATTAGAGTCACAGTTCGAGGCGACACCCTTGCCTCCACTCGAACGTTTACACGCTTCACACTTTGTAGCCTTCGTAGTCGACCCTCGTTTTGAAGCGAATGTCGTTTCAATCATGCCTTAACATATCGCGCCATGAAAAAAAAAAATTCACACTCGCTGCATGTGAAGACGTTATCGTCATTTTTTAGTTTTTCGCAGCATTTGCACCACCGCATCACTGTGGCCAATATCCACTGACAGGTTGGCAGCAGCGGCAGATAGCTAAATAACATGCACGAACTTGTATGAAAAGGCTTGATCAACTTGTTAAACTCAGCGAAGAACCGATTATTCGACGACCGCCCCACTCCGCCGCTGCTGCCAAAGTTCCTGGCGAAGTACACCTCCCCCCCTCCCCCCCCCCCCCCCCCCGTTGCAAACGTTTCCACAGCTTTCGTCACAGGCGTCGGATCCCGTTGATTGGCTCGGTCTTGCTGATATGAAAACGGAGCCTGAAAACAATTTTTGAGGATTCAGTCTTCCGAAGGAGAACAGGCCCCGTTAAGGAGACTAGTCCGAAGCACCGCGAAACACTGTAGCAACTGCTACTGTTAAAACACGGCGAAGATTGAATTATTCGACGTCCGCCCCGCTCCGCCGCTGCTGCCAAAGTCATGTATCCTTGAACAGACATAAGCTTCCCAATTGTGATTTTGCGAATTACATAGTGCACCATTAAGTGCTGACGATTATGTGTTTATTTCAAATGAACTAAATCTATTCCACACAGCTGCCTTACATTTACTTGTGGCGGTGGTTGTAAATGTATGCCAAGGAACATTGCTGGCTTGAAATCATCTGTATTAAGCACTTCACAGGAAGACCTCATAACGATCAACACACAAGCAATCTTGTTTTTGCTATATTAAAACTTCGTATACAGCAGGAAATGAAGCATGGCAAATTAGTTTTCGGTATGGTCCACACCTAGGATCAGACTTGCAATTAACATTTCAACTCAGTGATCGTATGTGTTCGGCTTATCCTACATTGAAACGTTTCAGTTCAGCGATTCTATGTGCTCGGCTGATCGTATAGGCGCTCTACTGATAAAATGCCATTCTTAACCTCCTGAAGCATTGGATGTACCTCTATATTAAGATTGCGGTTTGCTCATGATGATGCCTTCCTGAAAGGTTCAAGGCTGAATGAAGAAAGATTGATTGTAAATGCTATGTTGTTGCTAAACGTGTGTTTGAACTTGTGTGCTGTGTGCCACACAGTTCAGATGAATTGGACCAAACAGCCCGAACTTGACTTTTCAGTGAAGCAGTCATTTATTGCAGACGTAAAGTGAATTGGTAGTGAACCATTACACCAAACAGGGCAAAAAGAAACAAAAGTGAAAAGAAAGCACTCGTGTGCCCTTTTTGTCTGTTGAGTTTTTTTGCCTTCTTTGTTGTTTTGAATCATTTATTACCTCTGTCGCCGCAGCAACTGCAATTGCAGCTGTACAGTAGCAACTTTCGCTTGTGCATTCTTAAGCTTCTGAGCATTTGTAGCTATCTGCTCTTTCCTCCCCTCACGCATCATGCGCATGCAGAGGAGGTGTACTTTTCGCTTGTTGGTTTTTATTATTCCACTACTTCGAGGCGCGCCTGCAGCTCGTCTTCAAGCGCTGTGCGGCATCAGTTGACTCAGGTTGGGGGGGGGGGGGGGGGGGGGAGTCTGCACTTGCGTCTGGTATGTCGTAGTCAGTGGTGAGATGTGCCACCGGCCCAGGTGGTTGTGGGGTTGACTGGCGTGGTGGCTGCAACAGGTCATCGAACTCCCCCTGGCTGCTGACAGACATTTGCTCAGTGTTCCCTTCGTACAGGAAATCCTGCAGTAACGATGGCTTATAAGAAAAGTGTATCCTGTCATATGTTTTCAGCACTTTCCTGTCTGTTGCGATTTGCCGCCGAAATTGCATACAGTGCCGCATATTTTGGTAAATATTCTCCCACTAATTTCGATGGCTCGTCGACATTGATCATTGCACTACTTGGCCTCTACGTCTGATGTCGTGCGAGCCATGTGTTGTAATATACTACTTCATAAACCATTCAAACTAGATATTGCTTAGACCGCAGCGCTCTAAAATATAATCAAACATATGGAAATGCACATTTGAGTTTTGTCGATATAGCGGTGAGAGCCATATGCGCATTGTGAGCTCTCAAATAAACAGTGCCGAGCGCGGCCGAGCTATTTGGCAGGTGTGTGCGAGCCGGTCGCCGTTTGTTTATGTACTCGGGTCTATGAGTGGGAACTTTAAAACGTCTGCTCATTGTCCTCAGTCCCTCAGATCAGCGCTATCGTCGTAGGCGGCGGCCGCACTGCCCCCCGCAGGACAGAATCACCATTTTGTCTCTTGATCCTCCTACGCTGGGTTCACTGAGCTTAGTTGAGCCTCCCCCAACCTCAAGCAAAACAAGCACCGTGTGGGTGGGTACGCGTGTGCGCTTCCCAATCACTCTACAAGACGCTGTGCGTCTCCTGGTCCCCCCGCTGTTCCGAAACGTGGCCCGATGTGTTGCGGAGTGAACTCGGTGCAACACCTGCATATTTCCTGCAAAAATGCGGGGTCGTTGCCTCACCTGTGCGAAGTAAGCATCTGCGGGAGCGGCGAATGAACCGCTGGGTTAAGGGATCCCCAGGAGAAAGGAGCCAACAAGGAGGCGCGGTCGACGCATGTACGGCAGAAGACAGACAACGTATCCACGGGTGGCCGTAATGAGAAACGCCACTTTCCGCTTGATGGTTCGTTCGAATGCGCCGCCACATATATGGCGTGGTATGGGCGGCCAGCATCTTGTGCCCTCAGAAAAAGCGTTCTCCTTGCGACTGTTAGTGCCGCGTTTTCTGTCATCTTTGCAGTCTCGTAGCAAACGAACTTAATTATCTCGCGATAATTTCGACTCGAGTGCCTTTGTGATTTTTCGCGCATAGCCCCAAGCCGCTCAATAATTGTGATCATGCACTTGAGTGGACCCGATCGATATCTTTGTTTTGAGGCAGTGTGACAAGTAGGGTAGGGCGGGGTAAAATGAGACATGGGGAAAAATGAGACATGTCTCGTCTAGCGACATCTAGCGCAAAATGTTTTAGAATAAACAGGTATTTTAAACCACCTTTAGGTGCCGCTAAGTGTCCACTAAATGTTTTGTTAAAAACGGCGGCAATCTTCCGTAGCTCACTTCCAAAAAAATTCTGGAGCGACTTACGTTGAGTGGCTGTCCCGCCAAAAAGGTGCGAAATTCGGACGTCCTCTTTCTTTGGACCTGTGCAACAGCGTAGCCCTGATTTACTGCGACAAGGTACGTATTTGTGTTGTTAGTGAATCTCCTTGGCTAGCTGTGGAAACAATTACAGTTCCCTGTCTGGTAAGCTTCATAACTATAAAATTGATTGAGTAAGAGCCTATGAAAGGGGCAAAGCGCGACAGTTCGTCGCTTGGAGCAAGCAATTGCAGTCTCCGCTCGTACAAAGTGCATTCTTTAGCTTTCGTGTTTTCGTCTCGTTTTCTAGAATTGCCCGCACGTTCAAGCGAAAGACGACGAGGGCTGCATGGAGCGAGGACAATATGAAGAAGGCTCTGGAAAGCGTGCGAAAGCGGAAACATTCTATTCGCGCTGCACCGAAAGCCTTCTGTGACTAAGGATGCCATTGAACGGTGAGAAAAACGACTGAAGACGCGTGGTTCATACGTGCTTTGCAAGAAGCAGCTTGGATCAGATACAAAAGCTACAGCCACTTGACATCAGCTTTTTCAAAGCCTCCAAAGCTGCCTACAACAACCCATGCATGGAGTCGCCTCTGAGCAACATTGGGGGCCTCATCACGATGGAGAATGTAGGTAGCTGGTAAGCAAAGCCTTTGAACTACCAGGAAACATCGGTGCCATAACCAATAGATTGGGGATGTGTGGTGTTTGCCCAATTTCTCGTGCGCCGCTGGATGATGCTGTGTTCGATGAAGCGCCATTGGCAAGAACAGCGTGACATAAGGCTTACGGTCAGCACTAGGAATCCGCGCTAACTGCTTCCCGCCTACTTCTACCGAAGACAATGAAGAGCCCGCTCATAGTGACAGGATCTTTCAAGTTCTTTCTCCTGTTCCTGCTATAGAAATGTCAAAAAGAGGGAAGTCGGAGACAAGCACCATTTTGACCTCATCGCCTTACAAGGCGAAGCTAGTTGCAGCATACATCCCAAGGAGTCAGGTATGGCCTCAAGAAAACGAAGCGGGAAATGAACGAAAGGGCTCTTGGTGGCAGTGTTCAATCGCAGGATATCGCACTGAAAGGAAAACATTCTGCGAAGCAATTAACAAGCAACCAATGTAACTGGGAAGTGCCTCATGCGCAAAAAAAATTATGGAGCAACACAGCGCCTCGTTTTTTTTTTGGATCCAATGCACGATGTGTCACGAATGGGCTCACGAAGAGTACGCAGGGTCCCATGGATTCTACTTCAAGTGCTCCGAGTGCAAGAACCTATTTTGTTTTGTTTTGACAAAATGTCTCGTTTTTCCTTACCTTACGTCTCGTTTTGCCTCGTGGGTCGGGGCAAAATGAGACAAACGGGACTTTTTTATAATTGATCAATATTTATTGTTGTTGCTACAGTTCTTATTTTTGCTGACCGCTTAGCTAAGATGACAAGGAAGGCTCCTGTAAAACGTTTCCGGGTTTTGAAATAAAAGAGCAAAAACAGGACGAGTTTGCAAATATTTGTCTCGTTTTACCCCGCCTTACCCTATATATCCTTAATTTTCAGGCGGGGTGGGCGATAAGATGAATACGCATGATATGATCTATGATATTCAGCCTCCAACATCTCATGCAGTGATCACATGGCCGTCATCGCTACATTAAGAAATTGTAACTGCCGAAATAGAAGAAGTCTGAAAAATTATTTGCTCGCATTGCAGCGAACGGTCGAATAATCGATCACGTTACACACGCGAAACTGTCCTCAGAGTTTCTATTTACCCCACGGAAACATTTCACAATACTGTGTGGTGCCTATGTCATTTTTTTTCACCTCGTCAGGCGCTATTAAGACAAGATTTATTTGGATACGACTACTCGCGCATTTTGTGCCCCTCTTCCTGCCGTGATCGCTTCTATAAGCTCATACATTTAGTTTCGCAAGCGATCTTCGCGCGTCCCCTGTATGCTTCATGATCAAGGTGCCTTTTCACCCTCTTAGCATGACATGATGCTTATGGGGCGGTTAAGAACAGTGGATAAACAATTGGCATTCCATTACTCCTCACCCACCTGAAATCTCTTTAGTATATAAATTTTTGCAAGCCGTGGGCAAACATTATGAAAGTGTCTCAGCTAAACAATCTATGGACTGTTGGGAATCGTATGGCATATTGTGCAGTTTGTTCAATCTGAAAAATTACTTGGCAATATAAGCGTAAGTTAAAGTTTTTAAATAGATTCCTAAATACTGGACTGGGGAAAAAAGTTAAATTTAGAACAAAAGTGAAATGTTTTCTACAAGGCACCATTTACGTAGCTTTTTTTAACCTCCTAAAATAACTAGCCAACCAAAGGGTTAGCACATTGCTGGCGCATATTTGCGGCGGCTGTAAACGCAAAGCCGATAGAGTCGGGGCAGCGCTCCGGAAAGGAGCGGATTTTGTTTTCAGAGAGGGTGGGTCTTGCGCACTAGCTATTGCTTTAATGCGATTTTCCTCAGCGAAATTGTGAAACATCAGCCAATTAGCCTAAGAACTGAACATCATTTCAGGATGTAAAAATGCTGCAGACTAGGCCACACGGGTCGTAGCAGCACCTAGTCGGTTTCACACAATGTGCAAGGGCCCCCTTTTTTAAGGTCTTGGTGAGAGGCGCCAGCTTCCAATTTACTCTTACTTGCATATCGTAACAGAAATAGACAGACTGCTGTCTTCATTTGAGCACAAGAGTGAGAGCCGCGCTTGCTTTCATAAATGTAAAATTCCGGTAATTTTCACTTCCAAACACTCCATAAAAGTTTGGCTGCTGAAGTGTTGTCCATACCATTCTGTCCGAAACTGTACAATTCTTGTATGGCCCACTGTCTCTGTCCTGTCTCCAAGTACTTAGCTCCATTTCATTTTTCCTGACTGTCTCAATCTGTCGCTTTACCTCCGGATGTTACGCCCTTTAAATTTTATTGAATTTTGCCCATATGCCTGTGGTTAATATGCGTATATTACTCCAATTAAAGTCTTGTTTATTATTTATTGAGGTAATTTCCTATTGCTTATTTCTTTTTTAATATGATTATCTTCGCTCATTTCAAGATATTAAAATTCATTTATATTGTCTGTATGCATTTATGGCGTGTCCATTTGTTCTGTGTTGTGTATTGCTTGTCGCAGCTCCCGTTGAGAAAAGAAGTAGCCCATGGCGTTGGCAGGTACCAAAACCTCTTTTTCGTGTGAATGTGAAGTTTTACACTTCAGAAATATCCTACAGAACTAAGTTTCTTTCTAGCTCCTTTGGCGGAGTCACACGCTGCAGAGCACGGCGCTTACAGAGGATCGGGAGTGCCGCGGACACATGTTTTTGCACGAAATTTTTCAATGGGCTCTCCATGGCTGCCGCGGCGTTGAGTCCACTTCTTTTATGGACTTTTTCTCTAAGCTTGCATTGCAACCTCCTTTCTCACAACACCCCGCGAGGAGACACGCGCGTCTTTACCTTTTGCCCTTTTCCCCTCCGTCTTGGCATAAGAAGGGCCCTTCGCATTACTGTCCTTAAAATTCCCCCTCCCTCCCGCCACCCCAACGCGGCGCCTCGTCAGAGACAGGTTAATGCCCGCGCTGCATCCCCCTCTGTCCCGCCGTCGCCAAGGACGAAATTCTCTTCTCTTGACCTTGCGAGATTTTTGAGGCTTCTCTGTTGTGTCCACCCTCTGCCTGTTTCTCAACTCTCCCAGGGCTTGCCACGCCCCTACTGCAACCTCTACATCGGTTGACTGAAGGCGCACAGAGCCCGTCGTACCTGTTTTTTCTCTTGTACAGTTTATATTTTTTCATGGATATCGCCAACTATTTGTGGGCAGCTGGTTGATACGTGAGTAGATACCTTGTATATTTTAATTGTTCAAGGGATTGCTTCGCACATACATAGAACTCGGGATCCGCAATCTTCATAGTACACGCCATGAGTTAGCTCACCTAATACTTTCATAAATTTTTAAAATGTGCTTCTTGAGCCACAAGAGCGCTTTTTCTGGCATAACATTGTCAGTAATGTTGCACATCAGAACAAGATGAGCTAACTAGCAGGTTGGTTAACAAATATAGAATAATTAACTTTTTGCCATTACTGTTAAGCTCCTTATATATTGAGAGGCGATTACCCAAAACGTAAGTAATATCCAAATCAATTTTTATGCGTTTAAAAACGTTTTTACTGTCACTGCTGTGGCCCTAAAACTTTTGGCTCTTTTTTGCTACTTTTGCTGCTGAAGTTGCTTTGCGTGGTAGCTCCACGAAAGCGCACGTATTTTGACGCGATGTGGCCAAAAATTTGTTGGGCCAGAGCATCAGGGGTAACCACGTTTTCAAAATTCGAAATCTCATAAGGAGATTACTTACGGTGGGCTACACGGCGCTGAGTGATTACGAAGTTTAACAGAAATAGTTGAAAACTCAACTACTCATTATTAGTTAAGCAGCCTGCCAGTTAACTCGTTTTAACCGTAATATAATGCATTACACCGCTGCCAATATCAGGTGAAGCACCCTGTATAGGTGAATTTGTCACGCCTATATTCTATTGCTGACTTTGCACATGACTTTGTTTTATGGCAGCAACCGATGGGTCATTGCGCATCAGTGGACGTTACATATCATCAAGAATTTCCTCCTCGGGTGTGGTATTTCGCGTTAGATATAATACAGGTGTCAAGGGCTCTTGTGTGCGCTTCACTTTTGCTCCTTTTCATTTTCACCGGCGGGACACTGCGCACTGGCGGGCGTTGCATAAGGTATTTTAGCTGTACGTCTTCGACGAAGTTCTCTTGAAGTAGCATCGCCGTAGCAGAGCATGTATTGAGAAGAGATTTTGTGCAATGGTCGTACAGTCGAAGTAATATTTTGAAAGGAAACAACAGCTGGAAAATATCGACATAACCAATAATTCATTTTCAGCGGAACGTTTCGAGACCAACTCGGTCCCTTCATAAAGGGTGACTAAAATGGGAGCCAGTAGCAGCAGGGAACAGCCTTCGCTTTCATTCTCTTAACACATGGCGAAGTCCCGCCATCAAGTGTGCTCGCGTCGACGCAGCTTCCGGTTTTGCCCCGACGGCCGCCGCCGCCGACCGAGGAGGGGACCGTTCGTTCGGCAGATACTTTGTCTCTGCCTCTCCGTGAGGTGTGGCCTTCGGTGGCATGCGTGGAGTGGATCCCGCTGCCGTCTTTCTTTTTTTTGTCTGTTTTCCTTCGGGGTTTTTTATCTATCTTCCTTACGCGCATCTATTCTGTTTCTCCCTACGTCTTTTTTTTTCGCCTCCAATGTCCACACCAACACAACCCTTCAAGGGGTTATTGATTTGGCCCCTTCTATTTAGAGACTTCACCTCTGCCTCCATCACCTGGACGTGCCGCTGTTTCCTCTCGGCTGCTCCCTGCTTCCGATGTGAATCGTGAATCCAAGAGCAGGGGCAGATTTCGGCAGATCGTTGACGTCGCTCAACTCTTCTCTGTTCAAAGTCGCCTTTGTCAGCCTCCTCTTGACCGGATTACACTTCACGGCCAATTAAGACGCTCATCTCTTTAGGGATCTGTAGTTGATGCGTTCATGGTGCACGACGATGGCGTTTCCTTTCGAATCCATTGATGGGACCTCATTATTTACTGCTCTATTATCAGATCGAGGCTATTTGTCTAACCGATGAATTAGTCCGGGCACATGGAGCATGGCATTTTAAATTACATCTGTGTGTTTATCTGTGAGGACGCGATCCTTATGTTGTCGAAGAAATTGGCTGCTCGTTGAAACAGGTCTGAGACACGCAGATATGTTTTCGCTGAAAAGAACAGGAATCACCGTGCTTCTTCAAGCTTGTTCATTTTCCTTTTAGCGCTTTAAGACTTAACATACATGACAAATAGCCGAACAGTTTGTTTTGTCGCATAAGACATTCTATTTTTGTGATTTAAAATCATCATTCAAAATTATATGCTTCTTGCTGTCAGCGCCGACAGCTCGTCCAGCCAGGGGCCCGCAAGCTGCAACAGGTTGCGACTATCTCAAGTTCAGCAAGAAAGCCTTTATTTGGCAAGCCTCCGCGGAGGGCCTACAGGTGATATTTTTATTACTAATCCTTACTCCATGTACTAGCTATCCTAGCTACTATTATACAAAATACACTTTGACAAAGAACGTTTTCTTTTGCTTGTTGTATGAGCAGAGGCCTTCACCGAAAAGAAGACGACAGCTGTGCAGGTTGTCCGCAGCTGGTCAGCGGGGTTGGCGGCCGCAAAAAGCGCATGGCTGAGGTGCTAGCTTGCTGGGACAGCACGTAGGCCTGCCCTCACTGCTCCCTCGAACCTGGGGCCTGCTCCAGGAGCGGAGCCTTTGACGAAGCGGTCTAGCACTGATGAGGCCCTTAAAGACTAATTAATCGCTTCCGCGCAGCCTCCGCAGCCCGCCTAGTCCTGCGGCTCTTGATTATGTTTTTTATAAATTTTCAAACATTAAACTTCATTGCTGGTTTTCTCGTTTCCAAAGCATGCAACCATAGAATTCAGGATTTACAAACTCATTGCATAGAGAATGGTTGTCAAAATGAAACATTCGTCAGAGATATATTTGGCAGTGCTAATAATAATAATTATTAACAATTGCTTTTTGGGGAAAGGAAATGGCGCAGTACCTGTCTCATATATCGTTAGACACCTGAACTGCGCCGTAAGGGAAGGGATAAGGGAGGGAGTGAAAGAAGAAAGGAAGAAAGGGGTGCCGTAGTGGAGGGCTCCGGAATAATTTCGACCACCTGGGGATCTTTAATGTGCACTGACATCGCACAGCACACGGGCGCCTTAGCGTTTTTCCTCCATAAAAACGCAGCTGCCGCGGTCGGGTTCGAACCCGGAAACTCCGGATCAGTAGTCGAGCGCCCTAACTACTGAGCCACCGCGGTGGGGTACAGTGCTAAGCACAGAATGCATATTAATACCCCTGTCACATGGGCACTTTAGATCTTAAATGAGTCAATGCTCATCGAGCTCAGCGCAGATCGACGGTTGTCACCCGGCCTCTTTCAAGCGCAGTCGAGCTGGATCTAGCTTGACTCGATGCCGATTCCTCAAGAGCGCTTGAGGTTCCAAGCACAATCAAAAGCACTCTCGCTCTCACGAACCTATAAAAATAATCACTAGTTAACAAAATAAAACCACAATGTTTGTTCTTCTATTTGAATAAAATTAAATACAGAGCATTATCAGGTATTATGCCTGCTTATATGCAAACATGTTTGAAAATAATCTTCACACCACCCTCAATGCTTCGCCGTCAAAGTAAACAAAGATGGATTCCTCCTGCTCGTCGGCGCCCAAACTGTGCAGCGAGCGCGAGACAGCCGCTCTCATCGACTCCTGGCAGGACCGCCTAAATGATTTGCGGCGCCAGAAAAGGAACGCCACAGTATGTGCGGAAATCGCAGAGGCGTTGCGGACCCTCGGGTTCGATCGCACAGCAGCAGAGGTGCGCCACAAGATAAGAAATTTGACGCAGATGTACCGGTAAGTAAACATTTTTAGACGGCCTCCAACTTCGCCGGCATTGGCTTTCTCACCTGCACCTGTTCTGCTTCGCTGCTTTGAATTCACGCTTCACGAGATGTCATTGCACTATAGCTGCATTCGATTCAGTGCTGGTTCACAGCACCAATCCTGAAAAAGTGTTGCCAGCGCGGTGCTGAACCAGTTCTGTGTTGCAGGTTCGGCGCGTCAGCAGCGACAATTTTCAATCGAGCGCAGGCAAGCATGTTTTGTCTTCTTCTCACCGTGGAGGTGTTCAGTTCGCGCGTGTATTTTTTGTGTGCACTCGATTTCAGGCCTAACAATATTTAAGTCGGTCATGGAGGTGACCATGGCAGAGGGTGACGACATGGCATAGTTTTTTGTTATGGAGTAGGTCTACTCTTCGCACAGTGGATACTAGGAAACCGACCCCGTGCTGTCTTTTGCCGCAAATGAATCTTGGACCAATGGCAGTTGAATTCCGAAGTGTTACAAAAGCATGGTTGCAAGCTGTTTCAATTACGAGCTCGCGATGCTCTTCAGACACTGAGAGAGACGTTCTAAGAACCTTCGGAGCGCTTCAAGGCACCAGCATATTTTCCGACGCCTAGGAGAAGCTGCCCGCAAATCGCCGCCGAGAACTCGCCTTGCTCATTTAGCTATTATAAGTAGTGATAAAAAAAGTCCTTTGGCAGCACCAGACGGCTTCCCCACTGCTTAGCGTTAGCGTGAAATTTTGATTCATTACGTCTCCATTCATTTCAAGCACGGCGTCTGAACGTAAAATCTGGTAGACTTGTGTTTGTTTAATATGCACCTAACGACAGGCCTTTATTTTTGCTTTTAAATGCACACTGACCTGCATTTCTGCAATTATGTAAACTTGCGCTACTTTCCTTCCTTTTTAGGGGTTTCAACAAAAACGGAACAACCACAGGCTTTGGCGCCATCCAATGGCCCCATTACACTCGCATCCATTCTTTCTTGGGGTCGTAACCAATGAACGACCCCTCACTCGTTCAATAAGCCCGCTTCTCTGGGGAAGCCACTGAAGAGGAGGTATGTAGATCAAATTTGAGTTTGGCAATGCACTTGCCAAAAAAAGTTGTGCTCTATCATTTCCTCACCTTTTCATTCATATCACCGAATACTTTGAAAATTGGCCTTTATTAGAGTAGCTATGCTGTTGTGGTCATAAAATATGTGGCACGCTGAAAAACTAAATGAACGTGCCAAGGGGACATCACTTACAAAATGCAAACAGCTTGACATTTGTAGTCTGCCTTTTAGCACTGCTGCACGTTGCCTAGCACACAGCATGCGCTAGACTGCATTTGAACCACATTGATGTTTATTTCTAGTTCCATCATCTCAACAACATATTTGTTAGTGCTGTCATCCTGTCTTTTAGCACTACAAACCATCACATAATCCAAAGCATCAACCACCTTATGTTTCAGGTGCGGTCATGATGTCAATGGAATCAGCCTTAGGTGGCAACTAAAGGCATTTGCTGAGGCAGTAAGTAAAGAAAAGATGACCTTAAAAGAAACCTTGTCAATGTATTTGGAAAGCCTGATTAAAGGTAAACTTCTATCCACTAGATGGGAAAAGAATATAAGTGGGTCAGAAAAAAATCCGTCTAATAATCACTGCGCAAAGTTCACAGCTGGTCACTGGATACCTCTTTGTTTCCCACACTCTTAATCCCACAGTTCTCGGATTTCAATGGACCGAAGACATTGGCAGGCAAACATCATAAATTGTCATGCCGATCAATCTTGACACGTTGATGGGCGCCGACACCGGTACCGCTGAGGATGGCAGCCCGCACTGGAAAATTTACAGGAGCCCGCATTGAACGCGGACGACAGTCGGGCCTGAGGTTTTGTAGCCGAGTCGGCGGCCATTGAAGACGGAGGAGCAGAGGGGCAGGCAGGCATCCGCAAGCAGCAAAATACCAGAAAAAAGCTGCCGACTGCTTCTTCTGACTTAAGGCAAGCTTTGCTCACGTAGCAGAGGATGCTGCGTAAGAGCCTTGAAGCGTGTCACAGCAGAGAGATGTAGATGAGGCAGCGGCACTTGACGCTGCAAGAGAAATTGGTAAATGCCATAACAAAGTTTTTTGAATCAAGTTAATAATTTTTCTAAATTTTCAGTGTGATATGTTTCTATTTCGGCGGTTTTTACTTTGACTATGGTTTTTTTTTGTTAGTTTTCAGACTCGTAAGATTTCTTAACGTCTTGCTCCTGCTTTCATATAAGCAAGTGCCTGCGCGATGTTGAGCAGCAATTTGTGTTATTGATGGCAATGTTAACCACATGAAATATGACATCTGATATGACTCGAGATTTTGTCTCTGTAGCGAACCATGACGGCCGCGCCTGGTGCCGCATTGGCAGATCACTGACGAAGCGCCGATGAAGACGAGGCGCCGATGAAAGAAAAAGTTTCGCCGCGCTGCACGAGATCGCTTGGTTTTTGGACTGGCTGTCGGCGCTGCCCGCTGTCCTGCTCGCCGTTTTGTGTCGCCCGCCGTGAACTCTTTCTTCTGACCTATTTGCGTACAAACCCCCTTTCACTTGGTGGAGGTGCGAATTTTCTGCCACCCTGCAGCTTCGAAGTCGTACGCTTCCGCTCATCACCATGCCTAAAGATTCCAGCCCCACTTCTGCCGCGCTGCCACCGACCGTCGTCTGCGCTGGAGCTTTTCGCCAGCGCAATCCTGCTGTATTCTGTGGAACCGGGGACCATGACGTCAAGGGCTGGTTATCCTCATACGAGCGGGTAAGCACCCATAACAAATGGGACGATGCCCTCAAACTGAACAACGTCATCTTCTATCTTACGGACGTTGCGAATCTGTGGTGCCGGAAACCACGAAGCTGACATCACATCGTGGTCCGCCTTCAAGCAAAATTTCGCCGACGTCTTCGGCCGGCCTTCGGTGCCTAAGTTGCTCTCCAAGCAACGCCTACGTGCTCGGGCTCAGCTGCCTGGTGAAAATTTCGCCAGCTGCATTTATGGACGAATGCAGCTGCTGTGGTAGACCTGTGTAGGCGTGTGAATTCTTCGATGCCGGAGCGCGCCAAGATCGATCACATCCTGAAGGGCATCGACGACGACTCGTTTCAGATGCTTCTCGCCAAAAATCCAGCAACCTTCGTCGACGTCCTTGCCCAATGCCAAAGCTACGACGAACTAAGCAAGCGCCGTCTTCTCACTCTCTCTCCACTCTCGCACCCGGAGCCTCTGGGGGCTTTTACGTCTGACTCCGACCACTCGCCACTGTTACACCAGATAAAGCAGTTTTTTCGCGAAGTTGCTCGTCAGCTCTCTCTCGTCCACCCGAGTCCCGACGCTCCCTCTACTCTTGTGCCTCCGCTTCAGCGCGTCATCCGAGAACAAGTCGCCGAGGTTCTTCCTACCCTGCCTGATGTTACTTCCGTCCCTCCTTTGTCGTACGCTGAAGCCGCAGCACATTATAGCCCTCCACTCCTGTGGCGGCGCCCTTGACATATGCCGTCGTGGCTGCGTGGCCTCGGGCTGTGGCGTTTTCACCCAGTCCGCCTGACCTGCGTCCGGCACGGGTCCCACCAGCGGCCCCGCTTCATCCTCCCTCTTCGCGACATTATAACCCTTGGCGCACACCGGACAATCGTCCTATATGCTTTTCATGCGGTTTCCTCGGCCAAGTGGCCCGCCACTGTCGTGGCCGCATGGTCGACGCTCCAGCGTTTGCGCCTTCTGCCTGCTCACCCCAGCTGCTTCGGGCTGCTCCACCTCCGGAAGCGTGCGCCAGCGACCAGCGTCCGTATACGACCCGTCGATCCCCGTCCCCACGTCGCCGTTCACTGTCGCCCATGCACCGTAGCCCTACGTCCGCTGACGAGGTAAACTAAGTTACGCTGTTCCAGAGGCAAGAACTGCGTGCTTTTCGAACAGTTGAAGGCCTCGTTGTTTTTCCACGAACATTCAAGTGGTGTCTGTCGACGGTCTGTCTTTGTCCGCGCTTGTCGACACAGGTGCTGCTGTGTCAGTGATTAATGAGAGACTGTGCCGTCGCCTACGGAAAGTGACGAGGCCATTTTATACATGTCGCTTCTCACTGCAACCGAAGAGAGGATCGCGCATTTGGCAACATGCACAGCGCGGGTTGTCATTGCTGACATTTTGTACTGTGTCGAATTCTTGGTCTTGCCGTCTTGTTCTAACGACGTGATTCTAGGGTGGGACTTCCTGTCAAAAAATAACGCCGTGATCAATTGCGCCCGCGCTGTGGTAGAATTTTCTGCATTGAGCGACGAACTGGCCGACTACCTCCATTTCGTGTGTCCGCAGAAGCTCACCGTCACTGAAGACGTCCATATCGCTCCGGATGCTTCAGGGCTTGTATCCCTCTCGTGCCCTGCCACGCCGGCCGTCACCATTTTATTTACGCCGTCTTCTTCCTTTGTCCATCGCAAAAACCTGCCGCTGCCGTCTGCTGTTCTCGATGTTCACGGAGGTCTCACGAAGATGCTTATGAACAATCCATCTTCTTGCCCGCTTACCGTGCTACGTGGCGAATCTCCTGGTTCAATTCAACCTGCCCACATTCTCTCTGATCTGGATGCCCCCGTTACTTCCCGCCGTTCCTCCATTAACGCTCTTCATTCCGATTCGGCACCTGATCCATTGCCCGACGCCGCTTTCCAAGCCGCCATCGACGACGCTCTTCTTTCCGCCCACTGGACGCAGGTCTCAGCCCTTCTGCTCACGTTTCGCTCCGCTTTCGATATTGCCCACACTCATCTAGGCCGGACTTCCACCGTCGCTCATCGCATAGAGACCGGTTCTCAACCGCCTTTTCGACAGCGGCCATATCGTGTGTCGGCAGCAGAGCGCCGCGTGATTAGTGAACAAGTTGAGGACATGCTATACCGTGGTGTCATCTGTCCGTCTCACAGTCCTTGCTCTTCACCGGTGGTAGCTTTAAAGAAGAAAGATGGCTCAATCCGATTTTGTGTCGACTACCGCCGCCTCAACAAAATTACCCACAAGGACAATTACCCTCTTCCCCGCATCGACCACGCTCTTGATTGCCTCCAAGGCGCTGCGTACTTTTGTTCTCTCGACCTACGTTCCGGCTACTGGGAAGTACCGATGCTGCACCTGGCAGAGAAAAGACGGCATTTGTCACACCCGACGGCCTCTACGAGTTCAATGAGATGCTGTTTGGCCTGTGCAACGCACCCGCCACATTCGAAAGGATGATGGATAACATCAAAGGAAATTCAAATGGCAAAAATGCCTCTGCTGCTTGGACGACGTTGTTGTCTTTTCCGCCAATTTCACCACGCACCTCGTACGCTTACGACAGGTTTTGACTTGCCTGACTGAGGCCGGCCTGCAGCTGAATCTCAAGAAGTGCCACTTCGCCGCTCGGAAGTTGATCATCTTGAGCCACATCGTCTCCAAAGAAGGCATTCTCCCTGACCCGGCCAAGCTCATTGCCGTGGCGCAAATTCCGAAACCTCTGTCGCCCAAGCAACTTCGAAGCTTCATGGGTTTGTGTTGCTATTTCCGGCGCTTTGTACGCAATTTCGCGTCGATCATTGCGCCACTGACGAAGCTACTTGGCGGAAACAATGACATGTCTGGCTGGTTGGCCGAGTGCGACGAAGCGTTCACTACCCTGCGCCATCTTTTGACTTCGCGCCGATACTCCTGCACTATGACCCAACAGCACCTACCGAGGTCCATACGGATGTGAGTGGCGTTGGCGTCGGAGCTGCATTGGCTCAGCGAAAAGATGGGTTTGAAGAATACGTACTTGCGTATGCGAGTCGCGTGCTCCCCGAAGCTGAATCCAACTATTCCTTCACGGAGAAGAAATGTTTAGCTATTGTATGAACACTAATAAAATTCCGGCCCTATCTGTGCGGTCACTGGTTTGATGTCGTCACGGGCACCCATGCGCTCTGCTGGCTATCGTCTATTAAACGTCCATCCGGTCGCCTCGCTCGATGGCCTCTTCGCCTTCAAGAGTTTGACATTCGCGTCATCTACCGTTCCGGCCGTAAGCACATGGACGCCGATGCTTTGTCTCGGTCTCCCATTCCCAGCGACGCTGTCTGCTCCTCGGCGACAGATCCCGTGCTTTCGTCTCTTACCATCGCTAATATGCCTGCGGAGCAGCGGAAAGATCCGTGGCTTGCTTCCCTAATAGACGCCGTGTCTTCGTCACAGAACGCTGCGCCTTCAAGAACATTACGGCGCCAAGCTACACACTTTGCCCTTCAGGATGGCCTTCTATACCGCCACAAAACATGCCTGATGGTTGGCGGTGGCTTCTCGCAATTCCACGCCATTTACGATCTCAAATTTGCGCCTCTTACCACTATGGTGACTATGGGATAGGCTCTATAAATTGCAGGGGAGAGTTATAAGTCGACTTCGCGGACAGAAATAATTTACGGATCATGAATACCTTCTTCCGCAAACGAGAAAACAGGAAGTGGACCTGGAAGAGCCCCAATGGAGAAACTAAAAATGAAATCGACTTCATATTATGCGCCAAACCTGGCATCATTCAGGATGTGGCTATCCTCGCAAAGGTGCGTTGTAGCGACCACAGAATGGTAAGGTCTCGAATTAGCTTAGACTTGAAAAAGGAACGGAAGAAGCTAGTGAAGAGGAAGACCATTAACGAGTTAGTCGTAATAGGGAAAGCACAGCAGTTTGGAATAGCGCTGCAAAACAGATATTCGGCTTTAACTGAGGAAGACAATCTTGATGTTCATACAATGCACGATAATCTGACATCAATAACAACGGAGTGCGCAGTAGAAGTAGGCGGTTGGACAATTCGACAGTATACCGGAAAGCTATCTCAGGTGACGAAAGATCTGATTAAGAAACACCAAAGCATGAGGGCGTCTAACCCTACCGACAGAATAGAACTAACAAAGCTATCAAAGTTAATAAATAAGCACAAAGTAGCCGACATAGGGAAGCTTAATATGGGGAGAATCGAGCATGATCTAAAGAACGGATGTAGCCTAAGAACTGTGAAGAGGAAACTAGGCATAGGTAAAAACTAGACATATGCATTAAGATACAAGCAGGGCAATGTCATTAGCAATATGGATAAGATAGTTAAGGTAGCCGAAGAGTTCTACACAGACCTGTACAGTAGCCAATGTAATCAGAGCGTTAATGAGAAAGACAGCAGTGCACAGCAATGCGTCATCCCGCCAGTAATGAAAGATGGAGTAAAGAAAGACTTAGAAACAATGAAAAGCGGGAAAGGAGCTGGGGAGGATAAGGTAACAGCAGATCTGTTGAAGGATGGAGGGACATCGTGCTAGAAAAACTAGCCACCCTGTTTACGCAATGCCTTATGAATTCGACTGTACCAGAAGCTTGGAAGAATGCAAACATTATCTTAATTCATAAGAAGGGAGACGCCAAGGACTTGAAAAATTACAGGCCGATCAGCTTTCTATCCGTTGCCTACAAAGTATTTACTAAGGTAATCGCTAATTGAGTAGGGCAACGTTAAACTTTAATCAACCAAATGATCAGGCAGGCTTTCGTAAAGGATATTGGACAATAGATCATATTCACACTATCAATCAGGTGATAGAGAAATGCGCAGAATATAACCAACCTCTATATATAGCTTTCGTTGATTACGAGAAAGCATTCGACTCAGTGGAAACCTCACCAGTCATACAGGCATTGCGTTATCAGGGGGTAGAAGAGCTCGACTACTGATCCGGAGTTCCCGGGTTCGAACCCTACCACGGCGGCTGCGTTTTTATGGAGGAAAAACGCTAAGGCGCCCGTGTGCTGTGCGATGTCAGTGTACGTTAAAGATCCCCAGGTGGTCGAAGTTATTCCGGAGCCCTCCACTACGGCACCTCTTCTTCGTTTCTTCTTTCACTCCCTCTTTTATCCCTTCTCTTACGGCGCGGTTCAGGTGTCCAACGAAATATGAGACAGATACTGCGCCATTTTCTTTCCCCCAAAAAAACCAATTATATATATATATATATATATATATATATATATATATATATATATATATAGAAGAGCCGTATGTCAAAATACTGGAAGATATATATAGCAACTGCAAAGCCACTATAGTCCTCCATAAAGTCAGCAATAAAACTCCAATTAGGAAGGGCGTCAGGCAAGGAGACACGATCTCGCCAATGCTGTTCACCGCATGTTTACAGGAGGTATTACGAGGCCTGAATTGGGAACAGTTGGAAATAAGAATAAATAGAGAATATTTAAATAACCTGCGATTCGTTGATGACATTGCCTTGATGAGTCACTCAGGAGGTGAACTGCAAATCATGATCAAAGAGTTAGACAGGCAGAGCAGAACGATGGGTCTAAAAATTAACATGCAGAAAACCAAGTTAATGTTCAACAGCCTAGCAAGGGAACGACAGTTAACAATTGGCAGCGAGAGCCTAGAAGTTGTGACGGAATACGTCTACTTAGGGCAGGTAGCGACCGCTGATCCGGATCATGAGAGGAAGATAACTAGAAGGAATAAGAATGGGATGGAGCGCATATGGCAAGTTCTCAAAGATCATGAGTGGCAATTTACCAATTTCCATCAAGAGAAAAGTGTACAACAGCTTCATCTTACCGGTACTCACCTACGGGGCAGAAACGTGAAAACCAGCGAAAAGAGTTCAGATTAAGTTAGGGACAACGCAGCGAGCTATGGAAAGAAAAATGATAGGTGTAACGTTAAGATAGCGGAAGCGGGCAGAGTGGGTGAGGGAACAAACACGGGTTAATGACATCCTAGTCAAAATCTAGAGAAAGAAATAGGCTTGGGCAGGACATGTAATGCGTAGTCAAGATAACCGCTGGTCCTTAAGGGTAACGGAGTGGATTCCAAGAGGAAGTAAGCGTTGCAGGGGGCGGCAGAAGGTTAGGTGGGCGGATGAGATTAAGAAGTTTGCAGGCAAAGGGTGGATGCAGCTGGCAAAGGACAGGATTAATTGGAGAGACATGGGAGAGGCCTTTGACCTGCAGTGGGTTTAGTAAGGCTGATGATGATGATGATGACAAAAATGAATATCCAAGGAATGCTATTCAAGCCAGGCAGTTCATTTGTATGCCATTAATGCATGGTGATTTGAAAGCCTGTGGGGTGCACTGGCTCAAACACTGGATCGGCTAGAGCCCCAGTCAGGTGCCATTATAGGCCAATATTGGAGTCCGTTTTCCAATGTATTCGACCAATCCCGGGCCATTATCAGCGTGCTGCTTGGGATGTGCAACCTGGGTGTATTGATGAATGGTGTTGCTTGGGCTTGTTTTATCCCACTTTGTTTGCCACATGTATCCAACGTTAAACAGTCGAAGAGCGCATCATTATGCATGCTAATTTTAGTTATTGATTTATATCATATTTTCTTAGTAACACTTTTGTCTCAACTTAAACCAAAGAGGCACACCACGGCATACATTACTGTAACGTTTGGAGCCGTTTTGGAGCAATCGATGACCGCGCTCCATGTTTTCCGCTTCTAAGTTTTGTGGAATCGAGCATGAAGCTTGCTCTTCATTCTAGTTTTCCCGCATGCAGTCAGCCAGTAGGTTAACATCTTCACACAGTCGTTTCCATGTCACGTTTAACATTCCGAATTGCCTATCAAGCGTTCTTGAAGCATTGCGTAATCCTGTCACCCCTTTCATCCCTCCTCTTCTAGATGTCACACACAGTCGTTTTTTGTCGCGGCTCGCAAGAGTACTGGCACTCGCCGCACAAAGCCCTATTTTGTTTGTTATTTTGCTTGTACTGTCTTTCTCCAACCCGTTTTTTTTCTTGCGCCCAGCTACGCGCTGCGCCGCTCATCCACTCACTCTGGATTTACCTCTACCACTTTTTGAGGTGCTCTTTCACTTTATGCAACAAAATATAGAAGAAAAATTATTATTATTATTATTATTATTATTATTATTATTATTATTATTATTATTATTATTATTATTATTATTATTATTATTATTATTATTATTATTATTATTATTATTATTATTATTATTATTATTATTATTATTACATAACGTGGTCATCATTGGGTGACCCTTGTGTTTCCTTCCGAATTGATGGCGTTCGCCGGTTCTGAGCATTATGGATCAGTTTTTTGTATTCATGTAAACTGTCAATCGACGAAAAACAAGGCGGCTGAACTTGAGGCCATGTTTAGCACCCTCGATCTTGAGTTTCATATTGTCATGCTGTCAGAAACTTGGTATGACCGAAGAGCACTTCCCCAGCGGCTTCCAAACTACGATTGTTTTATTCGATCGAGAAGTGCTTCACGGAATAGTGGCGTCTTCGTGCTAGTGTTTAAGAATTTTTAAGTGTCAGTAATCATTATGAATGGCTGTCCGTCTGACACGCGCGTATAGTATGCTGTTTTTTATCGTCAACCAAATGGTAATACCGATTGCTTTTCGCGCTTGCTTCAGAGGCTTTTCGAAAGTGTTCCTGATTTTAAGTGCGGTGTTATCATATGTGGTGACTTCAGTATATATCTTTGAGGTTATGAGCCGCCGGGGTGGCTCAGTGGTTACGGCGCTCGGTTGCTGGCCCGAAAGACACGGGTTCGATACCGGCCGCGGCGGTCGAATTTCGATGGAGTCGAAATTCTAGAGGTCCGTGTACTGTGCGATGTCAGTGCACGTTAAAGAACCCCAGGCGGTCGAAATTTCCGGAGCCCTTCACTACGGCGTCTCTAATAGCCTGAGTTGCTTTAGGACGTTAAACCCCCTTGAAACAAACCATATCTTAGAGCTTACAGCACTCTGAGGCATGGACTTGAGCTCGTGTTGCGCTCTTAAGGCTGCCGTAGTGTCATCCATTTCCCTACTGGAATTACTTCCGATACTTCATCATGTCTTGATTAGGACATCACGTACAGCAGTCAGGCCGATATGAAATATGCTGTTATTTCATATCGTGTCAGCGGCCACATTCCAGTTTTTAAGATTCAAACGTAAAACATAATATCAAAATCAACGTCCTCCTATATTTGAAGCAATCACCAGTGATAACCTAGATCGCTTTCGTTAAGAACTGCGTAAAGTTGGCGGGAGTTTGTTTATGCTAGAGGCCTGTGTAATTCTAGAGGCCTGTGTACTGTGCGATGTCAGTGCACGTTAAAGAACCCCAAGTGGTCGAAATTTCTGGAGCCCTTCACTACGGCGTCTCTCATAGCCTGAGTTGCTTTCGGATGTTAAACCCTCCAAAACCAAACCAAACCTTTATTTGTCCAATTAACTTTAACAAATATAGAAAATAGTTCAGACTCTCTTTTCTGCACCATAACGGCCAGATGTGTACCTAAAGAAGTAAATATTATTCGCAACTAAGTGTTGCTTTTCATTGACAGAAGGCGGAACCTACAGCCGTCGATCGCCGATGGTCAATAAAAGGCAGCTAGTTTCTTCGCACAACAAGGCGTTTTACTCTAAAATTGAGAAAAAGGTAGCGGAGAGGAAAAATTGTAGCCTGCACTCATTAGCTACACAATGCGCGTTCCATGCCGTGAGTTGAGTTGAGGTGTTGAATGCTACAGGTGGGGTTAGCCTTGCTTTATCTGCCAGCAATTGCTCCACCGTAGCGTTCCTTCTATATTAACAATGTCCTCAAGCCTCTCGCATCTACACCGCTGTGCGCACAGTCTCTTATAATAGCCCACATTCTCTCCCGTAGTCACCATCTATGCACACAATCAATCCACACAGTCCACATCATAGTCCACTCCAGAAGTCACCATCTATGCACATATTCAGTCACAGTAGAACATAGGCTATTGTAGTGCCACAATCCATACACACATTCACTCACATTATAACGTAGTCCACTCCGGAAGACACCATGTACGCGCACATTCCATCACAGTAGGCCATAGTCCGTTCCTGCTGTCACCATTTAGAAACAAGATCCGTGTCCTGCAGACACGTTAAACGAAGGCATTCAGCCTCCCTTCTGCATGTCTGGTTTCCACTCGGGTAGACAATGTCTTGAACTGTGCTGTGACGGGTTCCTGTCTTCTTGAAGTTAGCGAACATCACATGCCTTTCCGCGTTGTATTCTGGGCACTACTAATATAATGTTCGATAATCCCGCATACACCACATAAAGAGCAGAGCGGAGACGATGCTATGCCGCGAATGCTGCATACTGCATACCGCATATGCCGCGAGACGATGTTATGCTGCGAGCAGAGGCCGTGCGAATTCGATGCAGAAGGGTCGCCTGAGATCTTTTCAGTCCTTTGGGCACACATGGTTTGTGGGACGCTCTCCACAGGGTACTGAAGTGATCGAGCACCATTTTCCTGCAGCGACTTTTTCCATCTTGAGGTACTTTTTTTGATGAAATAATTGAGAGAGCTTTATGGGCGAGATTGTCTGCCACCTCATTACCGTTGACTCCTATAGGAGAGGGCACCCATTGGAACTGTATAGTAAAGCCTCGGCTGTGCAGATTCAGCACCAAGCGCAAAGAGCTTATAGACAAGGCATCAGTGAGGAATCCGCACTCTTATCTCTCAAAGGCAGATTTTGAATCAGTTAGGATGACAACAGGTTGAGCCGGACAATACCCTAATTTCCGCAAAGCCGCCTCAATAGCAACACTTTCAGCCGTTGTGGAGGATGCGACAGCAGTACAGCGTACGTACCACTTACAGTCCAAAGAAGGAATGTAAAAAGCCGTTTCGCTGGCTTGTTTGACCTTGTCCACAGAACCATCCGTGAAAATTTGAAGATGGCAGGCATACTCTGTTTCCAAGTGTTCAAGTACAAGAGAACGCGCTGCGGCCAAAGGAGAGCTGCACTTTGCACTCACATTGGGAATTGTGACCTTACAGTCGAGGGTCGGAAAAAACCAGGGGGTTTCAACTGTTTCCTTTGCTTTCGGACATTAATACCTAAAGAAATAAGAGTATTGAGTGCCAAGTAAGCCTTCGACTCATATCTCTTGCAGAGCCGCTGGAGAAGGAATCGCCCAGCTACCGTCTCTCCTAGGGCGGTCAAGATGCATTAGTAGCCTCTGAGAAGAGATAAGGCTAAGAGGTTTCGATAGGGACTCATGAAGTACTGCCTTATTCGCAGCCGCCTGAGGAACTCTAATGAGTCTTTTTAGGCCCTGTCTGTGGACAACTTCAACACGTTCAAGTTGTGATGCCGAGGATGAAATTAAAGGTAATTGATACATTATGCAGCTGACCACCAGCGCTTCATGAAGTTTGACCATTGAAGAATGGCTTCCCCATTGCTCACGGGCAAATCTACAGATCACATTGAAACGAGAAGATATTAATGAAACAATCGCGTCTACAGCTTTTCGCCACTGTAGACGGGAGTCAATAATAGCGCCCAAGAAAGGCGTGTGGTTGAATTGACGGATGCAAGAGTGGCCGAGGTCTATCCTCAGCCGCGCTTGACGTCTTCCTACACCTGGAAACAGAACAAAGCCAGATTTTTCCACTGACAGAGACAACCCTACACCTTGAAGGTAAGCTTGTGCCGAAAGTAGAGCCTGTCGAGCTATCAGGGCTAATCACTTGTGTTGGTAGCCAGTAATCCAAATACAGATATTGTCAACATAAAGTGACGTACGCACTTGCCTGCAAGTATTTTTCAACAAATCGGGAAGGCTAGCCATTACGACGTTAAAGAGAGCGTGGGGGAAAGAACACTTCCTTGAGGCACACCTCGTGATAGAACCATTTCGTTGCTTAACGTACTCCCTAACCATGCACGAACCGCGCGATCACTTATAAACTTTTAAATGAATCTTAACATATGGCCTTGTATGCCCATGTCTTGCAAACTGTTTAGAATTGAGCTCTGAAGCACGCTGTCGTAATCTTTCGCAACGTCAAGAAAAATGGCTAAGGTGGAAAGGCCGTAAGCTCTCTGCTGTTCAATGTGACTGACCAAGTCTAAGACGCTATCTTGGGCACTAAGACCTCGGCGGAATCCTGTCATACATGTTGGCAGTGCCTTGCTGTCCTCAAGCCACCACGATAAGCGTTCATTTACCAGCTTCTCCATTAACTTAGCCACGCAGGAGGTCAATGACACAGAGCGATACGAGGCAAGGTCTGTCATGTCTTTGCCAGGCTTCTGTACTGGAACTACATGTGCCACCTTCCATGACGGAGGAACATCGCCAGTCTCCCAAACTCGATTGATGAAGTTGAGGAGCTCCTTTCTGAGTTGCAAGGGCCGATTATTCAGCATTTGATTGGTGATGCCATCGGGACCTGGTGCACAACGGCGCCGCAGACCACTGAACGCAGTCTGGAGCTCACGAAGCGTGAACGGGACGTCCATGATAGACCTGGAGGAAGCAGGTTGTGTATATATATATATATATATATATATATATATATATTCCAGAATCAGCGCGTACGAGTGCGTCTGCAAAATCCTCTGCCAAGCACGCGATAGGTTTTCCTTGCGTATTGCAAGAGCTGCAAAAGGCTTCGAAAGGCGAGATTCTCCAGCAAGGTTGCCAATAACTCACCACATTCTCGTCATCGGTGAGAACACAGTCAAACTAGCGCAGAATGAGGCCCATTGCGACCTGTACAGCTTGTTCGTGTGCCGTCTAATAGCAGTATTCATACCATTGAAGGTCGTCTTCAGTTGCATGTCGTTCTTCTTTCGCATTAGTTGGCGCTCCGCCCTTCTCGCTGCGCAAAGGTTCATGAGTTTTAAATCCAGGGCCGGAAAATGATCAGGTAGCTTGACCGCCGTAGTTGCTGCTAGCTTACATGAATTCATTTTGTCAACAACATCACCAGAAACACTTTCTAGGTGCTCTCTGTACTTGTCCCAGTTGACCACATTGCTAATTTTAGGACCATGCATAAGAAAGTCGGCAGCAAACACAAAAATCGGATAGTGATCACTTCCCATGCGGTTAGGCGCTATTGACCAACTCACGCGGACGTCAGATGAATGCAGTGTCAGGTCTATAGCTGTCGCTGAGGCTGGAGGCCGGAAGAAAGTGGGGCTTCTGTCATTTGCAACACACAGGTCCAAACTATCAATAACCTCTACGAGTTTGCGTCCTCGAGAATCCATGTTCTTGCCACCCCAAACGGCATGATGGGCGTTGAAATCACTGCAGATGATTTTAGGAGCTGGGCAGCGGTCGCAGAGCTGCTGTAGAAACAAATCCAATGCTTCCTTCTTCCGCGGAGACACGTACACGGATGCAATAGAAAAGGTTCGAGAGCCGAGCTGTATTCTCACAGCCGCTACCTCAATGTCATCTGTGCAAAGATCGGCAACGCTTAAAGAAAAATGTGGAATTTTCCCTCTTATGTAAAGCGCAGCACTTCCTGCAGGAAATTGCTTTATGCTGCAGTTTTTATGGGCGACTTATCCAGTCAAACATCTTCCGCTTGGTAGGCCAGATTGTGACATGGCCAATACTGGAACACAAGTCTATTTCAAGAATAGATTTAGTTCAGCTAACCGACTTAAAATCCCAGCGCAGTTCCACTGCAATATAAACGGCACTTTTCAGTGCATATGAAATCCACGAGGTTTAACACCATCCATTTTAGATCGCAAGGAAGTTTGCTGCGAATGTTTAATTAGGGACTCAAAAGAAAGCACTAGCTGTAGGAAGTTCTTCAGGTTACCAGGCGCCATCGCTGGAACATGTGAACGCAGGGCTCCAAACAAAACATGAAGAAGGTCAGACATACCTTGATTTTTGAGCTCCTTATTTTGCGCAATGCACTCACAACATCGATAAAAGATGCCGACGGGGACACCCTCTTGGCAGCAGTGGCTGGTTATTTTGTCACTTGTGCTTATGATGGTCCCCCTTGCCGTGAAGTCTGGCTGTTATCCGGTCGCTCAGGAACATGGACACTTTTGCTGGAAGTCGAACAACCGACTCGCACGCTATTTACCTTGGCGTCTTGCTGGGCTCAGGTCTCTTAGGGACAGTGTTGGGTAAAGCAACATCAGACTCCAAAACTGGGAACACGTCTAATCCTGGGACAGGCGTATCAGTCGGTTGGGTTTTGGGACCACCATTAAAGGATATTCGACGGTGCAGTGCACTCAGACGGAAGGGGCAGCCTGCGAAACTCGCTGGATGATCACCACTGCAGTCGGCGCAAGCAAAATCGGCCTTGAAGTTTTTAAAGTCGTGGTCGCCTCTGCACCGCTTACAGCGTCGATCCTTTGTGCAAATTTTGGCCACGTGCCCAAACCGTTGGCATCTAAACACCGTGGAGGAGCTTCAGTGAAATCTGCAACTGCGTGTTTTGTGAATCCCAGATCAACTTTTCCGGGGTGCTCTGAGTTGTGAGCGAATGGCAACACCATAGAGTTCGTAGGTTTCGCAGCCTATTCTTTTCCTGGAGACTCCACACGACGCACAAGTCGTTTCACGTGCAGAACATCTTGTGGTTTCAGATAATCATGTAGGTGGCGTTCTGAATACCACTTTGGTACACCCTTAATAACACAGGTGTTCTTCATGTAGGAACGGGACAACCGCACGTTAAATGTGATGCCAAAAATCTGAGAGTTCTGCAGGAGCTTGTAAACCTGCTCTTCCGTCGTGACATCCAGCTGAAGAGCCCCGTGCATGGTGAACCGACTTCGAATCGGAGCTGATCCTAGCAGTGATTGAATGGCGCGAAAAGTAAGATGGGATTCTTCTCTCTTAACCCTCTTTTCTGTGGGCTCAACCACTACCGGGATCCCTACTGTTCGTTGTTTGCGATGACTCACCAACTTGAAGCCCTCGTTTTCCACGTCAGCTATATCGGCCACTGACTCGTCACTGTCCACGATCGTTGACTCATCCCCACTAAGCGATGAGGTGTCGCTGGACGGGTGGTTGTGTCCATGTTCTGGTCGCCCGACAGCCTGGGGATTTTATGGCCGCCTCTTCCGAGCCAGATTCTTTTGAATGGCGTGGTCCCTTTAGGCTTGTCGGCGCCGGAGCAGCCGTACTTTTCCCATAGGGACAGTACCGCCTTGAAGATGCTGCCGTCCTCGAATATTCAAATAAAACTAGGTAAATTAGGGAAAATTAGGTAAATACACAGATCTGAGGCGACAGGAGATCGAGAAACGTCTTCGTCTTCTTCTTCCAGCCGTGCCGTGCTCAACCAAGATGCCGTGACTACTTGCAGTCTGCAACATCGCTGAATGTAAGTTGGCGCTGTGGTGGGACGGTTGTGCAGAGGGTAATTTACGTTTTTTTTTCATTGATGCAGGCACTGCAAGAACGGCCAGATGCTGCTCTCCGCTTTTTAGTTTTTCTGCAGCAAATAAATAAAGGAATGAGATAATTTTTTTTGCTGTGTTTCTCTTAATATGTGCGTAGCGAGACTCCGCAGACGATGTTTTCATAGGCTCGCTATGGTACGAAGCGCACGCATGCCCATTGACACCTGAAAGTTAACTTGCAAGCTAACTCGAAAGCTCAATGCAGAGCCACACCGCCGCAGTTATCGAAAACCAATAGAAACGCCGAAAAACCTCCTCTGGCATTTCAAACGCGGCGGTGTTGCAGTGCGTCGCTGGCGACTGACCATTTGTGCACATGAGCGGTTTCAAGCTGCCAAGGCATTACACACGGTCATGATGCTGGACGCTACAACACATAATAGAGAGTTCTAGAATATAAAATAATATTCTGAGCGCAGTAATAGCAAACATTCTACGGGACATTACGGTTTATGTTACATTGTTCAGTGTACGCACAGGAGGTAACCCCAATGAGAGTGGCGCCTTCCGGTTTGAATGATGACAGCAATTTGTGCATCAGACCGGTGCTCGTTAGGTCTGCGAGCTACCGAATCGTCCAACGAAATAAAAAAACAGCCCGAATTTTTCGTCCATTCAATTTGTTATAGGCAAGACAAGACGAAGCGTAAGTCTCATACCCAGTTTATAGCCAGTTCACGGGCTGAAAAACGCAGTAACATCGACGAGTTCACTGCGAAGTTAGAGGCTCTGCTTCAAAGCCCGTCGCCATGTTGGGTGTCGTGCATCTGCTGCGTAAGCTATGTGTTTGACGTCACCATCCGGTTTCTACGAGCCTTTTCGCTGCATTCGAACCACCACATCCGCTTCCGCCATTTCGACCAATCAGGTGTGTCCGCTGCGACAGGTTGTAACGCTTTTTCTTATGACACAAAAGCTAAATAGGAACCCTGAACTGTACATTGTCATGAACCGTGGGAAAATCTGTGGCGATGTGCTTCCCGGTTGTTTCACAGACCATTTCATCAGTATCTGTCCGCAAACTGCCGGCCTGAGAGCAATCCATTTCATTGATGCTCACTGCACGGAGTCGACATTTTTGAACCCTTGAAATAAACTTGAAATAAAACTTCTTTTGCACCAGCTAGGTAACAGTAGGGCCTGTGATGCTGATGGCGTGCAGATCGAGCCTGTCAGGTTTGTGCTTGATTTTATTTCACCTGTTCTTCCTCATCTTTACATTGCCTTTCAAAAGGCCAATTTTCGAGAAGAAGGCAGGTGGCAATGGTGCATGCTCTGTGCAATTAAGGTAACAAATCACAAAAATCGAACTATAGGCCAATCTTCATGCTCTAGCTTTTGTCAAAAGGACTTGAGAAGATAATAATTTTTAGGTTATCTCGAATATTTTGACAAGCACTGCTTATAACCCCACATCAGCATGCCTTCTGCAAATGCATTCCGACTGAATTTGGCGTGCTTTAAGCGAAAAGAACTAATTCTAGAAAATTTTGAGGCACGTTGATTAACTTTAGGCGCTTTTGTCGACTTCTACAAAGCTTTCGATTCCACTGACTATACATTTGCATCGTAAATTCACTTATTATAGCATTCGAGATAAGGCCCTCGACTTACTTGAGTCATGCTTGTGTCACAGAAAGCGATTTGTGTATGTAAACGGCTTATCATATAATGTCCTTCCTCTTCATGTGGATGTCCCTCAAAAAACCATTTTGGCCCTTTCTTTTGTCTAACATTTCAATCAACGATCTTACTGACATTGACCTCGACATCACGTTTATTACTATGCCGATGACATCAGACTTCTCTTTTCATCTAACTCCCCATATGGTTTGGTCCTACATGCTAACAGCGTGCATTCTAAATTACATCAATATTATCTCGAACACTGACGAATAATCAACACCGAAAGAACCAATGCCTTACTCTATCAATAAAAAATATGATTATCGCATTACCTGGAGATATTGTGTTTAAGACATGTTCAATTGAAGTTGTACGATAAATCAAATGTTTGGACGTGCACTTTGATCACGAGACGCTCTAGCAGTTCCATAAAAATTTCTTCGTTGCAAACTGTCACAGATCCTGGATGTCGATTCTCTCAGGTACCTGCCTCAATTCATAAAACTGCTATTTTATAATGCACTTTTTCTCTCTCACCTTAGTTAGTGCTGTCACGTATGAGGCCACCTTCAAATACAAACATTCATAAGTTGTTTGATTTTCAGAAGAATGTTCTCCGTGTGACTTGAAATAAGCCTTACGACTTTCATTCCAGTGTTCTTTTGAGTCCGCTCAGAACCCTAAAATTGCCTGCCTTAATAAAATAATAACTAGAAGACATAAAAATATTGCTTCGTAGGCTTTGTCACTAATCTGAAAAAACATAGCCTCTGATACAATTGGAGCTCCCGAGACTTGGTGTGTTCGTCAGAGAGGTGAGCAAATTCCCCTATCTACTTTTCTTCCCCCACCCTCAGTTTTTAATCCATGGCTCTTATTCATCCCCACCCTCAATTTAAACGTTATCCCACCCACCCTCAGCCACAATTCGAAAAATGTGCTAGCTCTCAATCGCCATCACATCATCAGCCCTCACTCACCGTCACTAATAGTGTTTTTAAAAATGGAGTTATTTTTGTAGTCTGCAACATCTAGCGAAAATATTGTGTAATAAACATATAAGACAAGCCCTCAAGGCACTAATGAACGAGAGGCTAGATCCTTATATATGTGTGTGTGTATTCGTACGCATGTACGTTTGAGCTAAAACGTGAGACAAAACCACGACAGCTACGAGTTGAGTCCCAGAATATCACTCTGACTTTACTTCTGGCACGAACTGCATGCATACATGTGTCCTGCACTTATAGCATTTTATTATCTATGAGCACTCTTGAATGAGTCAGCGCGTTGTTGTGTGTGTACAAACACCTATGTATGCCAAGAATCTTTAGAAAACAATGCAGTAGCGTTTACTACGACAATTACAATAAGTGCTAAGCACAGAAAGACTCATAACAAGGAAAGTTTGTAGGTCGTTTAATCACCGTTAACAGATGACATTCTGATAGCACTGGGTCTTCTGAATGTCACTGGTTCTAATCTTCCGTCATTTCTTGCGGTTTGCTGGATGATCTTCTGATGACGCTGCCAAGCGGACAGATCGAAGATGATGAAGACTACGCTTTCAAACGCTTTCAAACTACAACGTGAGAGAGTGACAGTTTAGCAAATTACGAACGCGGGTACGTGACGATGACAACTACATTGCAAGCACAGCTCGAGAGCTTGGCAGTTCACTTAGACAGGATGTTAAGATTTCTCCAAACTGACTGCTCATCCGAGGGAAGTGTTTGAAGTGGCCGACTCTAAACTGGAGTGGCACTGCCTCTTCGTGATGTGCTAAGCCTTACCTCGCGTCTAGTGTTCTAGTATCGCGTCTGTCTTCTAGTCTGTCTATTGTGGCGTTTTCTAAAAGCTTTGCAAATTATTTAGTTATTGTAAATGCAATATATTTTCAATTAAATAAATACCATGCTTAAAAAGTTGTGGCGATGGCGTAATGGCATGATGTAGCGGCCAGCGGAACTGATTTTTTAGCGCCGCCGCAAGTTCGGATTTTGCTCCCACAGCTATGAAGTTTATTTTGTTTGTGCCTTTCCTAAGTGCGATGCCGGCTTTCCGCTGCATTGAGGCTCTTATGCTGTCGCTTAAAATAAAACACTATTCAGGGGACTTGATGATAAAGCAAGGCGCTAAAATGTAGCATTTGGGCTGAATAATGGTAATCACTAACTCCCTGAGTCTGCAGTGAACGATTCCTGTGATCGCCATTTCAGTGCTCTAGCGCTTCCACTCCGCTGACAAGCAACTGTCTGCCTGTCCGAAGCTTGCTTTTGGCACGTGGGTCACCTGCGTCGCGTGACGTCAACACAAGCTGCCCACAAGATTATGAGCAAACATCTCACAGTGACGGTTAAATTAATGACTAGTCGCGAAAGATTGCTCAGGAAGAACATGGGTCCCATAAGCACCAGCGATGGCAGCACCTGCCATTGCAGGGCAGTGGCGCGTAGCTTAATTGCTGCAACTCTGCACTTGAAGCGGAATCAGGACTCCCAGCCATCTGTGAATGTAGAAAAAAAACAATTCTACCGCAGTACGTCTAAAATAATGCAATATTCAGCAAACTTGCATCATATAATTATCAACCCAAGTAAGCCAGTTAAGGTCAAGCAAAGGCATTGAAAGTCAAGATTAAACTATGATAAGCCAGGGCTAATGTTGCTAGTGCATTATAATTCATAATTAACACCAGGCAAAACAGCGCGTGGTTTTTGCTTCTACTTCTACGCACTATCAAAACGCTGAGTCTCAATTCCCTACCATGCCTGCAAGAAATTTCTTTCGTAAGAAGATGCGCTAATACATGGTCACACGTCTCGCCAGGGACCGAAATAAACCAAGAGATGTTCCTGTTATTTGAAGAGCAGAAAAACGTTTTCTTTTTTTTAGCACCTCGTACATGCAAGGCGGAGCGAGCGATGATTCAAACCAAGCTGGTTAAGCTGCTGCTGATCTTTTTTTCTAAGGCAAGAGCGCAGTTGTTGGCTCTGCCAACACATTGTGGCACCGGGTTCCTATACCAGTATTCAAGCAAAAATAAAAAAGTAGAAAGACGACAAGGCTGTGCTGAACTATTCACAGTGTGAATGAAAAAATTACACACCAACGCTGCCAACAGAATATTCTCTACTTTGATTTGACAGTGGAATTTCGTAGTAGTAGTTTGCTGCGCTGCAGCCAGTTCTTTGAACCATCACTGAGCAAAAAATTGATTTCTTTCCGGAAAGCATGGCTCAGAATTTGGGAATTCAACAGCCTTACTAGGTATAAGTTCTACAAGCTTTACCGTTCACTCTGTCAGAATCGAGGCTGATAATGAAAATTTTGACTGCAGTACCAGAGATTACGTTGGACCGGCTGCCACGGGCACGGCCCAGCAAGTGCCCCCTTGTTAGTGCACTGTACAGGGTGTTTCACCTAAGACTTTATAAAATTTTTAAAAATAGCCTTTTAAGTTAGAAAATCACTTTTTTCGGCATAGCATAGTGAGTGGTGTGGTAAATACTGGTGACGGAAGAGGTGTGCGGCACCCCGCCTTTCGTGGTGTGCTTTCAAAGTGCAGAAAGTACGTCTTCCCAAGGGACCCTCACCCTAAAAACTAGAGCTTTAAAACAGGAATTCATACCGGTCTTCACAGACAAAAACTTCGCAGTGTGACTCGGGCTCCCACCCTTGCTCTCAAACAGTCTTTCTTGCCCTCCATCACCCTCACCTCTTCATGTCTTCCCTCACTACAGTACTAGAGACGACTAGGAAATATAATCAAGGATAGTCGAGCGAAAAAAGAGAAAAAAGAAGAAAAACTAGCAATGTGGCAGTGGAACTGCAGAGGTTATAAAAGAAAACAAGGGCTATTACAACAATACATTGACACGCGAGTATTACCTCCGGACATAATTGCGCTACAAGAAACAAACGTAGAACCAAAATTACAAGGCTGTACGGGCTACGAAAACCTGGAGGAAGAACGAAAAAGGACAGCGATTCTAGTTAGCAAAAGCCTCACGGCCAGACAAAGTGACAGGATAGCTGACACGGACGTAGAACATGTAATAGTCGAACTAATTCCAAAACAGAAAGGGCAGGAGAAAGCACATTCGTAGTCAATGTATATAGTTATCCTAAGCAAAGAAGGCTAACTTTGAAGAGCTATTTAAAGGAGCCAACAAAATCGCAAAAGGAAATGCGCTAGTTATATTAGGCGACTTCAACGCCAGAGGGGGAAGTTGGGGATACAAGACATCAGAAATAAAAGGCAGGGTAGTAGCCGGCTCGGCAGATAACACGGGGTGCGAGCTAATCACCGACACCGAAAACCCGACAAGAACCGGGAACAGCGTAACCGAAGATGCCTGCCCAGACCTCACCTTCGTCCTGCGAACAAAACAAGCAGAGTTGGAAAACCTGATGGAAAACCTATGAAGTGACCACTATGTAATAGGAACACAAATCACGACATCGGATAAAATGAGGCGGCAAATACGCAAAGCCAGAACCACAGATTCGAAAGCCTTTAAAGTGTCGGACAGCGACACGAGAAGAGGGGAAATTCAGTCGATATCCGAAAGGTAAGATAAACTCAAAGAACAAGTAAAAAAGCTCACGAAAGAAGTAGAACGCAAGAAGCAAACATCAGACGTAGACCTTAGGCTACTCAGACAATGGAAAACAAGAAAGAGACTCACGAAAGGGCGGAAGAGGCAGAAATTGAATAGAAAGCTCAATATAAAAATAGTGGAGATCGCAAGGAAAGCAGAGGAGTATGCGGAGCAGCTTGCGAGACAAAACTGTCAGCAGTTCAGCAATTCACTGAACGGGACCCTGAATACACCAAAGATGTGGAGCATACTCAAAGTCCTACTGGGCCTGACCAAAACCAAAATGACAACAACATAGCCATCCATTGACTGGTTCACCAGTATGAAGGGAGGGATGAATAACTGCTCGAAAAAGTGCGCAAAAATGCTCTGGCGACAGAAACCCGGCCGCTTACACAGAAAGCTATAAAGGGGAAGAAAACCAAGCATTGGACAGGCCCATAACAAAGGAAGAATCTTATGCGGCAATAAGAAGCGCAACAAGCAACACTGCAGCGGGTGCGGAAAAAAATTAACAACGAACTTATCCGCAACCTCAGTAAGGAGTTAGTCGAAAAACTAACCGAATACCTCAACAAACATTGGTAAGCGGAAGGACCCAGAAGAATGTTAACACCCTGGAAATCATCGTGATTCCAAAGAAAGGAAAAAAACTCCATGTAGAGAACCTCTGACCAATCTCTCTCACATGATGCTTGGACAAGATATACGAAAGAGTGGTTACGAAGACTTCAAGACTACATGGACGATAACGAATTATACCCGATCAGCATGGTTGTTTGAAAAGTTTGTTTGAAAAGTATTTATTTGAAGTGTGTTTCATACACTTCAGGAAGGAGGCCAAAAGGCGTGGTGCCTGACGAGGGCCTTCCTCCCTGGGGGTAAGCAAACTGCACTCGGCACATACACACACAAAATAAACAAATACAATAAATGTAGCGGTCGCCATTACACTTGCTGGCATGTTAAAAGAAAAACAAAGGAAAAACTGTACAACAATGTTAAGGTATCTTCGAAGTTGTTAAGATGCGTGCTGTTGGGTTACAGGGAATTATTAAAAGGAAAAAAATATATATACAATCATGTTGACTGTTATCAATTTATAATATGTCACAGGATGTACCGGTTAGTCATGAAGTCAACAGTGCAATCACTTTTCTCTTGTATATTTTTTGAGTTCTGCATTGATGGAGGAGGTCATGAAAATTTCTGTTTTCATTCAAAAAGGTAGTCATCTGATATCTAATCGTTTGGAATCCGTAATTTGTTCTTGATTTTGGTGCTCTTATTGTCATGTGTCGAAGGGGATATGGGTTTTGCGGTAGTTCTGGTGTTGCACAAAAATTAGTTTCAAGATGAAATCTGTTATATGTTTCAAGTGCTAGCCGAAGAGTTTTTAATTGAAAAATTGTCAGTAACCCCAAGCTGTTCCACCACGAGTTAGTGCTATCCAAGTAGCCTAGATTAGCAATTGCTCGTATGGCCTTTTTCTGTAGTAAAAACAAAGCATTTAAATTAGTCTGTGTTGAGTCTCCCCATATCAGTAAACAATAGTGAAGATGTGAATGAATTAAACTGAAATAAAGTTGCTTTTTGAGCCATACTGGCAATAGAAGTCTAAATTTATTTAGAAGGCCCACTGATCGCGAAATTTTTTTTCTTACTTGATTAATATGGTCAGTCCACAACAGGTGTTCATTAAATATAACTCCAAGGAGTTTTATTGACTGTACTCGTTGTAAAATATTCGAATTGTGTAATATGATTGGCTCATTATCTATGACTTTATTTTTAGCTCTGAATATTACATACTTTGTCTTCGCGATGTTTAGTTCTAACCTGTTGGCCCTCAACCATAATGTAAGGTTTTCTAGCCAGAGATTAGCTCTAAATTCTATTGCTTGTAAACTCGCGTCATGAAAGAAAATATTTGTGTCGTCAGCGTATAAAACTGTTTCGGAGGAAGGAAGAATATTAACAATATCATTTATGTGAACTAGGAATAGAATAGAACCCAGTATTGAGCCCTGTGGCACACCAGTGCGTATAAGGCCGTGGCTTGAAGGTATGTCGTTAATCATTGTGAATTGTACTCTGGATGATAAGTAGCTCTGAATAAGATTAAGTGCGGAACCTCGTATCCCATAGAATTGTAATTTGCGCAGTAAAATTTTGTGACAGACCGAGTCGAAGGCTTTTCTAAAGTCTAAGAATAGTCCAAGTGTAAAAATTCTGTTTTCTATATTGTTAATTATTTTATCCTTTATGTGAAGTAAAGCTTTTTCCGTAGATTTCCCTTTCTGAAAGCCATATTGTTCTTTCGCAATAGCTCCGATCTTAATGAAGTACGAAGTAAGGCGGGTATTGATGACTTGTTCAGCAATTTTTGAGAAGACCGGTAAAGCGGATATTGGGCGATAATTGTTAGGATCATTATAGCTTCCTGTCTTATGTACCACACAAACTCTTGCTATCTTTAATTTATCTGGAAACCTGCCTTCTTTGAGCATTTGGTTGCATATATGGGACAACAAAGGTGCGATAATATCAGATACGGCTTTTACTACCTCACCCTTGATGTTATCAGCTCCAACGGAGCAGTTATTTTTTAGACGTATTATATACGAAGAGATTTCGGCTGTAGTTGTTGGGGAAAGAAATATCGAAGGCTTTGGTATGCCTTTAAGATATGACATTGGATCAGTGCATGTTGTTTGCGCAGACTGATTGTCACCAACCGTCAGGAAGTGTTCGTTAAACATGTCTGATAAGGGACGACCTCTGAGTGGAACGCCATCTACCACAATCTCTACTGGAGTTGGCTCGGTTCGTTTTGATACTAAATTGTTGTATGACCTCCATATCTGATTAGGGGCAAGTTTATTAGCGAACGCTTTTGCGTAATATTCCTGTTTTGCGGTTTTTAGATCAGTGTTGAGCTTATTCCTTACAGCTTTATGCAAGTTTAGTATATTGATGTCCTTGTGCTTCAAAAAATCAGCAAAGAGATTGTGTTTTTGCCCTATTCTTTTGTACAGCTCTTTCGTAACCCACGGTTTCTTAGACTTTTTGTACCTAGAGCGGCGGACTAGAGGAAAGGCTTCATAATAGGCATCTTGAAATTTTTTTTCAAAGACATCGTAACAGCGACTAGGATCTTCATTAAAAACGAGTGACCAGTCCACCTCTGAAATCATGCGTCGAAAGCAATATATAGTTTCGTCATTAACTTTCCGATAGAAAGTGTTAGCTGTGCTATTAGAAAAAGTTTTCCTCGAATGGGACAAAAAGACAAAAAATGGAAGATGGTCGCTAACATCGCAGGCCATCACACCCGACTGTACATCATTTGGTAAGAAATCAGTGAAACATAAATCGAGAGCAGTTCTGGTACTTGTGGTAATTCTTGTTGGCAGGTTTATAACATTTGCACAGCTGTAGGAAGACATCATACCAATAAAACTCTTAGAAACTGTATTCTCAGTCAATATATCTATGTTAAAATCACCCAGCACGACAACAGATTGGCTATGTCCTGTAAACGAGTGAAGTACACTGTCAAGGTAGGAAAAAAAGCGTTCAACTTTACCAGACGGGGGTCTATAAACAAGAATTATAATAACACCACAAGATTCGGCAACAAGTACCTCAAAATCACAATCAACAACGGAAAACGACTCTAGGGAGGCGTGTGATACGCCATCACGAAAATACAGAGAGACACCGCCCCCTTTTTTGTTGTCTCTGAACAAAGACACATGAGAATAGTCTTCAAATTGAGCAACGTCAGAGGAATCAGTGAACCAGGTTTCTGTAAATGCTAGAACATCAAATTTATGGTGAAGTAAGTTCAGATAAGCGCCAACGGCATCTCCTTTGTTTCGAAGACTTTGTGAGTTTAAACAAAACATAGAAAGAGGCTTATTTGAATGAGAAAGTAATCCCATTACTGTCTCGTTAAATTCATGTATCGCGTAGTAACTGCGGTTTTGTGAAGATGCTTCGTAATCCATACTGCTAGAAAAGATAAAGAAACACAGAAAAAAAAACTAAGTTGATGGACGCTCACGCCTCCGAATCATCACTTTCAGCCTGCTTAGTTTCCTTGATATTACACAGATCTGCCTCACACGAAATCCGCAGAATTGGTTCACCTGGGCCCTTGCGGACCATCACCTTTCCATTCTTTTGCCACGTGAAGCAGTAACCCATCTGCTGTGCCCTTGTGCGTGCCAGCCACAAAAGATGCTTGTTTCGACTGGTAAGGTTATCGTAGAAGCGGACTTCTGATTCACTGTCAACCAGTTGCTTATTCTTGCTCTTCCAGTTATCTTTTGTTTTTCGAGAAACGAACCGCACTAGAATGGGAGCCTTTCGACCTTTTCTTGTGGAAAGACGGTGAATGCCATGAATGTCGTCTTCAACAAGCGAACGAAGGCCAAGGGAAGCGGCCAACTCATGGATTTTAGGTAAAAGGTTTTCATTTTCTTCCCATTTGACCCCATGAATCTCGAGATTCTGCCGTCTACCATACTGTTCAAGTTCGTTAACTTGATCCTTTAAATCAGAAATCTCCTTCGCACTGACGGAGTCTTCCACTGCTGTAATACGCTCCTTAATGTCTGTTAGTTCACGGTCCTGCTTGGTTAGGCGCTGTAGCACTTCATCATACTTATCCGACATGTGTTGGACAGACACTTGTACATCAGTCACTATTTGCTTTAACTCGGGAAGTGCATTCATCGCCTCAACTAAAGGCATCAGAAGGCATAGCTTTTTTTGCATATCTGTCACGATGCCCATTAGTGCCTGTTGAGAGAGCTGCTGCTGTTCGTTATTTGAACAGCTATGCGTAGAGGAGGAGCCACGTGAGCGACATTGATCGCTGGACGGTCGAGAAGTGCGCACTGACGCCACTACACATGTCCGACATTTCCACTGCGCAATGCTGCTATCGGCCTTTTTGCTTTTGTAGCTTCTGGCTGTTAGACCTGAACATGCTTTTCCAACATGGTAGTTGAATTCGCACGCTACACAGGTTACAAATGGGGAATCGGGTGGGATAACAGCATGGCAGGAAAGACAAGGGTCAGGCTCTTCTTGAGCCGTATGATTAGGCATGGCTATCACTAAGCAACAGCACCCGGCAGCAGCAGCAGCAGCAGCAGCAGCAGCAGACGATGCAATAGAAAAAAAAAATAAAGGAAGCAAAGCCACCAACCTGCGAAGTGGTAGAAAAGCGTCAAGCGCCTTCCAAGACAAGCGTCGGCGATGTGCTACTGCTGCTACTGCCGAATGCAAATGCGGAGCAATGATTCCCAGTATCGCCGAAGAAACCTCGGTAGTTCGAACGTGGTTGCTGGGGCCAATGGGAGCAGGCTAGGTTTCCTGGATGATACGAGGAGATATGGTCCGCAATCTTCGAAACCGTGCGTCGTTGTCAGCAGGAAATTCTTCAGATGCAGCGCAGCCGCAGAGGAGCAATGCGCCAAAAGTTGAACTTGAACGGAGGCCCAGCCGTAAAACTGCGAAGTGGTAGAAAAGCGTCAAGCGCCTTCCAAGACAAGCGTCGGCGATGTGCTACTGCTGCTACTGCCGAATGCAAATGCGGAGCAATGATTCCCAGTATCGCCGAAGAAACCTCGGTAGTTCGAACGTGGTTGCTGGGGCCAATGGGAGCAGGCTAGGTTTCCCGGATGATACGAGGAGATACGGTCCGCAATCTTCGAAACCGTGCGTCGTTGTCAGCAGGAAATTCTTCAGATGCAGCGCAGCCGCAGAGGAGCAATGCGCCAAAGGTTCAACTTGAACGGAGGCCCAGCCGTAAAACTGCGAAGTGGTAGAAAAGCGTCAAGCGCCTTCCAAGACAAGCGTCGGCGATGTGCTACTGCTGCTACTGCCGAATGCAAATGCAGGGCTTTAGTGCCAAGCTGTCGACACAAGATGTGCTGCGGCAGATAAAAGTAAAATACTCAGCGAAATCCCACGCTACGGAGAAAATATTATCATGGCACTCGACATCAAAGGGGCCTTTGATAATTTCATTCACGAAGCCATACTAAGGAGCGAAGACAATCTGAACTGTGCCAGAAAGGCACACGGCTACGTTAAAGCCTTCCTGGCGGGCAGAAAAGCGGCCATCGGGCTAGGACAGCTAAGATCAGACAGTTCACCACTCCAAACAAAGGCACACCGCAAGGGTCAGTTATTCCGCCCAATATTTTCAACGTGGCAATGATAGGACTGGCCAAACAATAAGAGTAAATTGGGAGTATATGTCATGCAATGTACGCCGACGATATCACCATCTGGGCGGAAAAAGCTCCGTTAGGATACCAATAACTCAAGCTGCAAGAGGCCGCAGCATGCGTAGAAACATATGTCAGGGTAAGAGGACTCGCATGCTCAACGGAGAAATCTCAGCTCCTTAGAGTATGCCGGAGACGCAAGACCAGCAACGAGGATGATCCCCTGGAAATCTACCTAGAGGGACAACAGATCCCGGAAGTGACGCAATGCAGAATACTGGAGATGTTGGTGCAAACAAACAAGCGCTGCCCACACGCCCTGGCCCTAACCAGGACTGCAGTAAACCAAGCGGGAAAAATGATAAACCGGGTGTCGAGAAGAAGATATGGAAGGAGCCAGACACTCAAGCTGATAAAAAGCCTAGTATTCAGCAGATTGATGTACAGCTTATCGTACTACAACTGCGTCAAAAGCGAAATCCAGCAAATTGATGCCATCTTAAAGAAAGCACTCAAGAGGGCGCTTCAAATTAGTGCTTAGTGGGCGTGAGAACAGCATCAGGATGCGGCCACCTAATCCGCTCTGCTTCTTCGTCCAGGTTACGGCATGGGCTCTGTTCAGCAATGCGCCGCTATCGTCACCTACCCATGAGATCAGCAAGCTTCCCTGCCACTTCAACGACACTTGTGATGCCGCATGTCCGCAAGACAGGCTCATTTTCATCGCCGTCTCTCCATCGCATGAAAGATCCAGATCAACAGCGACATCATTTGCTGCCTATATAAACAGCTGGCGGGCCCCCGGCGCCCTTAGTGGGCGTGAGAACAGCACCAGGATGCGGCCACCTAATCCGCTCTGCTTCTTCGTCCAGGTTAGTTCTGTTACTTCCCTGTGCGCTAAGAAATCGAATGACGTGTGCCTGTTGCTGTTCCCACGCCCGGGAGTTTTGCTTTGTGTGTTCAGTGAATGCATTGATATTCTAAACCAACTGCTGGCGTTGTCCGGGGACGTCGAGCTCAACCCTGGGCCTAACACGAGGCATCAGGTACAGGACTCTCTTCCTGACGTCCAGTCTAAGCAGTTGGAAGATATGTTTGCAATACTGGAGACTTTGAACACGCGAACTGCGAAAATCCAACTGGACCAAAAGGCTTTCATAAAGTCTATTGATGATCTTAGGAAGTCCCAGCTGAAGATAGAAGATTTGAGCGAAATGAACAAAAGATTAACTAACGTTGAGCACCAAACTGTTACCATTGACGAAACCGAGAAGGAAGTACATCCCTTTCAGCAGTTAGTTGTCCAACTTTCTAGTGAAAACTCTCAGCTGCGCGCGCGCCTGTCTGAACTTGAAGACAGGCAGCGACGCGATAACCTTCTGTTTTATGGCATACCTGACGCGCAATCAGGGTCCTGGGCTCAGTCAGAAGAAAAGCTTGTCAAGGTTCTTTCATCCTGCTTGGAAATTCCGACCTCTGAAATTTTGATCGATAGAGCGCACAGGCTCGGTGAGTTCGCATCGAAAAAATGTCGACCAATTATTGCCAAATTTTTATCCTTCAAGGTAAAGCAGAGAATACTGCTTAACTTTTCTAAGCTCAAGGATGAAAAAATTACGCTTAGCGAGGATTTTTCTTTCGCCACCCTTCACGCTAGAAAAAAACTGGTCGAATTTGGCAAATCCGAGCCGCTCACTTTCAAGCTTCGCTTCAATAAGCTTTACATAAAAAATAAATGCTACTCCTACAATCACTCTGATGACTCCGTTCATGAAATACCAAGCGCCTTCCCGTTGCCAACCGACCGTACGGAGGACCCTACGAATGATACCCACAGCGCCTCCGCGCCACCGACCGAACTTGTTACCAATTAGCACTGCGCGAGGGACAGTGCAACTAAGTCCCCGGCCATTACCCCACTTTCTTTTTTGTTCACAAATATTCGCAGCATGATACCTAAACGAGTTGATCTTTGTTCTGTAATTGATGCTTGCGATGCTGACATTGTATGTCTTACGGAAACCTGGCTATCGGCGGAGATAGATAGCTGTGAACTTGTTACCTGTAAAAAGAGATATAACATTTATCGGTGCGACAGGGGTTCTAGATGTGGCGGAGGCGTGCTTGTAGCTGCTGCTGATACTGTTATGTCTTTTCCGATCGATTTTGTAAGCGCGTTGGAACTTGTACTGGTTGAAATTCGCACATGCTCTAGGAAATTGATAGTGGGTGTTTGCTATCGTCCGCCGTCTACCTCCCCCACCTTTGTAGACGATCTTCATGATGTCATTCATATGATTACAGTCTTTTATCCGAGCAGTCCCTTTATCTTACTGGGTGATTTTAATTTCCCCAGCATAGTGTGGTCTAATGTGAGTTCTTATTGTGAACCTTTTTCAAGTGAATGCGACATGTTCTTGAATTTGTGCAGTGATTTTAACTTATCACAGCTTGTAACGCAGGCAACTCGAATGTCACCTACTGCGTCTAATATCCTCGATCTGGTACTCACCACATCGCCTGATGTTTTCCAGCCCATATCATACTTGCCAGGGTTAAGTGATCACCTACTCCTTCATTTTTCTTTGACCTGCGTAGTTCCCCATCAACGTAACCGCAGTAAATATATCAATGATTACAAATATGCTGATTTTGATGCTATTAACCTTGAACTGTCTGTTTTTTTAGACCATTATTTGCTAAGCTTTCATGATCGCTGCGTGAATGCTAACTGGAGCCTGTTTAAAGGAAAAGTTGCTGCGCTCACTGAAAAATATGTTCCACGCTTAGTCATCACCTCTAACCGTCAATCACCATGGTTCACTAAATCGTTAAACGGCTCTGTATTAAGAAAAAAACGCATGTTCCGCTCTGCAAAACTACCCGGTTCCCAAGAACGTTGGACTGCTTATCAGGCCGCGGCCCTTGAATATAAAAGTGCACTGAAGGATGCCAAAGATTTGTTTTTCAATGACACATTACCTTCCCTTTTGATAAATAAACCTAGGTAATTTTGGAGCGTAGCTAACAAAAAAGACAATTCATCTATCAGCCTAAAAGACTCTAGTGACCAACTAATTCATCCTAATGAATGTGAAAATGCTCTAAACAGTGTATTCGTTTCAGTTTTTTCCAAAAATCAGTGTTCGGTAACCCCTGCATATAACAGTGCTGACTTTTTACCGATGGATTCTATTGTCTTTGATCCTGCTGGAGTGGAAAAAATAGTCAAAAAACAAAAGGTTTTTCATTATGTGGTGTTGATAACATTAGTTCTAAGTTCTTGATTAAAACCAAAGTATACAGCACAATATTATTCTCTAACCTATTCCAGCAATCTCTTGAAACAGCATGTATACCTGATGACGGGAAGGTTGGGAATGTGATTCCCTTGCATAAATCTGGTGATCAACATTCCCCGCATAATTATCGACCCATCTCACTTACCAGCATTCCGTGTAAAATCATGGAGCATGTTATTTACTCTCACCTTGCATCGTTCCTTGATTCTAATGCGTTTTTTACGGACAGTCAACATGGATTTCGGAAGTGGTTTTCTTGCGAAACACAGCTTTTTACCTTCACACATGATCTAAACTCATTCCTCGACAGGGGTTTCGTTGTCGACTGCATATTCTTCGATTTCTCAAAGGCGTTTGACAAGGTCTCTCAACTGCTTTTTTTTAAACTTAGTAAACTTAACCTCGACCCTAACGTTCTTAGGTGGCTGCATTCGTTTCTCACTAATCGTTCACAATTTATCACCGCTAATAATGCTTCTTCCTTCACTTCTCCAGTTCGATCTGGAGTACCACAAGGCTCTGTTCTAGGGCCTCTGTTTTTCTTATATATATCAATGACTTACCTGACAATCTATGTTGAACAATAAATCTTATTGCTGATGACTGCGTCTAATACCGCTAAATTAACAGTGACTCTGATATAGCTCTTCTTCAGTCGGATATTGATCATGCTCTTGAATGGACTAACAAATGGAACATGGAACTAAACATAAAAAAGCGCAAGTACATGCGGGTTTCTCGTCGTAACACCACATTGCCTTCATATCGTCTTAATAATTGCAGCCTTGAGTCTCTGCCTTTTTACAAATATTTAGGTGTCTTCATTTCCCATAATCTTTCTTGGAAAGTACACATAGACTATGTAAGCAATAACGCTAACCCCATGCTGGGCTACATACGCCGTAGCTTGAATCTTTCTTCTAGCTCCGTAAAACTGCTTCTCTACAAGTCGTTGGTTCGTAGTAAACTAGAATATTCTGTATATATCTGGGACCCCTATCAAGAGACACTAATATGCCAACTCGAATCTAAACAGAACCGTGCGGCCCGTTTTATTCTCTCGAATTATCACCGTAACTCTAGTGTCAGTGCAATGAAATCAAGCTTATCACTCCCACTACGGTCGCAGCGTAGAAATATATCCCGCCTTTGTCTATTCCATAAGATTTACAACGATAACCCCATACTTAAGAGAAAATTTATAACGCCACCTTGCTACGTTTCAGCTCGGATCGATCATCGTCATAAAGTTGGTATTCTTTCATGCCAAACAAACCACTTTTACAACTCATTCATCCCCAGCACATCGGCACAATGGAATCACCTTCCACGATGGGTCGTCGAAATAAGTTACCATTCTGTGTTTAAATCGGCTTTAGCTAACTTGATGGTAACATAGTCCATGTAATTCTTGCGCCCTGCCGTTTATTCTTTTCAGCTTATGTGGTAGTTCGAACAGACCTGGTCTGCGTGGTATGCTTGTTTGCGTGGTGTGCTTACTTTTATGCTTACTTTTATTCTTTGCTCATAATTTTGTTTTAAATGACTGTTAATTTGTTTGATTGTATTTGCTGTAACCTACCGATTTGCGAGGGCCATATTTTTGTTCACATTATTGTGTTACTTGTGACTGCTGTTCCTTTGTTATTTTGTCTATTGTACCCCACTCCCCTCTGTAATGCCCTCGGGCCCTGAGGGTACTGAAATAAGTAAATAAATAAATAAATAAAAATACCCCAAACAGCACCGACCGAAAACCTGCTAGCCCTAGGGCTGCACAAGAGCTGTTTGGAACTGCAAGAAGCCGGAAGGGTCGCACAATTCTGAAGACTACAACAAACTGAAACTGGTAGGAGACTTCTAGTCAGGTACGGCAGCGAATCAACCGTACGAAAAATACAGTATAACATGAAGATCCCGGACGAGTACCACTGCACCATCAGGAAAGCACCAATACCCAGAAATATGGACCCGAACCTGCACAAGGCACGCAGGGAGGCGAGCGAAGAGTACGTGCAAAGGACATTGGCCACCCGGAACGAAACGCTGCATGTTGACGCCACAACATACACCTGCAAAGGGGAAGAAGGCAAAAATCATAAAATGGCGACGGTGATTGGTTCAGACCTCAGGGAAATAACTGGCTCGTCAATAAGGAACTGCGTGGTAGTTGAAGCCGAGGAAGCGGCCGTAGCACTAGCGGCAGTGGAGTGCTATCGACTAGGTAAAATTCCTAACGATTCTGACAGGCTCCCAAGCAGCATGCTGTAATTACATGAACGGCAGCATCAGCCCCAAAGCGCTGAACATTCTTCGCTCTAACGGGCGACCCACAGAGAAACCAAGCAAACACGCGATAGTTTGGATACCGGGACACATGAGTGTCGAGGGAAATCTGGAGGCAGAAAGGATAGCTCAAGGGTGCGCGACAAGCCGGGCGTCCAAAATCACTGCCGCCATAGAGGACACAGAACCGGCAGGCCAAACATACGCGGAAAGAGTAAACTACTCCAGGGGTGCCAGAATGCGGCGCCAGACAAACAACTCCACAGAGGAACCGTAATCTGGCGGCAACTACAAACAGGGACATACGCGAACTTGCACATAATAAACGTAATTTACCCTACCCAATATAAAAACACACACCCCTGGTGCGGGGACAAGCCCACTCTATACCATATCACGTAGGCCTGCCAAAAAGCAAAATAAATAGCCATAACAGAAAACCCGAGTGTGGGACAGAGGGAAAGAATGCTTTCCAACAAAACCCTGAAAATCCAGCAAGGGCTAGTAAGGCGTGCTCGCACGGCAGCTACCCTCAGTGGGGCCCTGTATTAGGGCTACCAACACTGGATATTAAGATGGAAGAAGCCATCTAAAGAACCGCCAAATACATATGTAAATAGAGCAAAATAAACGTTTTTCACAACCACCACCACCACCGCCTCCCTAGCCATCTCCTCATGTTTTCTCTTCCGCATGCTCATAACGTCTTCCCTCCCTCACCTTCATCCTCGCGAATTTTCTTGCGCCCATCCTCCCTCACCATCGCTTTATAGTTTCTTCCCTCTCTAACCTTCGTCTTTACGAATTTTCTTCCACCCATCCTCTTTCAACCTCACCTCACCCAGTGGTATCCTCAGGAGGTGACGGTAAGGACGCCCTTATGAGGGTTCGACCTCGTGAGAATGCCCACCTCTGGTTCCTTACCTACGTGCTAATTATGGTTAGAAAAAGTTAAGCCACCGGTTGCCCAGTTTAGTCAATGGCCTTCACAGGTATAATAACGACGTGCTCTCTTGCTCCGAAAGAAATCTGCATGAAGTGTTTCTGCGCTCGTGAGTGTGTACGGTTGTACTTGTACTTTTTCCTTTCCTTTCCAACCTTTTTTGGCATTCTTTTAATTTTTGTATAACAAGATTCCTTTTTTTTGTTCCCTGCTGCTGCCATTGTAATCGCAAACTGCGGCCAGCCAAGCTGCCTGCTTTGCAGCTTTCTCCCCTGTTGTCCACCACAACCTTGTACCTCCTTGTTTGTAGAAATAAATCAAATCAAATACACCAAGTACACCTACGTTTTGAAATATACGTTCGAAATTCATATCAGCAAACTGGTACATGCTCCACTGAAAGCGGACGCATGTCTAAAGTTTTTGAATGGTCGCCAAGTTCCTTTAGCACAGTGTGAAAGCGTTTTGACGGAGCTGCAAAAGCTTGAAGACCAAGTCATCCTAGAACCCGTACAGGCTTCCTCTTTAGCAAAATCGGTGGTCGTAGTTCGAAATAAGCATGATAATCTCGGCATTTGCGAAGATTATTACCTCACCGTGAATTCGAAAGTTCAGTCTCCTTCATAGTTCCTACCTTCAGCAAATGAGTTACTGGCTGCGCTGTGTGGGGGAAGATTTTACAAAGATATGCCTCAGACAGGCCTATTAACAGCTGTCTGTGGATGCTGCTACAACAGAGGTGCTGACAATCACTATTATCAAGAGACTTTACAACTTGAGACACCTGATTTTTGGTGTCTCTTTCACCTCTGATTTTCATATAGTTCATGCACAGTCTCCTAGCTGGTTCGAATGTGTCGTCGCCTACTTAGATAACACACTTATCACTAGAGAAACAGAAAGCTAACATGGCCGTCGAGTTGCTTCCGGAATGTAACGCTGGAACAGTCCGGTTGGAAAGATTACGTAGCCAAGCGTCTGTTCGCTGTATCCAAACTTGAGTGTCAGGGGTCCTGAATCTCCGCATACGGAGTTTAGACTACGCTACAGATGGTACGCGCTATAGTAGAAACACCTGCACAAACAAATAGGAATGAGGTGCTAGGGTATTTGTGATTACTCGCGTCCTACTGCCGGTTTATTAAGGGCCTCACTACTATCGCCGACAGTCTGCATCCACGGCTTGACAAAAGAGTCAGAAGTGGACTTCCAAATATCAGTTGGTTCTGCACAAACTCGAATAGGTGTTTATAGCACCGCAGACTCTGGGGCGGAACGACGAGAAATGCCAACTTTTAAGTCATGTGACGCATCTCCAGAGAATTTTGGCGCAGTATTCGCCCAGCGAAACGACTGTGCCAAAGACGTTCCAGTGGCCTATGTTTACAGAACAGTCGGAAAGTCAGAACGAAACGACTCTCAACTTCACAAAGAAGGTAATGATATATATAGTCTTCGCTATGACTTAATTCAGTATCTCGTTGGACGGAACGTTGTCGTTTACAATACAGATTACGACCCTCTTGATGGCATAACTGGAGTGCATCTTAAAATTGTGCCGATCTTATCTCCACGCGTTCTACATTTGTTCCTCACACTGGGCGCTTATGACTACAATTTGTCGTATCGGCCAGGAACGAAGAACCAAAACACCGATGCCGTGTCGTTGCAGTGCACTGAAGGCAGGTAAATGGCACCAGGAGATATGCGATTGATAAAGGCAGCGAATGTAGCTCACATGAAGGCCATTAAAATAGAGGACTGCCGGGGGTGCCACCGATTCATGGCCGCTGTATTCTGGAGCTTTGTTGGTTGTCTCCACAACGTGGGTTGGAGAAGAGTTTGCCCCGTGCAAGCCGCGTAAATCTGAGCAGTCAATAAAGGAGAGACGCATACTCTGGGGCTCTCGATTTGTAATCCCAGCTGGTCTCCGGGAAGCAGCCCTCAGATTTATATATGCCAGCCTTAGAGGAATGACGGCCATGAAACAAACCGGTCGCAGTCAATTTGCAGTAGTGTCTGGACCCGTGTATTGAAGAGTATGTGCATCGATGCCATGTATGTCAAACTTGCATCACAGTCAGACCAGTGGCTCCTATGCTAACATGCAATAGACCACACACTCCTTGGTCTGTTCATTACCTTGACTTTGCAGGCCCTGTTGATGGCAACTATTACCTCATTCTGGTTGGCGCGGCCATAAAATGGTGTTAGGTTCGCCACATCGGAACTTTTAATTTCAGCCTCTGCAACCCAAGAGCTGAGCTCCATGTTTGCCACATATGGCGTTTCTTAGATGCTTGTCAAGGACAATAGTCTCTAAATTTACATCATCCAAGGCTAAGCAATTTTGAACGGTATCATACGTCTGAATGGCGGGGGATATCAGCCTGCCACCAAACGAGGAGCCGAGAAAGTGGTTATGAGATTTAAGCTGTGCGGAGTGAATTTCAGAAGAAAGGCATAGCTTGCGTCTGTAAAGGTTCATCTTCTCCCAACGCTCAACGGCTAATGCTAAAACCATGCAAACTCCAGCCAAGCTTAATGTTAGACCATTGCCGAGGGTCGCTTTCATGTGCTGCATCAGTCTAGTGTGCCGGCTAGTTAACCAGAAAACATTCGCGCTGGCGTACCAAACTTTATGGCGGGAAAACATCAATTCGTACGGAATTTCGCCAGCTGTCTGAAGTGATTGGCTGCTTTCATCACTCAGAGATTTGTTCAGCGCCCTTATGCGGTTTCTCTGCCCAACAGAGCCCTATTGCAACGGATCCATGTTGTTCACAAGCAGCGGCGCCGCACCTCTGACGTCGGGCATCAGCGGTACATTGTAAAAATGTGTTTCACTTCCCTCTGAATCAGATTTTCTTGAGAACAGGCTTTGAGCTGGTAGACAAGGAGCATTTCCTGCAGCTTCTCAGGAGTGACATTTCTAAAACTTTTCGAGCGGTCTTGATGGCAGCGCCGTTTCCGCCGGTATAGAATATTGTCGGTATATTTACGCTCGCCCTTCACCCACAGAATTCTCGATTTCTAATTGATCTAGGAACAATATCGTGCGAGTCTTCCAAGTCTTGAAACTCTTGCAGCACTGAAACTGATCATGTACTGCGGGCGTGCGCCAGATCAGTCGTCTCGAGTGATTAATGTAGAGTTGTATTTGTTTTGCTGCGCTAATAAAAATGCGTATAAAGGAACCAAACCGCACTTCATTGACATCAGTCTGAAGCACTGCTCCCGAGATCGCTTAAAGACAATGCTTCCAGAAAATAAATTTACCATAAAAATTCAGATTTCTTACCGCATTTCGGCTCATCCTTGTCAAGTAGCTTTCATTGTGTTTTGCAAAATGCCATCCTGACTTTGGTATTCCATACATGCTGTTAACTGCCGTTGTGACGCTAAAGCAGAGACTTTCTCGTTCTAGATCTTTGGCCCACGACGAAAATTCTTTGACGAGTTTCTCCTGCGGATAGAAAATACGCCAAAATGGACAAAGAAAGATATGATAGATGCAGTGTTTTTGTACGTAAGACCTCAAACAAAAGAGCAATTTAAAACAATTTTTAATTCAATATATTTTCGTAATTACGGTAATAAGAATTTCTGAGACATCTCGAGATTTCTATATACCTAAGGTCGAGAACACCTTAAAACTTGAGGGAGAGGGGAGGCTAGGTGTGGAGCAGTTTTAGAGAGGTCGAAACAGGTGAAATGCGTGATTCCTTCAGTTATGAAGCTCTGCTCAAGTCTAAAGGAATGGTGGCTACCATATCCTCTCTCAATCGTCTCCCTCAGCGGCTACGAGGTTAGCTTAATGGTGGTTTAACTTCCCAAAGCGACTCAGGCTATGAGAGACGCCATAGTAGAGGGCTCCGGAAATTTGGACCTCCTGGCGTTCTTTAACGTCCAGTGACATCGCACAGTAGACGGGCCTCAAGCATTTCGCCTACATCGAAATTCGACCTCCGCCGCCGGGATAAAACCCTCGTCTTTCGGGCAGCAGTCCAAGCGAGAAAAAGCACTGAGCCGCCGCAGAGGCTTCTGCTGCTGCCAGCTATGCTATAAAATAATTTTAGACGCATATCGGCTCCATAAAGCACATATGCGCTAAACACTCCAGAATAACATCCACAAAAATGAGGCCCTGGTTGCCAGCAATCTGCAGAAAAAAGTTGCACTGCTATTTGTATATATTCTTTATTCTTTCTTTTTTCGTATCTATAAAAGACGCCGTTATGCGTGGAACATTTTTTATTCCACGGGGTGCAGAAACGGTGTCAGTAGCACGACATGACGATGATAAAGTGTAAAAAATTAAGATCGAAATAACGCATCTTAGTATAACTCAATGATCAGATGTTATGCTGGTTTCGTCTGGCGGTGATTGGTTGTTCACCCTGTAGCAAAGCAGTTATATTAAATGGTGAGCATGTTGATGTATCCATCTGCTGAAATAAATGTACCCAATACGTTCGACATATTCTCGACAGGCACAACATCTCCAGATATTCTTTATAAATTGAAGAGCTGCCCGAAGGGTGAAATTGTCTTTCGCCTCCATTTGCATAAAACGAGATGCAAGGACCGAAAATATAGTAGTAAGTGAACTGAAATTTTCGTTCATATTCTTAGTCTACCCTGTATATAAAAATAAAACACAGATACAAAAGCACACTAAACTAGAAGGGCAAAGCCTGGTTAATTGAAGCAACTAGATGCAAAATCGATCCGGCGAGCGAGCTAACCCTCTCTATTGAGACAGACAAAAAACACTGCAGAACTCTTAAGAACACAAGAGTTTCCGAAGAAATGCCTCATGATTTATTGCAGAAGCGATATCTGCGGGTAGCTTGTCCCAGTAATGGGTCACGAGGAGTAATAGCGAAGGATTAACGATGTTGGTACGTACGAACCTGCGTTCAATTTTTGAAGCGGTAATGTGAGCGCTGAAAAACAGTGCAGGCTGAACTATATCTCCAGGCTGTAGGCAAGGGAAGCTAATATTCTAGAACACATTACAAAGGCGCCCATTCACGGGCTCATGTCGTTGTCGACTTGGATAAAGAAAGGGAGGGCGACAATAAAAAGTGCAGGAGTGCCAAGATGTGAAAAAGAGAAAGGCGGATGCGCAGGATTGAAATTCGTATAGAAGAAAGATGGGGCGTGCTCAGTTCGTTGTGGCTGTTGCGTAATGACTTCTTAAGCGCGTGTAGATGTGACCGTAAAGCTTAGAACGCCCACCACAACCATCAGGGCATCAGGGACTCGATGGATGCGGTAGTATCAGAAGCCCCAGCAACCACTCCTTTTGAGGCGGTACACATTGGAGGGTTTGTGAAAAACGCTGCGCTGCCTTGCCCATCTGAGGCTATTCTTTAAGCTAAGATTCTGAGCTCCCTAATTTTAGCACAGATGCGCGACTGATTATGTTCGAATTAACATAACTTCAGCCACAAAACTCATAGTTGCAAGCTGCGTTGGCCATAAACCCGCCGCGGTGGCTAACTGGCTAAGGCGTTCTACTTAGCCGGAGTACCCGGATTCGAGCCAAACCGCGGTGGCCACGCTTCGATACGCGCCAAACGGAAAAGGCGCTAGTGTGCTGTGCGATATCAGTGCACGTTAACGATTCCGAGGTGGTGGAATTTATTCTGGAAGTTATTCCTTCACTACGGCACCTCTTCATTCCTTTGTTGTTTCACTCTTCCAATACCCCTTCCCTTGGGGCGCGGTCCGAATGTCGTTGAGGTTATGTGAGACAGTTGCTGCGTCATACCGTTTCCTCAAAACTTATTTTCATGAATCAGCACTCGAACCATCATCCAGCATATACAAACGCGTCTATAGTGGCTGTTCTTGGAGTGCACGCTGTTTACCATGGCAAGGGGCACCCGCTACTACGCATTTACGCTCTAGGCGCGTCGTGGCCCGCTCCAAGCGGAGACTTATCCTCCTTGGCTTCAGAGTTCATCCTTGAAGCACAGAGTCAAGCACGGCGCACCACGCTCCAGCAGGGAGGAGCTAACGCACGAGAGGACTCCTCAACAGGGCAAGGGTTTCACCGCGCCGCAAATGAGAGAGATCAGGGCTCTAGGCATAACGCTTAACAAATGACTTGGGAGCCAGAACGCTCTGAACAAGATCATGACCTCAGCGCAGGAAATGACGAGAGTGATTCAGAGAACTGCTAACACACACAGTGTTCTAACAGAGCAAGAGATCTTAAATCTAATCGGTGACTTCGCCATACGCAAAATCATTTACGCCCTGCTTTTTGAGGCTTAACAAACGATTGATACAAATCGTGGACGCCACATAAAAGTGTATCTACACGATAGCATTACGACTGCCCAAGCACCAAAAACGACAAACGCCTGAACCAGCTACTGAACTGGAGCCCCCAGGTTCGGTGCCCACCGCGGTGGCTGCGTTTAGATGGAGGCGAAACGACAAGGCACCGGAGTGCTGCGCATTGTCAGTACACGCTAAAGATCTCCAGGTGGTCGAAATTATTCCGGAGCTCTCCAGTACGGCTCCTCTTTCCTCTTCTTCTTCACCTCAGTAAATATGACACATACCCACGCCGGGGGATTGACCAAGGTACAGTGGAGAATGGCAATGAATTATTTGCGCGGGGAAGAATAGACGTGGCAAGGCTGAATCGAGATAAAAATAGGAAATTTCAAATGAAAAAAGAAATATGAATTACCAGGAATAGAATCAATCATTTTTCAACATGCGACAGAATTTTTTATACAGCTAACAAGGTAATCGATCAGTTGTACTTATGTAAGAATGAAGGGAATCCCTTGGCGCTCGCACCTAAGGAGAGCAGACTTGGAGGAGACAGAGGGAGTCCTTACTTCGAAAGAGAGACCTCCAAATACTGCTTTCTTTGAACTGCGAACCGTTGGCAAGACAGAAAAAATGATCTATTGTTTCAACTGGTCCACATGAGGCACAAGGGTTTGTCGCAACGAACCCGCATCTGCATAACTGCAAATTTAATTGAGAGATGGTGCATCGCCGAAGCGTCATTGAGATCTCACAAATGCTTTATTTACACCACCACATAATCCATGGGTACTTTAAGTGACGAAAATCCACGGTATTAAGAAACGGATCACTCAAGCTGGCTGAAATATGTTGGAGCCACTTGAAACGTGAATTTTCGAACAGAATGAGGTGAGGGACGGGATAGATTACAGGAGCGCTGAGAGCTGACCTTGGCAATAAATCAGCCACCTCGTTAAAAAAGACACACTAATGCCCAGGTACCTAGACAAAGCGGGTCTCACGCACTGTGCGCGGAACAAAAAACCTAAGCGAACGATTAAGTTGGCGGTCCCACTATGAAGGTGAACGGAAAACATTTTTGGCAATATTGGTACGTTGACTGTACCTCGATCGTTAGATTCATAAATATAATTGAGATATATTCAAATATCAAATTCTCTAAGCTTTCAAAATATGCAACTGGTTTAACGATAAGTGCAAATTTCTTTCAACAGTAAAATAACGCTATGGTAAAAAGTGGCAGTTTAGCTCAACTTGTCTAAGGAAATGTAAAGTTGTGAAAAACCTGTTGCACCCAGGGAAACATCTTTCCAGACACTTGGAGATCTGATGCCAATCAGCATGTTTAAGCATTTAGAAATATGTGGATAGGTTAGTTTATTAGTCAAGCATGTTTGAAAAACGTAGAAAACAGAACAATGCAATCTCCAATAGGTTTTAGGATGTACATTGTTCTGCCGCGACTTTTTGTACAATTTGAGATCCTGTAATCGTTGGTTTTGTTTATGGAGGTTTAACGTCCCAAAGCGACCCATGCTATGAGAGGCGCCGTAGTGAAGGGCTCCGGGAATTTCGACCACCTGTGGTTCGTTAACGTGAACTGATATCGCACAGCACACGGGCCTCTAGAATACCGCCTCCATCGAAATTCGACCGTCGCGGCCGGGATCAAACCCGCGTCTTTCGGGCCTGCAGACGAGTGCAATAACCACTCAGCCACCGCGGTGGCGAGATCCTGTAATCGTACTTCCTTTCTGAGAATACCATTCATCTGCCTTATAGAGTTTAAAAGTTATTCCTGATCAAAGTAAGCGTTTTTTTTGGAACTAGTTGAAAACAAAATGCTATACTGTTCAGGTAACAAGCTATTGACAAGCCAGAGGACCTTGAGTGAAGAACCTAATACTTCGTTCTATATGGCTAAGCAACGCCTCTACTCTACGTCTGCTGCGGAATGTGCACTGTCTAGTTGATTTCAGCTACCTTTTCAGTTGTGCTTATGAAGGGCACAAGATCTTGAAACGTTCCGCGGGTACTTTTTTTCTTATAATTACATTCTTAAAATATCGGGCTCTCATTCTGATAACCAATTTGTAACAATTATCGGCTACAAAGCTCCGCGAATACAGACAGCAATAGCAATAACGCAGCGACATGCGATAAATGTAGTATCTAGCGCCATCTGTACATGTACAACTTAATGGCCACAGTTCAGAAAAATGACGAGTGTGGCGCTGCCAAACAGCAAAAATAAAAGAAAACTACCACATTCGTATTCTCCTGCCCCCGCGCCAGCGCACGCGCGCTCCTGATTCCTTCTCCGTGGTCACGTGGGCATTCCCCGCCATAAATGGTCCGCTCGGTTCTTTCTCGTGGCCGCCGGCACACAGATCGTCCAGAGCATTACTCAGCACTCGCTCTTATAGGCCGAGATAAGCGTGCACAGCATTTGTTGTTGTTGTTGTTGCCTTGGTCGCATGGCACATACCCACGACGGGGGATTGGCCAGGGTTCGGAGGGGATGCCTCGTAAATAGGAAAAGCTCGCGTCAACCTATTTAAAGAACCTTGGGTAAAATTTCAGATTAGTTTAAAAGAAAAAGAAGGAACAAAATCCAGTCGCGTATGACGCTCGTGCATTTGATGCCTGCATAAAGACATCGAGGAATAGCTGGGTACTGCGCTTTTGGTTGCCGCTATCGGCTGGAGTCGGCCAAAACGTTGTTTTAAATTGCAAGTGGAAAAATAAAAAAAACTTCAAGCGATGAGCTATATGGCTGTACAGAATCCACACTTCATGTGCACATATTTGGGCGCATGGCCTTTCTATAACTTCTGTTCACGCCACTCATCAGGCAAGAAAGGCTTTCGCCTGAATGAATGCCAGTGGTTCGGGCAAATAAATATCGGAGTGGTCGGGGCCAAGTTTGGAGGTCCACATCGTGTTCCCCATAATCGAATTAGGTTGCGCATTGAATTTGGTACAATTCGGCTGAATTAATAATTTGGGATTGAGGGCCAATTTTGGGAGTGGTCCAGGCCAAATTTGGAGGTCACCACCGTGTTTGCTGTAGTGAACTTAAGTTGGACATTAGTTTTGATGCAAACCGGCGAAAGTCAAATATTGGTGGCGGGTGGGCCAAATTTGGAAGTGGCTCGGGTCAAATTTGGAGGTCACCATCGTGTTCGCTGTATTGAAATTAGGTTGGACATCGGTTTTGGCCTATATCAGCTAAGGTGAAATTTCTCTCCAACATGCCTTAATGCACGAGTCACACATCCGGTCATACAGCCGCGGACAGAGTTTTCTTCCATAAGCCTAGAAAGGCTTCCGTCCGAATGATTGCAGCCCTTTTTGCCTAATTAGCAAGTGAAAAACTATGCTTCATTCAATGCTGTAAAAGCTCGCACAATTCGCAATGCCAAACTTATTCTGCACAAATGGCACAGCGCACGGCCGTCCCTTCAGCCGGCGCTTGACCAAATACGGCGGCGGGTCGGCGGCTCCGACGATGGTTGCGGTACTTTTCCCGTTCCAGTCACTTTAGCTAAAATTAGCGAAAAACGGGAGGTGTTCCTGAGCACACCGGAGACGTACTAGCGAAGTATACCTACCGGTTTACCGGACCACTCTTGTGCATGCGCAGTGGCATTGTTGCGGTGAGGCGGAGCCACTGCGCGTGCGCAGACGGCGTCCGGTAAACCGGTATACGTCTCCGGTATGCAAAAAACGTATGATGGTTCTACGATGTTTGCACGTTGCCCTCGATTTTTCCTTCTGTACTGTGTGTCAAACATGTGTTGAACTTCCAGGCAGATTTCCGCCATATAGCTTTGGTGGATTCCTTTTTCACTTGACGCTACGAAACGCATTCTGGGCGTCGTCTTATTTTTTTAGGACAGCTTTGGCACTGTTAAAGGGACAGGAAAGGGAAGAAGACATGCTTTTGCTTTGTGCCGTCGGCTGTTCATTGTTCCGGCTAGCGGTGTGGAGGGGAAGTTGAAGAGTGCTCTATTCGCCTGCACTCGCTGCATCAGTTCGGCAAAGTTCTGCGGTGGTGCTGCCAAGTGTGTAGCGCTGGTTCCGGCAGTTTGAGCGCAGTTTGGCACTGTCCGCTTCCAAAACGGATGGTCGAGTGCAGGCCTGTTCGTCTGCTAGCCTTGGCGAAGGCAATGAATTGCAGCTAGCTGTTTGCAGTCAACATCAGCGGCTGCCAACATCTCGCACCTCGTGAAGAAATGTTCAAACAGCGCATCACAATAAAAAGTTGCCACGAACCAGCCTCTATGCTTGCAAGTGCACTTCGTGACGTCTTTGATTTTTAGAGTGGTGTCAATTACGCTTAGCCGTTTGATTTGAGAACTAGAGCAGCGTTTTAGCCTGTCGACGAGTGGAATTGCTTGAGTCTCAGCCGTTTATCACAACGTGCAAACCATCATGCCTTCATGGCGGCTTCAGCTGCATTATTTCGGCACTAATCACTGAGAAGGTGCAGCTTTTCTGAACTAGACTCGCACTTCTTTCAAACAAATGCGGTGATTCAGAGGGCGCCATGTTTCACCGCTGAAGTGAATCCATGTGATGTGCAGCACCGCGAGAACCAGTACATAAGGTGCAGGTGGGTCGAATGGACCTATAAGTGGGGTACAACTCAAGAACGAAGAAACACCTGCCCATCAAAGGAGGCCGCTCAGCTAAGCGCGGCGACCGACCAGTTTTCTGTTCGGTCTCCACCGGTGGAGACTGAAGCCGCCACGACCGACTGATGCCGAACACGACCTCATCGAGAACATTCAGCGCTTTTGCGCAAAAGATGCTTTCGCGCGGACATATGCGAAAGGTGAGCGCACCTGCCCCCCCCCCCCCCTCACACCTTCCCCCCCCCCCCCGCTTTTTTCATTGGCCAGTGCAGCTGAGAAAATAGACGGGGTCGCAACACCAACTGTTACCCTATCCTTTCTCCCTGTCTTTTTTCACATTTTTATTTCCATCCTTGTTTCCATCCATCTAAATTACTGCAGTGCTGAAATCAGCCTTCCTCAATTGCCGCAATGACAACGAGTATAAAAGCAGCGATTATATTGCTGTTTTTTCATGTCTCATGTGACATGTAAGCCCACGTTGACGACACTGTCCTCGTTCAGGTGTTGAAGCCGAAACTGGACAAAAAAGAAATGCGATTATAAATTATTTAGCGGTCTTAAAAGAATACTAGCTGGTACTCTATGTATAATAATGCCTTACGCAGCATTACAAACAAGAAAACACACCCCAAAAAGGTAGGTGTTATACTCCTCTAACGTTGAGCCTAACATTTTTCTTTCCATGGCTCACTGCATTGTCAACTTAAGCTGAGCCCTTTTCGTTAGCCTCCACGTTTGTGCCCCATAGGTGGGTACTGGTAAGATACAGCTGCTGTACACTTTTCACTTGAGGGATATTGGTAAACTGCCATTCATGACCTGAGAGACCCTGCCATATGCGCTCTATCGCATTCTCAAAAGTAACACAGCGTTTAGGGCCCATCTGGGTCCCATGTGGGCAACGTGGCCTTGGGAAACCCTTTTTAACCCAGCCTGGACCCTTCTGGGCATCATGTGTGCAAAGACAATTTGGGCTGGCCCATGACAAGTCAATTAGGGCCCCATATTGGTAAGTTTGGGGCGATGTGAGCCCATGCTGCCAAGTTCAGCCCGCACAGGTCCTTTGCGGGCAACATTAGGGCAAACGTGAAAACGAGTTGGGCTCACTGCAGGAAAACTAGAGGCAAGGCCAACTTGGGCAGCCCGCCTAGCACCATAATTGGTCCGACATGGGCTTTAAAGGGGCTAAACTAGTTTTCATCCCTAAAAAACCCGAATGGGGCCTTAATGGGCTGTGATCGGGCTGATTTGATGCAGAACTGGGCTATACACAGAAACATGACGGGCAGCCCCAATTTGGGCAGCCCATCTCGTGCCCAGCTTAGACCCTCGTGGGTATCATGTGGGCTGACAATTTGGGCTGGCCAATGAGAAGCCAATTAGGGCCCCATATGGGTAATTATGGGGCAATGTGAGCCCATGCTGCCAAATTCAGCCCGCATATGTCCCTTGCCAGCAACAATTCAAACTTGAAAACGAGTTGGGCTCAGTGCAGGAAAACTAGGGGCAAGCCCAACATGGGCAGTCCACCTATCATCCCATAGCGCAGGTCTACACAAAGTTAGCCCAAGTATATACCTACCAAAGCGCCATGTTTATGTATTACATGGACACATGCACTGGTTTGCCTCTCCAGAACCTATGTGCGACCCGCTAATGTATTAAGTGGGCCATCTAAGTTGTGCCTGCCCACGGTTTTTCTATAGGCAGCCCAGCTACTTCACCGAGACGATATGCGGGTGTTACAGGGCTCCAGTCCAGCTTGTGTAGCCCGTGCAGAGCCCATGTGGCATGCGCTGGGGTATTACATGGGCCGCCCAAGTTGGGCTTGCCTACGATCTTTTAGCATGTTAGATTGACTGAAGCACCAATTTTGTAGCAAGCCCCTCGCTCAAACGCCAACGTGCAATTTTTGTTAACTGTGCACTACTTTGTATGGGGCCACGAAATCATTTTGCATGCTGTTTTCAGAATCCCAGCCGTTTGCAGGATCATACACTAACTCTCTGCAAAGATGTTAGATAACGGTCATATCTTCAACAGTTGACACGGTAAGCCGTTAAGTCAATGCACAGAGTAATATTTCAGAAATCTGTAGCATGATCTCAATTGAGCTCTGATTTTTTAGTCTTTTGTAGTTGTGAACAAGAGTGTACTCCACTACTCAGAATTTTAATGAGCAATCAGAGCTGACAAAATCTGTGAGTAAAAGATGCCGCATTGATAGCCCAGCAACTGAACAAGAACAGTAGATGAACAGAAATGGATAGGATGCCACTTGGGGTGGCGCAGATGATTACTGCTACATTCACTACAGCATAAGGTGTAATCTAAAAGAGTGCGGTGAGGGGATAGTTGGTACGACATTGTGGCAAAAATAAATAACTGCGCAAAAAGGACGGGACAAGAGAGAAGAATCACACGAGACAAGCGCAGACTAACAACTGGTTTATTGCACTACCGCTCCTTCCTTCGACAACAAAGCGCATGCGCACCAACTTCAAAGACAAAAGACATAATCATCATGTAAAACCAAGAAACTCCAACTCCTTGCGGTGCAGGTGTATGGAAGACTCGCTAACACATTTGTCAGACCCTAATCTCGTAATTTTCAAGGCTTCGATAACTTCACGTTCATTTTTGTGTGATTCTTCTCTCTTGTCCCGTTCTTTTGCGCAGTTATTCATTGTTTTCATAACAGCATGAGTTGCTTAGAAACACTATGCGGTAGATGATAATCAGCTTAAGTAGATTTTTACAAAATAAATAATATAAGCATACAAAGCGTGGCAAAAGTGCACAATGAACAGCTCAGTTTGCAGCACTCAATTGCATGACAATTAATGTTCTACGAGGCTAGTTCATTTCTTATATTCAGAGTGTACTCAGTGATGTTCACAGTATAGAAAACCAAAATGTGAATCATATTATGTGTTAAAATTTGTCCAAGAGAATCCCTGACAGGTGTGCTGGAGGGTCCGTCCCTATGTAGTTTAGAGCGGCGGAGACTGTAGAGTTCCCTACAAATTAGACGAGTGCGACGCGGACAAAAAAAACAAGCTAAGAAAAATATGTGAAACTGCTCTTATTTTCCTTAGCGCGTGGCTCCGCGCAGCAGGAACCAGTGCGTGTTGCAAGCGGAGACGGCGCAACACTTATGATGGGAATTTAGTGCCGCTTCACTGACATAGATCGCATGACAGCTAGCCATATTTCTCCAGAGCTGCTGGCGCCAAACTATATATTATACTTAAGTATTTACTTTCCAAACCTGGGTGTTTCAGTGAGCTTATAGATTTGCAATGTGCCGTCTGCTTCAAACCATCAAGAATATTAGAATAAGGCTAGCAATGGCATAGCAAGGTAATGGCATTGCGAAGCAATGGCATAGATGTGAACAAAAAAATAAAGAAAAATTATAAAGACAGCAGCGAAACAATGAACTGTTTCTGCTGTATGCAAAATAAATATTATAATTAGTTGGGGCTTGTTAATATGTGCGCCAGGTTCCTCAGTAAAACTGTTCATAAAGCAAGTTGTCTGAAATAAATAATTGAGGAAAAAACAAGAAATATGCTCAGAAAAAAATGTTCAGTTCGCTTTTGTGTAGAGTAGCTTGCAGCGATGTTGTAATTTGTTAAAATTTTGGAAGGCCCAACTGCATCATCCAGACGGTCATTTTATTTTTCATAATTTGATCCTCTCTGAAGTGCTCAGCGGGTTATAAGATGCATAATGGCGTCTCATGACGTAACATATGTATTTTTTAGTATGAATGCTAATATAGTGTAAGCTAGCTGGTACTACATATTTGTACTCAGTCGACCAATACGTGCTGAAGGTGGCTTTCGATATGGCAAATTCTGCATAGAAGGTTTCCTTCATAGTCATTCATACAATGTAACAAATGGTAAGGCGCATCGACGGAGCACTGTCGAATTGGAAAGCACAAAAGATAAAATTAATGCATCATCGTCGCATTTATACAAACTTTCATTAAAATTTGGAAGTACAGGAAAGGAAATATATGAATGGGGAAAATGAGGTTCCGCCTTTATCATTGCCTAGAGTGACATGGCGAGAATAAATTAACACCAAAAGGAGCTGGGAATTTCCACTTTGCCATGGTCTACACTGCAAATTTTCATATAACGTGGCAAAAATACATGAAAAAGTTTAGTCCCCCAAAATTTGTCTATAATTCGCTAAATTTGCTGTGAAGTGGAGCTAAATCAGATCACAGATAACTATTAACTCAAGGGTGCATTTGCGATGAACATGTGCTGGTCAGATTGCAAATCATTGAATATAGTCATCTCTTTCATGAATAAATACTTTCCGGAAAGAAAAGATGGATGGAAAAAGGTAGAAAGAGTGCAGGCTAGCTCATATGTGCAGTTGTCTTGCCTAGCTACTATCCTCAGCGCTTAATTTTGCCCGTGTATCTCATGTAGTAGAAAAGCTTAAGATCATGGGATGAAGTCCAGATATGATAGCAGCATTTTATAGAGGCAAAATCTAATAGCAACCATTTGCCCTGCAGTTCTGATGAAAGTTATAGGGCTCCAGCTGGTCTTATCTGGAACCCTTTACTACAATATCCTTCATAGACTAAGCATCACTTTTGGACTAGCAAAACTACCCATATTACATATATCTGAATACCATAAAATCATTCTACAATGAAAGATGACCACTTCAGATGTGGACAAAGAAACACAGACAGGAGGTGCAGTAAAAAGATAACTGAATTTGTTACCGTGATGAAAGACCCACAAGTTGGGTTCAATAGAACATGTGTACACTGCGCTGGAATTAGCAGAAAAACAGGAAAAATACAAAAGGTATTGCTTTCTAAACACGTAAGGCAGACTGCCACATACATATCCCAACTGCTTTCGCAACAAAGTAATATATCGCTTGCTAAACAATTTTCGCCTTCTTATAATGTGGAAGGTTTTACAGATTTCCCATTGTAACTAGGTGCCTCCCCTACCAAGCAGATGTGTAACACAGTTGGTTGGCTCAAACTCATAATGCCTGCAATTTTTTGCCAGAAATCCACACGTTGTTAATGATTCAATGCCTTTGCTGTGCTCTCGGAGTCCATGATTTAAGCTCTGCCCTGAATATGCTTTTTTCAAGCGTTAGGTTTGTACTTCAGTTCTTGATGTTGGCACGTTTGACTTGAGTGCCAGTCACGTGCTTCGTCAATCTTCATAAGATCCCTAGTCCAAAAAGCATTTGATGTTTATTCACTGTAGGCCGCGCATTACTTTTGACGAAGAAACAAAAAAATTCACGAGTGGCCACCAGTTCAACGTTTCTGAATAGGTGGTGCGTGGGAGTGGCGGCGGCAGTGGCGCAAAATTTTCGACTGTGATGCCAAGCAAGCGAGAGATTTCCGTGGGACAAAATCTGGACGCTCTTTGGAAGGCAGGGAACTTACGCCAACACGGTGCGTGAATACACCCTCTCGGGTGGCTGTGTGTGGGTGGATACTCTCGGCATGGGCGGCTGTTCCAGGTGATGTCATGATGCAGTCGTTTGCAAAGTGTGGAATTTCACTCAATGGCGAATGTGTTGTGGGCCGCAGCAGTGACGACAACAGCACCACCAGTGAGGCCAACGACACAAGTGGGGAGCTTCTGGATAATAAATTTCCATTGTGAAACTTGCCCTTTTTTGTTTCGTACATTATATTTCGCGGCGGGGAGGTCGACTTAAATTCAAATTGACTTACAACAGTAAACACGGTATGTGATGAAAGATGCAGTGATGATTTGGACATGGTTCACAGGCAATGAACAAAGAACCCGCACTGAGCACAGAAGCAGCGAGCACTGAGAGCAGGAACATGGGCCACTGAAACACTTCTGTCACTTCGATGTCACTGATTATCCGCAGCATGGCCCTCCAGGCACTAAACATAGTCGCAGTGTAATCACATTGGGGCACATCAGGGCACAGCGATTGGTAGTGTCTGAGGCACACGAGGTGCGCAATATCAGGTTGAGGTTGGTCGAAGGCAGTCTCCAAGAAAGCCGGAGTGATCTCATAGGTGACGGCAGATACCTAGCACCGCACAGGGAGCCTGATGCAGCGAGATGGTGACCAAAGCAAGACAAGGTAGCTAGGGGTGAAATAAACTATGTGGTGAAGGCAGTTGTAATAGTCCTGTTGTGATTTCTGTGAGGCGAGTAGTCAGGAGCATGCTATATGGTGGGCTTGGTCGGAACAGGCAATCACGTCGTGTGCGTATTCAGAAAGTAGAGCAGTAAAGGTAGGAAGCAGTGCCCACAGATAGACTAAGAAGCAACCACAGTGTAATGAAGGGAAGAGTTCTTTGCAAATATAACGTAAGGGAAAGCAATATCTCTGTCACTAAGATCCAGTGAAATGTACATTGTGAGCATAACGGTAAGAGTGCTGCTAAGGCGCTAGGTGGGGCTATTTGTGCCTATAATGTGTTCGAAGGAAGGTGGCAGGGGCATTGCATGAGCCGAAAGGTATAACCTTAAATTCATAAAGCCCAGCAGGCACAACAAATGCCGTCTTCACACGGTCTTGTTCATCCATGGCAATTTGCCTACAGCCAGAGCACAGGCCAGTGGAGGAGAAACATTTGGCACCTTAGAGACAATCAAGGGTGTCATTGATTCATGGCAATGGCTAGACATCTTTTTTGGTTATTCTCATTGAGGTGTAGGTAATCCAAGCAAAAGTGCCAAGAGCCATATTTTTTAGAGGATGATTGGTTTTTCTCAAGGGCTGCGGGAAGGCTCAGTAATGTTCTTCGCAAGCATTTTTACAACCTCGTTTCAGGGAACCTGGCGCTTTGGGTGTGACTGTGCGAGTGCCAGCAGTCAGGAGGGGCACCACCAGTTCCTATGTGATGTGTGACAGCTTGACCGAGGGCAGCTTTATGCGGATTAAAAATGTCCAAAAAGAGGAGAAAAGTGTGAAAAGCTGGACAGATTAGGCAGGTGAGGGGTCAGTAGCTTACATGGTAGTGAACACGTCTGTTGAGAAAAGAAAATGCTGGCGGGTGGCATCGGGGCCGTGAACTAGGGCAGCATCTAATGCAGCGACTTGACAACAAGAAAGGCGAGAAAGCATGGTGACACAAATTCCGGATGGAAGTACTAAAAGGCAGAAGCTGAAATTCAGAACTTGTAGGAACATTGTGTTGGCCTTTACAGCAGCAAACGTAAGGGGCAGCGCAAAGTTGCAGATGAGCAGTATATCGAGAATAGATGCAACCATATAGTCACCATCAGGGACTGGCCGCAATAGGTACAGGGCAACAAAGAATGCAGTTTGAGATGGCAAGAATAATAGAGGTGGGAAACCCACAAGGCAGTTATCAAAAAATGAGACCTGAAGATCGTCCTCCTATAAGCAGCCGACGAGGAGTGAATGTTCCGACAGGAAATCTAAACCGTGAATCAGATCATGTGCGCACATGTGTCCTACGGCCAAACAAGCTGGGGTGCCGTGGCCGGCAGTAGCAACACGAGCGCTGAATCGGCCGTCAGCAACAAGAATGCCAGTATCCACAGCGCACAGACCATATGTCGCAGAAATAAGGACATTGCGATGGCATGGGTGAAATTTGGAGCTCATCACGGACTCATGCATGCCAGTGTCGATGAAAGCATATATGCAGCGTCACCTCTGGCGGCTGCATCAGCGACTGTGGGGATTGAGGGCAACAGCCTAGAAGCGACAAGAGGAAAAATTGTTGAGAAGCATGCCTCTGAGGTCTGTCGTGGAGCTTGAGATCAGAAGCGGCAGGAAAAGTCTGGGCGAGAGCTAGAAATGAAGGCACTGTGGGGAGGTGATAAGCATGGAGAACGCATAGTGGAGTTGCCGTAGGGATGCGACTAGGCGCTGCAGCAGTGCCGAGCAATCTAGCCTATGTGAGAGTAGTGAAAGCGGTTTGGTCGGTTGTCTGCGGGATTCCGGAGAAACAGTGGGGGTAGATACTGGTAGTTGGAACCTCAGTGCCAGCTGGGCTACCAAGAGCACACACACTGCCGGATTGAGGTTCCAGTTGGCAACTTCTTGCTACACGAATGCTTGGATGAGCAACACGATAGGCAGGAGGACAAAGGGGCGCAACAAAAACACACGGACATAGAAGTAGACAGGGACGAGCGCTTTCCCTGTCTACTTCTATGTCCGTGTGTTTTTGTTGCGCCCCTTTGTCCTCCTGAAAAGATATGAACCAACACGCCCAAATACAAGTACTTCTGAGTACGATAGGCAGAGACATGCGACTGCGATAGGCACAAAGGCATCTAATTCAAGTCACACAATCCTTGCGACTGCGTCTACGAGGGCAGGCGCAGAGAGTGGGCGTGGTGGTAGCTGCTGGTCTACAGAGGAAGAGGTTGCTGCTGTATTAGGAAGCCAAGAAAACAGCTGCGAAATACAGCAGCTTTCAATTTGCTCGAAGCGATGGCACTGCTTGATGGTTTCAATGATAGTGCAGTCCTCGCAGACCAGCAAATGAAAAGCATCATCCACAATGCCATTGCAGCCCACGTTGTCTGATTCAGTCAAAGGAACGTCCACTTTGTGGCGAAGTGCCAGGACATCCAGAATATAGGTATGTAGCCCTTTGTGGCGGACTCGGCACGCGACGAAAGCTGTTGTTTCGAGGTCACCTTGCAAGCATCAGGTCTTGCAAATATTATACGTAGTTTTTCCTCACAGGTGTCCCGGCTCATGAGCTCATTCTTGTGTGTTTCATTTTGCACCCTGGCAGTGCCGGTAAGGTAAAAGATGACATTCGCGGGCATCAGAGTAGGGTCACACATGTTATAGATGATAACTGGCACGTATGAGCACAGCGAGTCATCAACATCCGTGTCATTATTTCCAAACATGCTGGGGTATCAGGGTGACACCATGACTACGAAAGGAGCGCTATCCATCCTACGTGACTCTGTGCCGGTCAGACAACTTCAAGCTTCATGGCGCAATCGTACACCTAACTCCTTCCCCAACAATTTTAAGTGGCGAATGACAATGTGGCGACCCTGACAGAGTGCACAGGCAAAGAACACAGAGCCTGCAATAAGCACAAAAGTACCGAGTACCAAAAGGGGCAACGCGCACCACCAAAACATTTCATTCACGTAGCACATAAAGTGAAAGAGGAGAAATCATGCAGCATCACTTCTACTAGATAAGAAGGCTCTATCACAGTAAAGTAGTAACACAAGGGGCACTGGTAGCCCAGACAAGGGGTATTGAACACCGATTTTGTGCAAACTGATGCTGTCAAGTAATAGCAGAAGCAAGACATATTAGGGCTGTGCTAACCGAAGCTTTCGATATAGAGATAACAACCCTAAGAGAGGAGGGCTTTTATTTCTGGCACGAGAAAACTTCATAGATAGTCCCAGCTAAAAAAACAATGCATCGGCTGTGCTGCAATTCGAGCGAAGCAACGTGCAATGCGCATCGGCCTGCAACCGCGGTTAACACTAAGCAGACAGCCTAAATTACACAGCGTGTAGCCTCTCAGTTTGCTATGCAGCTGACTCATGTTTCACAAGGGGATGTTTTGGGCCACTTGGTCAGACATGATGTAGAGGAAAAATAAACCGCAACTTCAGAGAGGATGCAAGACTGAGAGGTGGTCTTACGCCCTGTCTGAAGTTGTGGTTTTTCCCTCTACAACGAATCGGTGTGTTCACCTTAACCACAAATTTGTAGGCCAGACCGAGATAGCATATCTGTGAGCACTACCCAGAAGACGTCCTCAGTTCAGTAGGCATTAGAAAGACATGAAGCACGTGTCTGCAACCGAAAGAGAATCGGTAACATGTGCATTCCACCATTATCACTACAACTCATGAAGAAGATACACAAAAGTAGATATTTTGTTTGAACAGAACAATTAATGCTATTCTTACTGCCTGCAACCCTTAACACTCAGTTAAGCAAAACACTCAGATAATACAGCTATGATATAACAGCGCTCAAAGTAAATAGCTACTACCTATGATACACTAAGCCAAGTTAAACTTCTGCTAAATATGATAATAGAGCAGAAAAACCACACTGAGAATACACTTCTACCATGATAGACTTCTTCTGGCTATGAAGATGGAACACAATGCTCAAGATAAACTGTAATATAGTCCTAGCTATTAATTATGATGAAGGAGAGGAAACAAAACAAATCCATTATTCCACACAACTTTCCCACATTTCAAGCGGAATGAACCCACAGGCCACATCCTTATCTCATGTGAAGCATTCTCTGTGCGGAAAATCTGGAGCTGTGCTAATGGAAGCGGAGCACAAAAGAAATTCCTTGCATGAAGAAACTCATAACCAAGAAGAAACTTCGGAGACACCTCTGTCACACTGACAATGCTGTCATTGCTTAGTAAGCAACACGAGTCCTTCTCTACACCTCCTTTCAAGGATGATACATCTGTCGAGCGCACAGTCGGTGGGAGTTCTCTCGGGGAATAAGCCAACTTGAACAATCTGCGGCTCACCTGTCCAGGTGGCTTTCTGCTGGTGCACAACAACTGTTTAACTCACCCCTAACAGTTCGCAAACGGGAAGGCACTAACATTTTCCAGCGGACTATAAATTGAAGCGTCATCCGCAATGTGACACAGCATGTGTACATTGTAGTTAAGAAACTCAGGTTCATAAAGAACCCCACACTGTTGTGAAAAATACTTCAGGAGATCTTAGGCAAACTTGTTCATTTCTGTCGCAAGAACATCACTGAGCAGAATGCACATCGTCACATGAAGGCACAGGAAGTGTTTGTATTGGTTGTCGTCCAGCAAACCGCGTGGCACCACAGGGACAGTGTAGAGAAGGAAGGACCTAAACTCCACTGCCTTTCATCGGTCCAATTCATCAAGGCCTCGGGGCTGCCAAGCAAATCCTGACGGTGCACTTGTTTGCTGCAGTCTTGGCACTCGTAATGCTCTGCTGCTGTGCGCCGAGACGATGCGGCAATGGTTCAATGTCCACGTCTGCAGCAACTTACGAACCACTCCCAAGCACACCGTGTGCATGTAATCTGCCGGAAAGTGTTTCACCGCGTCCACATACAACTCCAAAAGTGGACTTGCAGCGTGGTAGTGGCCAGCGTTGGCCATTGTGTGGAAAGAATTATATCTGCGATCCGATTCCTGAAAGCAGCACACATGGAGAATGTTTGCCTGTGCTCAATTCTTTCTCCTTTCTGTGAGCAGCAGTCACAACCGTAGTAACCAGTACTAGTTGGTACAATTGACATACGAACAGGTTGGCGCATCACAGATTACTGCAGCAAGTGAAACACTGACATACACCTTTGATGATTACTCCACCAGAATCTTCCATACTTTTCATTTCCTATAGAAATGGTCGCAAAAACTATTCAATATTTGTAGGCTTCTTTTTTGCCACAATAGATAGAGACAATAAAAGGTCGGCTGTCAGCTGCATTCGCCAGTGAACACAGCAAAACCCAGAAGCCCAGCGAAGAGCTCTTGAATATCGGCAATACGTTGATGTTCACGTGGAGGTCAACGTTAGTACCTGCAACATCGCAAGACCGTTCTTCACTCTTTCAATCATCTAACTTTGTAGGCCAAAATTCCCGTAGTCAATAAGAACATCAGATTTTCGCTCAGATGTCAGTAACGTGCGAGCGTCACGAGGTAGCGGATGACAAGGCGACGCAAAAGCAGACAGAGGTCAATGACTGCCGAGTGGGTGAGTGAATGCTTCCGAGCTATGTCCGCTAGCTCTCGTGCGGCATCTGTCGTTGAGAGACTTGTTTCTGTGCTTTCTTGCGCGGTAGATGGATCCTCCTCGGACGAACACAAATATTTGGCACTTCCATCAGAATCGGCTGGCAAGTGAGAACATTCAGAAACGCCGATATGTCCGGCGGATGCTTCAGAGCATTCTTCGGGCCTTTTGCGTGTGTCCGCATTGTCGCGTCGATTTCACTGTCTTCGCGTGCCGTTGTGGAAGACCCAACGTCCCCCTCGGTGGGGGAGGAAATGTCGCGGTAAAAATTCGCTGACCTCCCGGTTCAGCCGCCGAAATTTCTGCCACTTACTGGCCATTCAAAATGAGAACGAGTGCAATCGAGAATACTCAAGTGGAGCGTGCAACGAGATGGAGCTCTTCGAATGTCGGTGAGTCAATAGGCTCTTCTGCTTAGCCGGCTCAGTGGTCAGCGGCTTGCGCAAAAAAAGGAAAGCGGTAGAAGCGGCTACGTAAAGTTCTTCAGTGATACATGGGATTAAAGCCCCTCCATGACGTTTTCTGGCGACCAGGAACTGACCGACGATTACGGTACTCAGCAATGCTAAGTTTGATCGCAGCTCTTCTGCTATTTATGTTTTGTGTTTGAAGCAGGTTTTCTGTGACTGATTGGATAAAAAACGATGTAAACGCGTGAAAAGGCTTATTAAGCATAAAAAGAAAATGAACATAGCAAAAGTAAAATAAATCTAAAAGAAGGAACAGAAAAGTAATAAAAATAAATAAAACTTAAACCAACAGAAATTCTAGTAATTAAGAAAAATTAAAAATGAAAAATTCAGGAAGAAAAAAAAGCCTTCGCATTTCCGCTCTTAAACAGACTGAAGTGCCTTCCTGTAATTTTTTAAGGCGAAAGCCTTTAATAGCTCATCGTTGTCCGTCCGTCCCTCCGTCCGCGAATTCTGTCACACTATGACGTTATCAATAGCATAATTGCTATAATGCACATACTCCTTGCAATTACTAAGTAATGGGCGGTTAGTAATTAGTCATCAAGTAGTGATCAGCCATTACCTACTATATAGGTATTAATTAGTGGCTGATTAAAAATAAAAGTTGAAAATAGACATACGTAAAGAACCTGATGAAAAATAAAAAAATCGAAAAAAGTTGAAAGAAATAAACATAAAAAGAACAAATGAAAAAAAAATAAAAAGAAGGGATCGTTAACGTCCGCCTTAGTGATCCTGAATTTGTAGCCGTGCTGCCCAACAAGCACTAATTATTTAGTAATTAGTGAATAATAAGGCAAATTGGGTGCACAATGGCTTTCGCCTGGCGCACTTAAGCTCGCCCTGTATTTTCGTAGAGGAGCCGCAAAGAAGAGAAAGCAAGACGACGAAGACGAGGTGATCAAAGAAGGAGCATTCTGGGGAACGGCTGCATGTCCCCTTTGATACGTCGCAATATATCTATGTTTCTCCTACCAACTTGCACAACTTCGTTTTCAGTGGCCCATCGCCGAAATGAGGTCGGAACATCATTAAATGTGGATGGACAGTCGATACTTGGACGCTAGAATCCGTCTACTCTCGCTTTTCTACACTGTGCTCGGTGATTGCTGAACGTCTTCTCAATATTAATGTGTACAGACAATTAACATTCACACGAAACTATTTTTTGCATTTAGACCTCGACTGTTACAAAATTTTTAAACTCAAAACATTAAGAAGACGAGAGTATAAACAAAGAAATCTGTTTTGTGCTTCTCTATGTTTCTCCCACGTTACGGCAGTTTTGTGCATAATATTCGTTCATCCCACCAACGCATGCACTGAACCTCGGCTGTCATATGTTGTTGAATATTTATGGCACAATATTGGTTGGCTATATAGAGGTTATTCACTAACTGTCTTTCAATCTTCTTTATTAAGTTTCCGAACACCGAATGCACTGTTTGGTCACTTTTGTGCAACTTGCAATATGTGCAACATTGCCTAAGGCGCCAACTCTTAGGGTAATGGTGTCGCCTTTTTATGCACATATGCAGCCGACCACCGTAGGTTGTGCTCGGCTGCACGGCCGCGAAGCTCTAGCAAGAAATTACGGTTTGAAAGTCAGTATTTATTGTTTGATTGGAACTAAGGTGCCTTCAGAGCGCACAGACATATGAACAAAAATATGCCCAGGAATACATGACTGAACATATATTTTATTGAGACGCTTTGATCTGTCGATGCCAGCCAGATCAGTATCACTATACGGTCTGGTGTTCTTGCACCGCCGGTCTGGGTCTACTTCCACCGCCGTGGTGGCTGACGCTGGGCTACTGACCAGAGTACCCAGGTTCCAGCCCGACCGGGGCGGTTGTGTTTCGATGAAGGCGAAACACAAAACGGCATCAGTGCATGATGAACGTCCGCAGGTGGTCGAATTTATTCCAGAGCCCTCCACTCCGGCGAAACGGCATCAGTGCATGATGAACGTCCGCAGGTGGTAGAATTTATTCCAGAGCCCTCCACTCCGGCGCCTCTCTCACTCCCACCTTCCTCTCTTCCCTTACATCGTGGTTCAAGTGTCCGCGTAGAATTGAGACAGATATACTGCGCTTTCCTCTCCTGAAAAGGCAATTTTCGTATCACTGGTCTACTTCTCGTTCTTTCCCTGACCCTGGCAGTACACTATAGGCAGTAGATTCTGTGTTTACAGGAATATATAGAGAGCTTGTTTTAAAGACAAGATAAAAAAAAATGGCACAAAGAGAGGCGCACAGGACGACCCAGCGTCGTGCTCTGTGTCTGTCTGCGTCCTTCGGCTGGTTATATTTGTTAGAAATATGTAAAAAATGATAGGTGTAACGTTGAGACCGGAAGCGGCAAAGTAGGTGAGAGAACATACGCAGGTTAATGATATCTTAGTCAAAATCGAGAGGAAGAAATGGCCTTGGGCAGGGCATGTAATGCGCAGGCAAGATAACCGCTGGTCCTTAACGTAACGGAGTGGATTCCAAGAGAAAGTAAGCGTAGCAGGTGGCGGCAGAAGGTTAGGTGGGCGGATGAGGTTAAGAAATTTGCAGGAATAGGGTGGGCTCCACCGCCAAAAGACAGGCTTAATTGGAGAGGCACGGGAGACGCCTTTGCAGTGGGTGTAGTCAGGCTGATGATGATAATAGACAGATAGCTTTTAATTGCGTGTTTTATTCTTTGCAATGATGCGTAAAGAAATTACTATACACTGATCACCATTTGGTTTTCGCCATTCATATGTTTCGATTTCAACAGCGGAGTGGTGAAAAAAAAGTGTACGTCGTCCATGTTCAGTACTGGTGATGATAGGAATGAAAAGACTGCGGTGTAATCACGCCTTCGTCGTTGTGGTTTACTACATCGATAAAATGTCTTGCGCATCTCTAACACGAAGAAAATATGCAGCCAGAATTTGGTGTCTGCACTCAATGCCGCAGCCAGACACATTCTTTCCTTCTAATTGGTGTTGCTTTGATAAGCCACCACTACCAGGTCAAGAAATCTTAGACGCCAGTAAATAATATCATCATAGGATTTCATGAGAATGGCCATCCAGATTAAGAAAGAAAGCATTAAAAATTATTTCAGAGAATGGTCATAGTACAGTGTAGTCATGGTGGCGCCAGCGACTGCTATGTTAAAAAAAAAACATATCTATCCACATATACAATGTTAGAAGACCGAAGCACAATGTCATTCCGTGGCAGTATATAATACGAATAATGACGGGAATAGATACCTAGCTGAAAATAGGTACAGAATATTTTGCGTCACTTTATGCCAATAAATAAAAATACTGATGGAAAACTATAGATGCCCAAGGAATTGAGCTGACAACCATTTGGTCTTCAGTGCCCAGCGGTAAGGAAACAAACCGAAACTTCCGGCCCGGACTACTAAGCGCATTGACACTTAAAAACACGGCTCGTATTTCAAATTTCTTCCCCGTGTGCTCGCCGTGCCCGTGTTGGAGCTTGTATAGGTGCGTGCAGTGCGTGCAGTCCAGTTTGAAGCGCCAGCTTTGTCAACTTTATTATCCGTTTTCTGGAAGACTGCTATCCAAGATAGGTAAGTAAATTTTTGTCTGTACTAGCATTGGTTTTCAGTAGCCCCTTGGGATGCTACACGTGGAAATGGGACAACACGCATATGTATGTATGCAAAGGCTGCAATGGAGCTGCACCACTGCGCTCGAGTGCCTGGCTCACGTGGTTAAACTATCAGCTTGTGTGCAATTTGTAGTTATACATAAATCTCTATTGCACTTCTCGGATGCATTATGACTAGCGTTGTTTGCATGCTGACAATCCTAACATGTGACCACCGCCTTGCTGTAAACCGCGGGCTCTAACAACGCTGTATATTTCCACCGTAGTGCCGCGTTTTGCTTTGAAGCGGTTGGCCGTTTTCTACATTTATCGACAGCAATGATAACTGACGCCGGAGCACTTGGATGTCTTTGGAACGGTATTCCCGACGTTGTTCCAGGATCGCTCAGGATTCCACGTAAAATGTTAAGCGGCTACTTAGGCGTTTTACATGGATGGATGGAAAAACTTTATTTTCGTCAGAGAGCATGTGTGGACGATTCCGTGTCAGATGGCCATCAACCCATGGCTGACGGCGACCTGGGTGGCCCACTCCACGGCCCTGGTCTGGACGACCGGGTCTGAGCTGGCCAACATGGCCTCCCACTGCTCGAGGGAAGGATCACGCATAATGTCCGCCGGTGGCGGTGCTATGCTACAGCTCCATAATATGTGGTCATAGGTTGCCAATTCGTGACACCATTTGCGCTCCGGCGAAATGTCCGGGTAGATTTTGCTCAGTACGTATGGGTTGAAGAAACATCTAGTCTGCAATCGTCGCCAGACGCATTCCTGCGCCTTCACCAATTGCTTGTCCGGGGGTGGGTAAATCCTCCGCTCAAGTCTGAAATGATTATTAATGTCATGAAACGATACCAGCCCATCTCTCGTGGACCTTCCCGGGACGTCCAGCTCACCTACTCGGCTGACGAAACCTCGAGCATTCATGTGAGCCGTCTCGTTCCCAGGGTTCCCAGAGTGTGCAGGTACCCAGACAATTTCTGTCTCCGTAATCCCTCGCTCCGTAGCCCGATTCAGCAACCGCGCCGCTGTGACAGATATTCTGCCCCTCGCCAAATTTCGGATGGCTGTTTTTGAATCGCTGAAGATCAGGTCAGCATTACTACTAGTCATAGCTATAGTGCTATCGCCGCTTCCTCTGCAGTTTCTGGGGAGCGGGTTTTGACTGATCCAGAGGCGATCAAGCGTCCTCGCCCGTCCAACACCGCAATTGCAAATGCATCCTTGTCCTTATACTCGGCGACATCTACATAGACTGCCCCGTTGTACTTCCCGTACTTAGCATGTAAAGCTTTGGCTCTTGCCTTCCTGTGGTCCTCATGATGTATTGGATGCATGTTCTTGGGCAAAGGTTTTATGTACAAGCCTTTGTGCATTTCCCGCCTCATCTGAATTTTCGTGTCACCGGCTGGAACGTCAACTCCAATGCCGATCCTTTCCAATATGTCCCTTCCTGCTTTTGTTTTTGAAAGCCTACCGAGCTGCATCACCAAGTGCGCCTCCCGTAGTTCTTCTAGGGTGTTGTGCAGCCCTAATCCCAGAAGCCTTTCGGTAGACGCATTTTGAGGCCACCCAAGAGCCGCTTTATACGCCAGCCTAATCATAGCCTCCACCTTTCCTTTTTCTGCCGCGTCCAACTTCAAATAAGGCGTCGCATACACTATTCTACTGAGCACAAATGCCTGCACTAGCTTACACAAGTGTTTTTCCTTAACACTTCTCTTACGATTGGCAATTCTCCTGATTAGCCGCACGGTAGCATTGACCGTATTTTTAAGCCTTTGCAAGGACTCGCTATTCTTCCTGTTAGTCTGCAGATACATACCCAGGATCCTGATCGTTTGGACCTCAGCGACCGGTACTCCCCCCACTTTCACCTCTAAAGGTGGTGGCGGCGTATAGTGCCTCGCATGTATCCCTCTTGGTTTATCCCTCAGAACAAAAAGCTCGGACTTGGGCTGAGAGCACGAGAGTCCTGCTTCCCCTGCTAGCTCCTCCACAATATCCACCGCCTGTTGCAGAGTTTCTTCCAACTGTGCGTCACTGCCTCTTGTTACCCATAGAGTAATGTCATACGCATAAAATATATGTTTAAGTCCCGATATCCCTTGGAGCCTGGGTGGTATCTTGATCAAGGCGAGATTAAATAGGAAGGGCGATAATACCGACCCTTGCGGTGTCCCCCTGCCCCCAATGGGAAGGTATCCGATTTCATTTCTCCGACTACAATCTCCGCAGTCCTACCCTCCAGAAACGATCTGATGTACCGGAAGGTTCTACCCCCCGGTCCTATGTCTGATAGGTTCCTCAATATTGCCTCATGGGTAACATTGTCAAAGGCCTTAGTGAGGTCGAGCCCCAAGACAGCCTTGGTGCCCGTGCCGTACCCAGGATCAACCACGTCTTTTTTGAGCTGTAACATGACGTCCTGCGTCGATAAATTAGCCCTGAAGCCAATCATTGTTTCAGGTATCAACTCATTGTCCTCTACATAACCCTGAAGCCTGTTCAAGACCACATGCTCCATCAATTTGGCCAAGCACGACGTTAGCGAGATGGGACGCAGATTCTCAATGCAGAGCTTCTTCCCTGGTTTAGGAATAAATGTAATCCTAGCATGTTTCCACTCTGGCGGAATCTCCCCGGCCGCCCAATATTTATTCATCAAATTCGTGAGTGCCCCCACTGACTTGAAATCCAGGTTCCTCAGCATTTTATTAGTAACCCCGTCCGGACCCGCTGCTGACGTGGTACGAAGCTGGCCCATTGCAAAGTCCACTTCCGCCACCGTAAAGTCTGCATCCAATTCAAGGTTTTCCTCTCCCGAGTAATCCGGCAAGCAACCGCCCGCCTCTCTGTTTATGTAACGACTTCGGAGTTCGTGTATAAATTCCCCAATCGTGCCTTGATACCGATGCACTAACCTAGCCATTTGCCCCTTTTGCGCAGATTTGGTTGCGGCCGGGTCTAAAAGGTGCCTCAACAACTGCCATGTTTTTTTGCATCCGAATTGCCCATTCATCCGGTCACAAATCTGCCCCCCACTGTTGACACTGCAACTCCAATGTGTAGGCTTCGATTTCTCGTTCTAGCTTGGCCATCTTCCTACGGAGGACACCATTATGTCTTTGTTTCCTCCACCTCCGAAGGAGACTCGCATGTGCTTCCCACATGTGTAACAATCTAGAGTCAGCCGTAAAGCCCTCCTCCTCCGTCGGAACCTCTTCTGTGGTACTCTTCACGGCCTGCTTGAGCGTGTCAATCCAGGCTCCTAAGTCCTCGATTTCCCCGTTCACTATGTCACTCCTGTATTGCCGAAATCGGTCCCAGTCCGTCACTCGAGTTCCTTTCACCTTGTCTTTGTGCTTAGCAGCACTAAATATCGTGGAAAGGATATAGTGATCACTTCCCAGTGGCTGTCCCGTGTTTACCCACTGTGCATCCCTGATACCATCCACAAATGTGAGGTCTGGAGAGGTGTCTATGCTTACGCTGTTGCCTATCCTGGTATGATCTAGCGGGTTGTTTAAGATCGTCCATCGCAGGTCCTGGGCAACCTGCCAAAGCTTATTTCCCTTCGGGCTGGCTCGGATGTAGCCCTACTCCGGATGAGGCGCATTGAAATCTCCCACCACGATGAGTTGAGACCTAGCCGCTAGCCGTTGCGTCTTTATCAGAAGGTCTGGCAGGCCCACCCCCTTATCTTTTAAAGAAGAGTATACATTAAGAACAAATAGACTCTTATCGTCCTTTCTTTTGGGCAAAATCTCCAGCAGGACGTAGTCCTCCCTGCTGCTATCTATGGTATGCTGAATCACTGTGGTGTTGCGATGGACTAACACGGCCGTGAAGACGCTCAATACGCCCCCTCGATCAATCTCTGGTGGTGTAAATGTCTTAAATCCCGGTAATTTCACCGAGCCGCTAGCCTCCTGCAAAGCTATAATGTCCGGCTTACTATCCAGATTTTGTATGTGCAACTGCAGGTTCCCCCGCTTGCGACGGAAGCCCCTGCAGTTCCACTGCCAAACCTCAATTTGCTGGCGAGGGGCCATGGTGAAGCCCTAGGTTCACTAACATCGGCTCTTGGCCGACTACGGGAGGCAATCTAATCTCTAGCATAGCATTTAGCTGTTTAAACATGTCCATTACCTGGGTCTGGAAACCCCGCATGTCATTGGTGAAGGCGTCAAGACGCTCCTCAATGTTGCCTAGTCTAGCTTCTATCCTGTCGACCCGGCGATCCAGCCTATCCGGTCTTTCTTCCAGTTTTCCTACTCTCTCCGCAAGGGTAAGCATGTCTCTCTTAAGACAAGTGACTGTAAATACTGGCTGCGGCGTGTCCGCCGCCGAAGTTTCTGCTACTCTCTTTGCACGAGCTCCCTCATCTGCCGGAGGTGGCCTTTTGACCGTCCCACGATTCTCCACTTTCTCCACTTCCATAGCTGTGTTATCGTCCACGCGAGAAGCGTTCGCCTGCGCAGCTTGCTGTGGGGCTTGGGCCAACGGCGTATGTACCCTGTCTACTCTGCCGGTTTTAAGCGCGCGTTCCATCTCTGCTATCCTAGCTTCCATCTTTTTGATAGCTTCGGCTTGCTGCAGCACCTGCCTTTGTAGCTCCTTCTCTCGAGCAGTCTCATTTTGGGAGCCCGCGTTGGGCCAGCCCACCTTTTTCCTCGTGGCACTTGGGCTTCTTCCATGACCGGAACCTTGCCCTCCTCCTTTGCCAGGCTCGGGTCCGGGCAGTGGCGGGAAGGAAGCCGACCGGTCCCTGCTCTTGCTATCGCCTCTCGCACCGCTAGATGACCGCTTCCTGGGCCTCGAACGCCTCTCCTCCTTGCCCGTTTGGCTCTTGTCCTCGTTGCTCTGCTGCAGACCCGTCGGCTACTGACGGGCTAGGCGAAACTTGCAGTTCCGACTTCCCGTGCTGTGCGCCCCATGACACACGATGCAGTCCGACGTGCAGGTCAGAGACTCTCCCTCCGGTGGTGCAGGATGTTCTTTCCCGCAGCGGCGACACAAATTAGTCTTCGGACGATAGCAAACGTCCGTCCGATGTCCCACTCGTCTGCAGTTATAGCAGGTCTCGACTAACTCTCTATATGGGATCACAGCGTACAGACAGTTCCAATAGATGACTTGCCGGAGAACGCGCTTCCCCCCGAACGTGATCTGAATCGCCTTTGACTTGCCCAAAGCTCTGGCATCCAAAATTTCCATGTCTTCATTCCTCTTCAAGAATCCTGCGCGAATTTCTGCCAGCGGGCATCCGTTGTACGCATTGTAAATTACTCCGCGCACAGAATTCTCCGGCGCCGCCACGTACGCCGAAACCGCAAGGTCACGACCGCCCAGCTGGAGCGTCTTGACATTCGCATATGCCCCACTACGATTCATACACGGCGTGCTCACCGTCATCGTGTTGTTTCTCTCATTGACCCGCACCAGGTCTTCTTCCACCGCAGTCGCGTTGTCAGCTTCGCTGCCGCTCTCAGGGCACATCCGAGCTCCCTCGGCGTCACTATGCTCAAGTCCCAATTCTTGGGCCGGCACACAACCTTGAAATCCTTGGCTGGCATCTGAAGAAACGGTCCCCGTTTCTTCCACACCGGCGCTTTCCCCCGCTTGACTTGGGCTGCTCCGTGCGTCTGACGCCCGTCGCTGCCCGCCTGTTTCTCGGTCGGCCTAATCTCGGTGTGGTCCCCGTACACAGTCTTCTTGAAGCGATCTTGCGCCTTCAAAACCCAGGCCCATTCTCCCTCCTCGAATTCTTCGGGCGTTATAGATTCTCCCTCAACCCTCAACGGAGTACTCCATCATCTTTAGCCTCGCATAGGCCCACTACCACAAGGCACGGCCCTGGAGCCCGGCGCCGTAGGCGTCGGCTTGGCCTACAGAGTAGGCCTAATTTTGCCGCACCGTGGTCGAGTACAAATCGTGTAGAAAACCCCTAAAAAGGGGAACACTTGCCAAAATATGGTGTCCACCGGTACAGGGCAACTTCCTGCAGACGATTCCACAAAAAGCAAGACCAAGGCACAGCGCGTTCCACCGAAAAACGGTCTCAAGGCGGGAGCTCATGCGGAACACGTCCGCTTAGCGTCCGCTCAGCGTCAGCGTCCCTAGGCGTTTTACAAGGTTTGCTAGTAATGCAAGGAATGTTTGCATAATGGCAGTAAGGTTTCCGTGTTTATTTTTTCTCAGAAATACGCCGCGGTGGCTCAGTGGCTATGGCGCTCGGCTGCTGACCCGAAAGACGCGGGTTCGATCCCGACCGTGGCAGATGAATTTCGATGGAGGCGAAATTCTAGAAGCCGGTGTACTCTGCGATGTCAGTGCACGTTAAAGAACCCCACGTGGCCGAAATTTCCGGAGCCTTTCACTTCGGCGTCCCTCATAGCCTGAGTCGCTTTGGGACGTTAAGCCCCGATAACCCGTATTTTTAAGCCTAGTACTCATGCTGTACCATAGTATTCCTGTCGGGAACGTACATTTTTTAGCGAGTGCGTACACGCCTGACACGTGTAAATGTTTCGCGAGCGTCGACAAGAGCAGTGTGGAACGAGTCAAGCATAAGCTTGCTCTACATATTTTTGGCTTTACCTTGCATAATTGCGTTTCAGAAAAAGGAAGAGGCTAAACCCGCAGTACCTTTTCTGCGTGGTAGCGTACACGAAAGAAATGGATTCAGTCGGTGCAGTGCCGACTAACTGACTGATGAAGTCAAGACAAAAGTGCTTGTGGCCACCTCAAGGCACTACAGTCTGCCATTGAGCAGATGGCGAGGAAGAGGGTAGAGCCACTACTGGACTGGCAGCGATGCCCTTTTAGGATGTTGGGATATGCAGGTAAGAAAAGAGACGTGCTTTAGAGAAACTGAGAACATTCTTTTTCAGTTTTTTTCTTCCCTAGTCACAGAGTTGAAGAAAAAAAGTTAAGTTATGGATTTCAATAATGGTGTCTTCAACTGGTCGCTCCTGCGACCCGGTTAGGATATGGCAGAGTGGGAGCCCCTCTCGCTCTGCGCGCTTAACGAGACTACTCAAGCCGAATGGTCAGTGATTTTTTAGAGCGGAAGCCCAGGAGGCAGAAGGGGGACGCAACTTCCGGAGCCACTACGCGGCACCGCTGCTGATGACAACAGTAGCCGCACGTAAGGTCCCTTGATTACCTTTACCCGCACGTGGCCGCACACAGTTTGCATCGCGGTCGTCGCTTAGCGTGTATCGATCGCTACCCCAGTTTTCCGCCCCACGGGAAGCTCATTTTTCGAACCTCGCCTTGTGGATAGCACTGTCGTCCTCGTCTGAGCTGCTGCTGGGATCACTGTTGTCATGCGACAGCAACACAGACCGCATTCCAAGCGTAGTTATCCGACATCTCTTGGACATTTTGCATCACAGAGCGCGGCACCCGAAAAACACAACACAACAAGGACGCCACTGCTGCGTAAAAAGCCTACACTTGCTTCTGCCTAAGCGCAGCGGACGCCGAGGCCTCGCACCGCTTTTGCGAAATGGCGGAAGAGGCTCTGTCACGTGGACTCATCTCGGATCCGCTCCGACTTTTTTCTCGGAGCGCGTCAGAGCGCTCCGAGCTGGAGGCGTGCCCTCAGAAAGAACCAGCCGAATGTAGTCAGAGCGGCCAGTTTCCACCAGCCGAATGTGCGGTTGCCTCTCAGAGCGCTCTAGAGCGATCTAAATCGACCAGTCGAAGACACCATAAGAGATGGAGACATCGCAGAGCAGTAGTCGCCTGCTTGAAGTGTAATCACGGGCAAACACATGCACATCATGTTTACATAGGGGTAACCAGGAGTGTTTCCCGCATTTATCTCATTGCAACTAACAGTGAACGGCAAGCTCTACAACAGGTAACCAGGCGTTTGTCGTGCAAGTGCAATAGGACGCGTAGCACTCGAAGCTTGCATACTCAACACTAGTAGCTTGATTCCGGGTAGCAGGTAAATATTCTCAAATCAGAGATATAACTGCCGCAATGAAAGAAGCAGCTAGGAGGACACTTAGGGTAAAATCGAGCAGATGTGCGAGAATTAAATGCCCAGGGCATATCTAAGAAGTGTACCACTCACGCTAACAAAGCGTATCGACTTCATTTCTTTGCTACAACCCATACTGGATAAGGGGTGCTAATGTATCCGCTTCACATAGTCAAAATTGCTAGGAAAATATTGTGGGATCAATTCCTTGAGAAAAAACAGATAGGATCAAATCAGTCTCGCTGTGTCCTCAAGAAAAAAAAAATGTACTGGGTACTGGGTACATCCGGCATGCCTTTAGCCTGAGCCTTCAGTTTGGATAGACGTGTCTTAAATATGAATATGCTGGATCTGTACGATGTATTTTTAGCTACAGCCGAAACTAAAATCTGAAAAAAAAACAATAGGCTTCGGTGTTACATTTCAAGTAAGCAATATTATTGTTTTTGAGCCTTGGCAATTCAACCCATTTAATATTGTTAAGCTGGAACATGAATTGCTTGCTTTTTGAAGATGAATTTGTGGCTGTTTGTTCATTACAATAAAAATTATGCCACAAAAATTGGGTTGGAATAAATTTGTACCCACATCGTGATATCTTGTACGTGACAAAACAATATGCCACAGAAATTGGACTAGATTAAGTTCATATCCACACAACGATGTCTTGAATATGTAATTGGCAAGGAAGACCGAAGTGAACTTCAGATGCAGTTAAAAATGGCACTGTAAGCCCTGAGATCATAATAATGTAAGTTAGCTGGTTATTAATTCATTTGTAGGGGTTTTTTCACTTCCAGCAAAAGAGAGTGTAGTCGAGGTATCAAAGCTGTCTATGTTCATTGGCACTATTCCATTTGCATGTACCCATTGCAGATTGCCAGTTACCAAACTTTCTGCCTAGGTTAGAATCCAGGAAACCATCTTTTTATTCGTTACAATCCGCAGGCTAGTTGCTCAGAAGGATCACCCACAGTGCCATATACCCAAATGTTATTTCTTTCGTCCCTTTTGATTGAAATGTTATTAATACAACAAGTCACTTAGTGGGAGGGCATTCTGAATGGAGTTGTAGGCATGGAGAATAGTTTACAGAGAGAGAGAGTCTGCAGTTTTCAATAATTTGTTTTTTGCCTGAGTCCTGAACTCAAATTACTTACAAATTTTGGTTTCTGTAAGTCATGAGTGTCTCTGAGGCAAGCTGTGTTGGAAACGAGCAGTGTTGGTATTAGGTTTTGTGTGCCACAAGTGTTACTTGAGTACACCCCTTGGTGCTTTCCGTGCATCATTTTTCTGCCTTGTATCTCCTACAATCTAGTCCCCTATGCGAAAGCCTGCGAAAAAATGGCACTAGCCGAACAGAGTTCACACTTGGAGTCTGTAGACTCTAGTGGCGTGGATTGTGTTTTGCCAAGAATGGGTAAGTCTTGTTGGTTATTAAGGTTTGTGCATTTATCAAAATTTGCTTAAGTGTAGACTGCAGGCGCTATAACGGGGGCTTGGTTAACACTAAGGCGGCGGCGAAACCACGGCGGCGACAGTCTCTCGTCTCTTCAGGTCAGCATGCGCTCGCTCTGAGCGATGGCAGTGCGGCTAGGATGATGGCCTTCTTCACAATGGCCCCAGAGAGAAAGGAGCCATTTTGGTGCGACCCATGGTGCCGAAAACACAACAGGGTCATAGTATGGCTTGAGTCGTTGAACATGCACAGCCTCTCGATCACGTCGGCGGAGATCGGCAGACGGTGTGAGGGGCTCAGTAAGGTAGTTCACGAATGATGTGCGCTCCAGGACGCAGTAGGGGTCCTGGTATTTGGAAATAATTTTTTTGAGAGGCCGGGAGAAGTGGAAGGGATCCACAGCTAGAGGAGTGAACCGGCTGGTAAATCCGGACCAAGCTGATTGTCGTCATGGCGGTGTTTTTGGCATCCCCCACCTCCACCAAATGTAACGGGGGCTTAGGTTAACGCTCAGGCGGTGGCGAAACCACGGCGACTATCAAGTCTCTCGTCTGTTCAGGTCAGCAGGCGCTCGCTCTGAGCGATGGCAGTGCAGCTAGGATGATGCCCTTCTCCTTCTTATTCATAGCGCATATATATAATGGAGTGTAGTTGTATACAACCGAAGAAAAAAACAGTAGATGCGTGATGTCGCGGTTAATCCGAGTAAGCCCTGGTTAAGGGCACAGGGTAAGCCCTATACTTCCCATGCATTTTAGGCCATGTTGAGGTACATGTTTCTCACTAACTAATAAAAGTAGCCTAATAATACATATATCATTGTTTGCCAAATTTTGTGCTCTTTTTACTGAACTAGAATATTTGAAATGTGTTGAAAATTCGATTTTTAATAAAATTTTTTCCGGTAGTACACAAATCTGGCCTTTCTTTGCGCATTTCAAAATTCATAACAGAATAACTGCTCTGTGAAATTGCTTAGTTCTTGTTCAGTAGTTGGCAACACTTATGTAGATGATTGAAAAAAAAAATCAGCCGTCTGTCTTGAAAGGCATTGGAAATAATGGTACCTTTGTAAGAAAAAACACTGTTTTGAGATAATAGAGCGTAAAGAAAAAAAAGATGTGAAAAACCATTTTTTATTCGCAGAAACGCCTCCATAGTAATTATTTTAATAGCCCCCTGCTTCGTAGTCACTGTCGACGTCATTTTTTCGCTTTTCGGCTTGTCGTTTTGACTGTCGGGCCTCTTGTAAGCTGTCGTGTTGCTCGGTCCTCAAAGTACATGCGCTTATGGTCAGCTTCCCTCAGCTACATGATGGTGTTGCTCCCTGGGTTCAATCCACACGCCTTCAAAACGTTGGCGCGTGCGATGCTACCATCATTAAATGAAAGAACAGCATCCAGTGTTGCCATCCGTAAGGTCCGAAGCCTAACAAACACATTCTTTGGCGCGCGTTCCCAAACAACATGGTTGAACGACTCATTTGCATTTTGAGTTCGCCCATGCAGGCACTTCTCTGCGGCACAAATGCCGTCCATGTCCATTAAGGCATACTGGCTGCTGCTCTGTAGCACATCCTCTTCCTGGAAGCACAGAGAAAATCTTCAAAGCTTCGATGTCGAGGAGCTGGCGCGTTCGGCGTTCGGGATCTCATTCGGTCGTGGACATCCTTTTGCTTTTTCACGATGAGCGTAGCGGTTGCCGTGAATTTCACGCCTGACGAAGGCCTTCTTTGCCCTGGGCTTCTCAACTTATCAGCAGCAACCAACACCGGCACAATTTACAATACTGATCGAAAGGGATAGCACTCGGACGCAGCTGCATGAAGGTTGCAGAAACGTGGAAAATACGTGCAAAGCGTCTCAGGATTGTCTTGGCTAAAAAAGAGGAGCTGTACAATAGTTGCCAGACAATTTTTTATATGTAGCTGATTTTAGACAAGTTTTAAAATCAGGTGGTGGACTTTTTGGTTGAAAAAATTGACGTTAATCCTGAAAGGGGGCGTGGCCGCTCACTACTTGGTTTCGGAAAAAGCGTTTTTCAGCCGTAAATATGGCTTTCTGAGGAAAGTGCGATCATGGAACGTGTGTAGAAAGAATTGAACTTCTAAAATTCCAAAAGAAAAAAAAACGATTTTTTTTCTAATTTTACCTTACCCTGTGCCCTTAACCCCCTTTCAGTGGAGAATACCTGAGGAATCTATGATTTTCTAATGTAACGTTAATGTTCAACAGCCTCCGAAGGGAACAGCATTTTACGATAGGTAGCGAGGTAATGGAAGGGATAAGAGAATATGTCTACTTAGGGCAGGTAGTATCCGCCGAGCGAGATCATGAAATGGAAATGACTAGACTGATCAGATTGGGATGGAGTGCATTTGGCACATACTTTGAGATCATGAATGGCAAGTTACCAGTATCGCTTAAGAGGAAAGCACATGACAGCTTTATCTTGTTGGTGCTCGCGTATGGGGCATAAGTTGATGGAACGAGAAGCATTAGGTGTAACTTTAAGAGACATCAAACGTGGAGAGTGAGTCAGCGAATAAAGCTACGTTTCTGATAGTAGGGTTGCACTCGAGAAGAAATAGGAAGGGCATGTGATGTGAAGGCAAGGGCAACGGTCTGAATTCCAAGAGAAGAGAAGTGCAGGACGGGGCTGCAGAAAGACGGGTGGCAGGATGAGGTTAGAAATTTTTTAGGGATTATAAGGATGTAGCTGGCACAAGGCCGGGTTAATTGGACGGATACGGGAAAAGACTTTGTTGCTGATGTGGGTGTAGTCAGGTTGATGATGATGAACCCTCTTTCATCTGCCATACCCTGTGGTGTCAAGCTAGCAGATCTAAGGGGATTACTATCTACGACAGAATGAGAATCCGCTAACACCACTGGCTGCAGGGAAGTCCTTTGAGGGGAAAAAGCTGCGTTGCTGCTTGAGTTGTGTCCAACTATAGTATCATATTGTTTCCTATGTACAACCTCTGAGTCTGTATGTTACTGTTTTAAGGCAGTGACATCACAATGGAGTGGTGAGGGTTGCATGGCTCAAGCAGATACAGCTGCACCGCATGAGTGAGCGACGGGGGGGGGGGGGGGGTCAGTGACAGTGGTGGTGACATTGCACTTGTCGAATGGTCATATTTACCTCTTTATGAGCTCATTGCTTCAAGTCGGAAACTCTCATTCTTCTGTTTCATTTGGTATGGAGACACCACAGAGCAGCAGGTGATGGCGTTGAAGTGACCAAGCCCATACATAAATCACGCGGATTTTGTTTCACATATACTTTTCAGTACACCCGCAAATGTTCTTGAGGATAATTCCTTACTCTGGCATGAGGAGATGGGGCATTAGGTTCAAATTGGAAACTTGAAAACTGACTTCTACTACGGTTACATGCCTAGGTTCTCAGGCCTTGTAGTATTACCTGTTAGCGAACAGACAAAAATTATGTTTGTTTAAAAGACGTTAGACGCCGAATTTTTGGTTGCTTGTTTTATTGTTTTATTTGATGCACAATACTTTACTATACACAGATCGCCATGTGGTATTTGCCTACACCTGCTGTATAACTTCTAATCGAATTTCAGGTCACCTGTTTCCGTTTTGGTTTCAACCGCCGAGCGATGGCTTTTACTTCTAGGGCATGTGACAGATGAAAAACTGCAATGTTGTCACGAAGGAGTGACTGCACTCCAGGGAGCAGAACGACAGCGAAAATGGCGTCTAAACAAAATTTATTTGGGCTGACTTGCGCCCACAACGGACTGAATCACTCGGCGGCAGCGTAACAACATGCGTGCTCAGCGGTCGTCGAACAGAATGCCCGCCGCTCTCGGCCGTGCTCAGCGATAGCGAACTTTCTGGTAGCGAACTTTCGAGATGAAGCGCGCAAAGCTACTCGAACATTCCGGAAAAACATAGAATCAGCTCTGCCTGGATGTGATCAATCGAGATAAATCTTGCCCCGTCTTTCATCGCAAACAAAGTGATAAAGCGGCGTGCCAGCAGCTTTGAAGAATGAACAAACACTGCAAAGATTCGCCGCAATATAATCGCTGCTTCGCCGTTTTGATTCACTAAAACGCTAAGCCAGCCTACCTCAGAAACAAGAATCGCAAGGAGTGAAGAAGCAGCAATTATATCGCAGTTTTTTATCCGTCACATGACCTAGACTTGACTTTGACATCATAGCTATCGCTGAACTTTTCACATCGAAACCAAAATAGGCGAGAAAAAATTATGTTATAAACTATTAGGTGGTCATAGGCAAATATGACATGGGGATCCGTATATAGTAAAAGCTTGAGCATCATTAAAAACACTGAAACGTGCAACCAAAATTTGGTGTGTACAGTCCTTTACGAGACAATCATCAGCTTGAAAGCCATGGCAGAAGAAGAAAAAATTTCCTTTTTTTTCTTACTCCATACACGATCTGCGTTAGTGGAGGCATTCACTGGGTGCATCCACGCGGTTATTTCCTGACCAGGCAAATACCAAAGGTGCTGAGTTAATTGTTTGCCAAAATGTATAAAAAGTATTTAGGAAAAAATTAAACTTTCAACTTATCAGTGTAACCTTGACATTAGCGCTCTAATTTCAATTCACCTCATATGGTTTCCCTTGCAAGAGAAAGAGATGTGTTGCTGCTGCAGGAGGAAACTTGTAACTGCTTACTTGACTGCATTATCATCAGGCAATTGTAGCCTGTGCAGAGGTTTCTTCATGTTACGGAAGAAAAAGTAACCACCGGGACACAGGCCTGCACAGCAGGTTCAGTGGTTGAGCTTCATAGTCATATTCCCAGATAGTGCAGTTTTAAAGACTTGTGAGTTAGGGCATTGTTGTGAAAGAGCAGCAAAATTTCTGACAACTTCCCACAATTTCGCTTTGAGTGACCACGCAAAGCCTAGGTTTATTTATGAAGCATAGGTGTATCCTGTTATTTGCTTGTGTGGCGTAAACTTTAGTAAAAAAGACAGTTTCTATATTCTGGATTGCTGTTTGCATAGTATTTCCAGCTGACAATGCCTCATGAAATTCTTTGGAGTTTATGGCCCTTTTTCTATAGCCTGCACTCTTGTTTAGACTATCAATCATGGTGCTTGACTCGTGTTCCATCTCCCATAGATTGGACACCTGTATTTTGTTTTCGTAAGGGCTGCTTAACCCAAAACTTCACTTGGTTGTAGGAAAGTGCATTATAAACGTTCAGTAGTGTTCCTTTCATATATTTCATTTTTATTATTTTCTTTGCAACCAATTTACTTCCAAAATGGGGTTTCGTTTCCACCTAGCCCATATTTCACTGCACTTGCTGTCCCGTCACTTCCAATATTTTAATTAGACTGTGCAGCTAATCTGTTTATTTTTAGACTTGTCACAACCTGCACAAAAAAGCTGAACTCTGTAATGCTGACAGAAGATACTTCAGTACCCCTTGTATATGTAACAAGCGACATTCTGAAAGTGTGTGTTTTAAAATATAAATGTTTGCACAGTGTAATTATTTGCGTAATTTAGCTCCTTTCCGCTAGCTGTGTAAATTGCCTGGATTGGTTGATTACGTTTTGGTCATTCCTGCCCATATAATACTCCTGTCACACGAGCACCACAAAGGCCTATGAGAATCGGGTCCTGCAATCGCCGTGCTATCCAAGATCAAAAAGTAGAACAATGAAACAAGATAGATGCAGCCAACAATGTTTGAAAACATATTTAAAAAATAAGAATGGGATCTGTGGGTTTGTTTTTTGCACGCGTGTTTATATTCTATGCCCACCTTTCAAAACAGTAAAAGGATAAAAGTGTTGCAACAACACCAAGAGCCCCTGGTGGCCATGACAATAGACAAAACCAGATGATGCTGATGAGAGTAGCTGCAGCAGTTCTTTTACGGAAGCAATCAGAATAAAAACGTTCTGAGCTCGACGAATAAACAGAATTCCCCTCTTCTAATTTAAGAACACTCACTTCAGCCGCCTCAAGGTTGGAATACCATTCTGCAGAACGAGAACCTATTTTCATTCCTTTTTACCCCGGACATCCGACGAGTGGAATCACCTTCCAGCACCACTGGCACTAATCGATGATCACCGTTTATTTCAAAATGCCTTAGCTAACACTGTATAACTAGCAAGCTTCTGTAATATTGTGCTCATATTTCTATGTTTTACTACATTGTATAACCACACCCCTCTATAATGCCGTATGGCCCTGAGAGTACTTCAAGTAAAAATAAAAATAATAAAACAGCAGGCGCTAAGCCTCAATGACTGTGTCACCTTTGGGCTGCAACAGTGCAGCTGCGTCGCTTTTCCTTTGAACTTTTAGCCCTTAGGTTAAAAGAGGTGCCTTTGCTGGAAAGGCCTGCGAGGAATTCCATGTGACAGGGGTATAAGTTCAGTTTTCTGTATGTCCATGTGGGCCCTATACTTATCACAACTTTAGTTAGCCTTGATTGCTCATGTCAGCCAGTACACGCATTTACACATGCTCGGGCATTGTTCGCATCAGTTGGTTGTTGGTTTCTTTCTTGTAGTGCTTGTTGATGTGAATCCGGTTTTTCAGCACAATTTTGAATAATTCTTGGCTGGCTGCCATTTTAACTTTCCCTACCTACTCCTACTCTCATTGCGGCAACTTTTTTAAATACTAAACAATATTTCCAGTTCTTAATCTTTTATTTACTAAATGTTGGCTCATGTGATTCTCACTGTCAGTTGCCTCATTCATCCATGTCACAAACAGATGTTTAATTTTTAGTGCTCCTTTGTTCCAAAGCAATTTTACATGCTGGCTTTCCTGCTTCTTGTAATATCTACATGCAGATATTATGGTATTCATTAGGTAGGCTATGTGATTGTTTACAGATATATCAGCCCTATGCTATGTAGGGAGCTTCACACTAATGCGATGCATGAGTTGAGGAGGAGCGGGGGGGCACAAGCTAGTTGTTGCAGTGGATGCTGCTGGCCCTAATGACACCGCTGATTTCATATGGGTGATATGCACTGGCGTGCAGTCGCAGCGCTGCAGTATGACATCACTGCCTGCCATTTTTGCAGTGCACATAGCAGACAAGAACTTCTGCTCTGCAAGCGTGCATTCTTCATGTGTTGCATTCCAATTACCGCATGGAATCCATGATCACTGGAGATTTGGCCGGTAGTTGCTGCGCACGACAGCCGCCAGAAACTATGTCATAAATGAATTCCTCTTGAGATGGGCAGCTGTGCTGGTTAGCGTTGCTCTAGCGGAGGTCAGGAAACAGGTCTAGCAGCGTCGTGGGCTGAGTTCCATCTCTAATCCAGAATTGAACTAGTTAGTGAGAGCAGTGCCTCTGTGAAACTGGAGAGCTGGACTTCAGGAGCCTTATTATTATGACCCCAATGGAGAAGTTTTTTACACAAAGTTGGTCATAGACTTATAGTGGTTGCTCATAAGAAGGCGCAAACTGAGCTAAGTGTTCTTTTTGCATTGTGCACCGTATGTGGCAGGTGACGCTTGATAGTCCGGCTGTGCTTTATCCATGCTGCCTCTTTTTCATGTTGGCTTCTGTCAGAACAGTGCACTGTGCGGATATTAGTGGCCGAGCTTAAGTACGGAGGTTGCTTTGCCACATGGTGATGTTCCATTATTGCCCTGATGCAAGCATAGATTTCCGATCATCCATGATGAAGAAAAGTAACACTGTCTGGGTGACCACGACTCCACCAAAAAACGAAGCGCGTGCCCAAGAACTTAATTCAAGGTCCAACACGTAATAACGTCACATGTCATTTTATATAACCTTTACGGAAACTTTGATGGCCGTCAGGTACTCATTCTAGATGAGCCTTCTCCAGGAAGTTTGTATCCAGCCTTTAGATTAAAATTTAAAGAAGCACCCTATCTAGGTCACATGTAGTAGAGGTGAGAATTATTTTTATTTTGATATGAATTATTTATTATTTGATTTATTTTTAGGGGAAATATTTTTTTTGCCTTTTGTATTTTGTTCATTATTTCTAGCCACCTTTGGAGGTGAAGGCTTAAAGGGGCCGTGATACAGTCGTTCTTTATATTGCAGCTTCGTAATTCAGTAACTAATACAAAAGCCCATTATTCAATTTCGAAATTTTAGCGCCTTGGACGCACTCTATATTCCAGAAACGTAAACGAAATTGAAACCGGGGTTACGCCTCCCACTAGTAGCAACTGCCATATTGAATACTTTTGTGACATCAATGGGCACACACGGACCAACATCGTCTGCAATCATCGCTTCAATGCGCAGCAAGGTCTCCTGTCGCGTCACGCCAATTTTACTGGGCGAGAGCGTAATGCGAGAGTATACAGTTTCCGTCGTCAGGGCGCCACTGCTCTGGGACACTTTGCAGGGGGAGAGCGCCGCAGAGCCAGTGGGTCTCACGTGTCGCAGCGTGTTTCTTTCCGATTTACGACTGCTGTATTAGATCTACGCACGTGTGTGATCATGTACGGTGCGAGCAGGTGTTTTAGTACATGCAGTGCCATGCCGCGCAACTGCTGTGTGCCGCTGTGCAGCACCAACGCAAGGAGAGAACAGACGATTCGATATCATGAATTTCAATGCGATCCTCAACGGCGCGCAGCATGGTTGAATAACATTTCCCGGGAGGGCCCCGGTGTAAGAGGCGCCAGGTGGGAGCCAAGTGATAAATCACTGGTATGCTCAATGCACTTTACGGACGCGGACTACAAGAAACCAGCGAAACAGAAAATTCTACTTCTGACCGCGGTTATGACTGTTTCCGAACAATCTGAATTACATGCAAAAAGAAAGTGAACAAATCAGAAAGAAGAGGCCACGAATATACTGCTCTGCTGACTGCACGGCTAAAAGAAACAGGGTCAAAATGTGAATGGAAATGAACGTTGGGCAGACGCATGCACCGAAGTTTCTAGTGAAAGTGCCTTGCTGGTCGGAAATGAATCCTAGCTCCCATTAAAAGGCGGCTGCGATAATTCTGCGCTGGTTGATGAAGCTTGTCAGACAACATTCGATATTGCGAGAGTGATAGAGGATGCGAAGAACACTGAGCGCAGGCTGAAAATGAAAATAGCACGTCAGTTTAAAACCGTACATAATCTGCAAGCCGAGCGCGACAAATTAAAAGAACGTTTGCAATTGTACGAAGTAAACAAGGACATTCAAGAATTCAAAAGTGTAATCAGATCATCCGAAGCTGGGCAAAAAGCAGCTCTCTTCATGAAAAATCAAGTTGCTAATTGCTGCACGCAAAAATCAGTGTACAATGAACCTGTCTCGAGAGAGTGTGTGCTATGAAAAGCGAGCTGAAACCAGGACTATGAGCATGTTCGCTCGAGCAGCCTTTACAAGCCACCGTGTCGTACCACACTACAGAAGTATGTGGGTCCTTCAACAGGAGTAGATGGAGTCACATCCTTCATCAAAGAACGTCTTCCTGTTGAGTACGAAAGCTTGAGTGTGCCGCAAGAGGCTTTCCGTTCATTCATCATTGATGAAATAACGGCTGCACAAAAAGTAATCTCTGACTGGGAGGTTGACAAGGATTCGTAGACGTCGGCTCTACAGAGCATGCTGCAACAGTCACTCAGGTGGCAAATCGCCTGCTGTGCTTTGTTTCAGGGCTGCTGTCGACACCTTATGTTAGACCAGTAGGCTATTTTGTCACCCGCTGCTTGAAAAATGAGAAGCTTCAATCTATGATTATGGAAGAAATAAAAACAGTGGAAGAAGTTGGTTTTCGTGTGGACAGAATAATGACAAAAACCATCATAATAATGCTGTCCTATTCAGACGTCTTACAGAGGATGATGCACTTGCCCACGCTGTACCTTACCCTTTTAAGGAAGGTGATACACTCTTCTTGTCCTTTGATCCAAACTATTTATTCAAGAATCTCCACAACAACCTCCAAGAAAAGGGAAATGGTAGAAGCGCAAGCCATTCGATGTGTATTCTACCTAAATAAACATATTGATATTCAAACTCAACTCCTTGTTAAACCAGTAAGGTTCCTTGGACGGACTCATGTTGAAACAAACAAGCTCGATAAAGATGAAAGTGCGCTGGGCCATACAAATATTTTCTCCACCTGTTCTCGCTAACCTCCAGTACCTTCAAGAACTGTTGCAGTGCCACCTGGATGCGTATGAATGCCAAGACTGCTCTGAAACAAGGAACTTTATGAGGATATTAGCAAACTGGTACGCTCTACACAACATCGCTTCAGTGAAGTCATGGAAACAGCAGGAAGAGCAATTCATTGTATATGACGACGAAAGACTGTCTTGTTTAGAGTTGGACTTTGTGTGCTATGTTGAGGACATTTAGGTACAAGGCCGCAGTTCCTAAAGAAAACTCACCAAGCAGACATACAAATCTGCGCTCTTGACGAGATCAACAGTGGCACTACTGAGGACCTCCTGGATCACGTCAAGTAAGTGTCTTCTGAGTTGAGCCTTTCAAGCCCATACTATTGCATTTCATTTAACTGAATCTTGTATTTCAGCTCCCACTATGTCCTGACACAAACACTTATAGGCGATCCTGTTTAATCGCTCCTCAGCAGCCTGAGACAATTCACTGGAAGAAATGACAGCGTCGACGCATGGGCCGCAGTGTTCACAACAGAATAACTGCTGAAGGCACCATCTGTAAGAAAAATTAGGCAGGTGAGGAGTTACATGATTTGCCATTGTTTATGCAGGTTGGAATCCTGCAAGCAGCATAGAGAGCAACGCTCCCATGAACTCCGGTGCGAAAGCAGCTCTTGAACTTCTCATCCAAGGTGATGAAACTTGCGCCTTGCCAGCTGCCACCTAATCTGCAGCCAAGGAGCTCTCGAGTGAGCTTGACTTCATCGCTATGTGCAGTGAGCCGATAGTTTACACAGAGTTGCCACCACTTGCATACCTGGCCGGATACGTTGTAGGTGCATGTGAGAAAAAGGTACAGTTGGTTTACAAGTTCAAGAATTTCAATTAGGCTTGAATTTTTTGTCCATTGTTTAGATGACCAACACACACACACACACGCACGCACGCACGCACGCACACACACACAGACACACACACACACACACACACACGCACACGCGCACACACACACACGCACGCACACGCGCGCACACACACACACACACACACACACACACGCACGCACGCACACGCGCGCACACACACACACATATATTTATATATTATCCCTGCCTTCTTTTAGTACCGTTTTTTATTGTTATACTCGTTTTCAGCTGGCTTGTGATTCCTGCGGACTCCTTCTTCAAGCACCGAGGCCAGCTGGAATAATTTATGAATTTGGTACGCAACGTTGACAATGGGCGGCTAAGGTACGCAACAACGGAAGCAGGTGGCCTCTGTAAGCTTGTAAGCACATTCGTCAAGAAGGCCATGAAGTGCTCGGGCGTGAGGGAAACCAGCAGGCTATGCAACACCTAGACGTCCGCAACACTTCCTCATTTCATACAATGCCCGGCGTTGACTTGTGAAAAAGAGGATTGCAACAACGCTGAGGACCTCTGCAGATTATTTTTGAGCAAGCTCATAAGATCATTGTTGACGAACTGGGCTAGCAACCTGAACTCGACAATGGAAAACAATTTTCTTACACATAAACCTCTCTCGAGGAAAATTCGGCGCTTGTAAAGCTTTTAGATTTGTCACATATATTAAGGAGCCTAAATTAAATTTTAAAGGAAAATGGTGTGAAGAAGACGACGTGAATTAACCGAAGAATAAAAAAGAGGAAGAAGAAGCATTCGGTGAGGTGGAGAGAAATGAATGGTGGAGAAGCATTCGGCGAGCTGGAGAAAGATGATTGGTGGAGAAGAGAAGACGACGACGACAAGGCTTACGTGGACTAACACGGAGGCTAAAAAAGGGCGAGTGAGAGCGAGGCACTGGGGGAGACAGCAGAGAAGTGGAGGCTCCGGCAGGTCAGAGTCACATCGGCTGGAAGAGAGCGACGCCGGCTACTGCTCCGGTGAGCTCGCGTTCTACGCCATCGCATCGTGGACTTTCTGCCGTGCCTGAGCCCGTTCAGTGGAGTCAACAGAGGACGCTACCACCTGCTACGGCCAGGGGTGTCTCCAGCGCTGTTACAACCCATCCGGGAGGTGCCCCCAACGCCTACAACACCGGCATCATCTCCACGGGCGCTTGGACCTGGAGCTTATAGGACGCAGCCACCAAAGCCAACACCGGCATCATCTCTACGGGCGCTTGGACTTGGAGCTTGTACGACGCAGCCAGCGACGCCAGCCCGAGCACGTCGAACACCGCCAGCGACCCCAGCCCAAGCACGGCGAACGCCGCCTCGACGCCGCCTACTGGATCCATACAACGCCGCAGCCACACCGAACGAACCGTGAGCACGAACGCCGTCCGCTAATAGTAGAACACTAGTAGTAGACGCTAGTAGCAGTGTACCCGGGTCGTGTGTATTTATAGTCGTTGTGTTTTGTGTTAGTTTTCTTATTGTATCCTTGTGTGTGTGCCACGTAGGGTGTATTAAATGTGCGTATGTGTGGGTACACCCGTCGCCTAGTCCATTCTTTCAGTCAGAGTGTTCTCCGGAGAGATCCGTGACAAAGATAAGTGGCGAGCCTGTGCCAGGATACATTTCCTTTTTCTTTTTTGCTTTGTCTCGGATATTTCCGATCTCTCGACTGCAGAAAGTATGGACTTGGCAAACACGTTAGAGCTGGCGCTCAAGCTAGGGTTAAGCAAGTAAGAGGCGATGCGTCTCCTTGAGGAGGAGAAAGAAGAGGCAAAAAGGCAGAGAGAGGAAAGGGCGCAAGCACGCGCAGACGCTCGTGAAGCAGAAGAGCGCGAGGCGAAAAGAGCTCGCGAGGCAGAGAGAAGAGCTCGCGAGGCGGAAGAGCGAGAAGAGAAAAGAGCTCGCGAGGCAGAGAGAAGAGCTCGTGAGCCAGAAGAACAGGAGAAAAGAAGGATAGAACGGGAGAAGGAGCTTATTTTGTGGAAACAGGCGCATGCCGGGGGAGGATATGAGGAGATCACGGACAATGATCAGCGCTCCTTTGCGGGTACAGAATCTCCTAGACCAGCCACAGTCAAGGAAGCTGATGGCTCCTTTTGATGACAAGAGAGATGATTTGGATGCATATCTGCAACGATTCCAGCGGATAGCTTTGGGGCAAGGCTGGGAGCGCAGTGAATGGGCCACGGCATTAAGCATGTGTTTAGTTGGAGAGGCGCTGAATGTGTTTGGAAGGATGCCCGCTGCTGATTCCATGGACTACGATAAAGTCAAAAAGGCTCTCCTCCAATGATTCAGGCTTACGGCAGAGGGTTTCCGTGAGAGATTTTGCACTGCCAAACCTGAGGATTCGGACACCGCTAAGCAATTTTCCTGCAGGCTATCCAACTATTTTGATAGGTGGCTTGGTATGTCAAACACAGAAAAGAGTTTTGAAGGTGTGCATGACAAGCTGGTCACAGAGAAATATTTAGCGTGCTGCAGCTCAAAGCTGGCGCTATTCCTGAAGGAAAGAAAGTTGTGTTCGTTGGAAGAGTTCGCCGACACTGCTGACCAATTCCTCGAGGCTCAATTGCTGAGAAATTTGAGTAAGGAAAAAGAGGAAACCCAAAAGACCTTAGAGACAGATGCGGCAAAACCAAGATAATATGGCGGTGCATCTAAGGCGCCAGTAAGGTGTTTTCTCTGCGGCAAGGTGGGACACCATGCAGCTGACTGTCGGACTAGTAGCGCTGCCCAGAAAACACAGGTTGTGTGTCAAGGTTGTAAGAGGAGGGGTCATACTCTGGATGAGTGCCGATACAGAACGCAAGACCGAGCGAGTGCATGCGTTGTCGACTCAAGGGTAGAACTTGTCACGCCATCCGAAGTTCCACAGCTGAAGGTAGAGCAAACGACGCTGAAAAATGAGGCAGTGAGTGGAACACCCAAGTCGAAAGCAGCAATGCCAGTGGTGGTTGGGAAAATAGGAGACCGTCATATATTGGTGCTTAGAGACAGCGGAGCTAATACAGTCTTGGTTTGTAGAAGCCTGGTGAAGGACGAGTATCTTACAGGGGAAGCGTCGGCCGTCACTCTGGTAGACAGCACAATAAGGTACCTTGCCAGGATTATAGTGTCCACGCCCTATTATACTGGGCAGGTAGTGGCAAAATGCGTAGACCAACCCATCTACGATCTCATGTTGGGGAACATTACGGGTGCAAGAACTGTCGAAGACTCCGATCCCGAGTGGAGGATGCTCGACGTTGAAGAACATCCAAAGAAGGAAAGGCCTGCGACAGCTCAGACGGGTGCAGTCAGTTTCTCGTCGGCAGTTGAGACAAGAGCTCAAGCGACAGCCCGAGCAACACAGCGTCCGCTCTCTACTCCTAGTGCGATGTGCTTGAGCGTAATACCGGGAGAAATTGCAATTAGGCAAAAAGAAGGCCCTAGCCTGAAGACCTGCTTCGAAAGAGTCGGGGAATAAGTGAAAAGAAGAGTCGCACATCCTTCGAATATCAATTGGTAAATGATCTTCTGCACAGGGAGTGCATATTTAGTTCAGGAAGGCGGGTCCAACAGTTGGTGTTACCGAGAGATATGCGAGAGGCCGTGCTGCGCTTAGGACATGACGCCATTATGGCCGGACACCAAGGTGTTCAAAAAACGGTGTCTAGGATCACCGAGGAGTTCTTTTGGCCGGGTGTTCAGAGTGACATTAAGCGCTTTGTTCGCTCATGTGATGTGTGCCACCGCACAGTTCGGAAGGGAAGTGTTGGTCCCGTACCTCTGGGCAAGATGCCAGCCATCGACCTACCGTTTCAGCGAGTGGCGGTTGACATTGTGGGGCCAATCTCTCCAGTATCCGCCAAAGGCAATAGATATGTGCTTACTCTGGTTGACGTGGCCACTCGTTATCCTGACGCTATTCCACTGAGAACTATTGACAGTATCCAAGTGGCGGATGGTCATGTGGAAATGTTTTAGCGTTATCGGTTCCCGAGGGAGATCTTGAGTGACCGGGGCTCGAACTTCACATCGGAAGTAATGAAGGAGGTTAACCGCCTTTTGCCAGTAAGGCAGCTACTGACGACGCCTTACCATCCCATATGTAATGGGCTTGTAGAGCGTTTCAACGGCACCCTCAAAAACATGATCAAGAAAATGTGCCAGGAGAGACCAACTGATTGGGATAGATATCTGCCAGCTCTTTTGTTCGCTTACCGCGAAGTACCACAAGCGAGTCTTGGTTTCTCGCCCTTCGAGAGGTTGTATGGGAGAACCGTTAGAAGTCCACTTGAAATACTCAAGGAGCTGTGGGCTAATAAAGAGATTGCATCAGCTCTCAAGACAACATATACATACGTGTTTGAGTTGCGGGATATGTTGAAGGAAACATGCAGGCTTGCACATGAAAGCCATGAAAAGGCGCGTGAACGCCACAAGGGTTGTTATGAAAAGAAAGCCTTTTAACAGAAATCTGAATACGGGCGACAGGGTTCTTGTGTTGCTACCCATGGATCATGATAAGTTAATGATGCAATGAAAGGGCCCATACCTTGTGACACGGAAGAAAAAGGATATCGATTATGAGGTATTGATAGATGGCATTAAGCGGGTTTTACATGTAAATATGCTGAAGAAATATGAAGAACGAGGTCCCGTACGGCGGTATGCCCCCAGAGCAACTTGTTCGGTAGTGGCCGAGGAGGCAGGTTATGCTGCCGAGGTGTCCACGTTCTGTGGGAATAAAAACGCAGGAGGGGATGAGGTACTGAAGAAGCCCAATTTGAATGCAGACAGAGGATTACAGCCCTACTCCAAATCAAGAGGGAAACGTTTTAGGATGAGCCAATCCAAATTGAGGTCATATGTCACAAATTAGACTTGTATAGAGATAGAGCTAACTGGTCAGCTCTGGGTGTCTCTGGGATATATCATGTTGTTGGTTTGTATCTATGGGATTTATCTTGTTGTTGCTGTTGGTGTTATGAGATTACACAAGGAAGTGCGTGGCGGACACCAACATGCGTATTAAGGACTCTGTACGGGCAACGGCTGTTGTTGGTGTTACGTGATTAAACAAGGAAGAGTGTTGTGGACACGAACATGTTTATTAAGGAGTCTGTGAGGACCGCGGCAGTGGTGTGTTCGGGAAACGCAATTTGATGTGCTGTGTTAGTGGTGTGCGTTTGGTGTGTGGTGGACCTCTGCGGTTTGATGTGTGCTGGGTCCAGAATAGTCACAGAAGATAGTCGGCTGGCCTGGATGGCTTGAAGAAGAGTATGACGTGAGCAGTTTTTCATGGAAAAACTCTTGAGAGAGTGGGCCCTTGTCACATATATTAAGGAGTCTAAATTAAATTTTAAAGGAAAAAGGTGTGAAGAAGACGACGCGAATTAACCGAAGAATAAAGAGGAAGAAGAAGCATTCGGTGACGTGGAGAGAGATGTTTGGTGGTGAAGCACACGGTGACGTGGAGAGAGATGATTGGTGGAGAAGAGAAGACGACGACAAGATATACGTGGACTAACACCGAGGCTATAAAAGGGCGAGTGAGAGCGAGGCACAGGGGGGAACAGCAGAGAAGCGGATGCTCCGGCGGGACAGGGACATTTTGGCTGGAAGAGAGCAACGCCGGCTACTGCTCCGGTGAGCTCGCGTTCTACGACATCGCATCGTGGACTTCCTGCCGTGCCTGAGCCCGTTCCGGAGAGTCAACAGAGAACGCTACGACCTGCTACGGCCAGGGGTGTCTCCAGCGCTGTTGCCACCCATCCGGGTGGTGCCCCCACGCCAAAAACACCGGCATCACCTCCACGGGCGCTTGGGCCTGGAGCTTGTACGACGCAGCCAGCGACGCGAGCCCGAGCACGTCGAACACCGCCAGCGACGCCAGCCCAAGCACGGCGAACGCCGCCTCGACGCCGCCTACTGGATCCATACAACGCCGCAGCCAAACCGAACCAACCATGAGCACGAACGCCGATTGCTAATAGTAGAACACTAGTAGTAGACGCTAGTAGCAGTGTGTCCGGGTCGTGTGTATTTATAGTCTTTGTGCTTTGTGTTAGTTTTGTTAGTTTTTGTTCTAGTGTGTGTGCCACGTAGGGTGTATTAAATGTGCGTTTGTGTGGGTACACCCATCGCCTAGTCCATTCTTTCGGTCCGAGTGTTCTCCGAAGAGATCCGTGACAGACACGGCGCCGCTCCGCCGGCAGCTGCTCCGCACCACGTGACAGCGTGGCGGCGCAGCTATGGCGTAGCGGCGCAAGGTGGCAGCGTAACCACAAGGTGACGCGCCACCACGATGAAGGCTCGAAATGCTACCGTAATATAGCTATCGCTACAAAAAGCAACGTGGCGGAGTGACTGTGCAAAAAAGAAAAGAAAGATCGTGGTCCGCGACGGAAGTTTACGATAGCTGCTGTCTCCCCGAGCATCAGACGTGTGGGCTACCAGACCCGGACAGCCCGTCGTCAAGAGCCTGTGCCACCAGACCCAGGTACCGCTATTTCCTTCCTGCCCGGCAACCTCTTAACCGACAGCCCTGACCTGCGGCCCGCGCCCATATCCCACAGGTGAGACGGCTTCCTGCGAGAAATTTGAGGCCCGCCGCGGACAGCGCCGTCAACCGTATGCCAGCGCTGTGACGCTGATGCTTGCCGTGGAGACTGCCGCCCACACTACGTCTCCATCAGGGCATCGACTGCAGTCCACAGACTACGCCGACGCCCCGCCACACCTCCTCGCTCGATGCATCAATTACGTACGAGTCTCATTCCTGGGACACTTAATAATTGTGTGGACATTTGCTTTTTTTAGGCTGTCTCTTTTACCTAACGCGAGCGTTATTTATTTTTGCCGTTATTTTTTTTGTTTCTTCATTTACTCTCAATATTTACAATACAGTTATTTTGCTCTACATGCCACCTCGTTTAGTTCTTTTACATTTAACGCATGATAAAATTTTGTCCCGTCAGTGTTTTCCATCACACCAGGAGAGGAAGCCCATGAACGCCAGGATGTCGCATAGTGGCTCAAAGATAAGGCTCGATGCTCAGCGCAAACGGTAATGTCGAGAGGGGACAACCGTGCCTAGCCCCACGGGTGCCGGGGAAGCCGAACTATCCCAGCCATCCATGGTCACAGTGCTGTGGATGCCCTCGTAGGCCTTACGAATGAACTTAATGAGGCCTTTCGGGAGACCAAATGCCCAGAGGGCTCCAAATGTAACTATGTTCTAGGCGGCCGGGTGCGCTTTCCTGATCTAAAGAATCCAAGAGACCGCGCGATAAGCGCTCAAGTGTACGAGATATCGCGAGTGACGAATGAATGGCTGTGAATCTCTCTGCCAGGAACTGAACAAGCTGATGGTTAACAATCAGACTGGCCATCACACTCTTCAAGCGCCGGACTACAAGAGCTGCAAAAGTTTTGTAGTCCACTCTGAGTGGCCTCCAGGCTTTCGGCCGAAACGACCCTGGATAGCGTTTGGCTAGAAGGACAAGTGTTCTACCCCGGAACCTGCCAGGAAAATTACAGCTCTCGAAACACCGCGCACAACAGTTGTTAAAGATGGGCCTACGATTTCCCAGAACGCCAGGGAAAATTTCACCGGGAGTCCATCCGGGCCAGGCGCTGATCCCCGCTTCATTGAATTTAGGGCAGCCTTGACCGCCTCCAAAGTCGGAGGGGCGCAAAGCGCGTCATATACCTCAGAGGCAACTTGCGGCAACGTGGTCAACAAGGAATGTACTGTAGCAGCCGCCCCATCTACGGTGATCGCTCTTTGTGCCATAGTCTCTAAATGCGTCAGAAACTGATCACGACCTCCAGCCTGCGACAACACATTGGGCGATTCATGACCTGGTTTTCAGCAGTTTAGATAGCTGGATATAGGGTACCTTCATGCGCGCGCCCCCTCTCAGGGTGAGGACATCTGCGTCGTCTGCAACGGCGGCCGCCATCGTTGCTCCCGCGCCATTAAGGTTTCGTTATCGTTGGGGGGAGGGCTGCTCGAACCTCGCTTGCCGTGGGCGCTCAAAATAAAAAAGTAAAGAGTCTCCCGGTGCCCTTTTCTTTAACATGGGAATAGAATACTAAATTTTGTTGGAGAGCCTTCTCCTTTTAAAAACAGGACAAGCAGCCAACAGCAAGGCGTCGACGGCAACAAGGAAAGCGCGTATGCAAGATATGCGCTAAGTATATCAGTGAAGCTTTTCTAGAATCAATCGCTACAGTTCAAAACCTATCTCATGCACTGACCCCTTTGGTGCGTCAAGACAGCCCTCAACCTCAACATAAATTTGCGTCGTCAGCTAGCTTACTCGCGTTAAGCGACCATCCTCCTAGATAAGCAGAGGAAAAACAAATCCTGAAAACGTTCATTTACCAAGTTTTGCGATAGATTAGGACGAAGGGAACCGTTACTAAGCAGTGGAGCATGCAATGAAAATTTTTGAGCCGCTTTTAAAATGAGTTACATCTCGATGGCGGTTACGTCAGGGCATATTCTGCATACCACAGGGATTTTTGGCAGACCTATTTGTGCTGTCCTTCATACGCACGTTTAACCTCCGGGAGAACAAAACGCTTCAAAAAAGCCACAAACAACTGCGTGGAGGTGGGATTTGGAAAATTTATTTTAGAGCACACCTCCCTCAATTGAAAGTATTTATTTCTGTTCACTTCTTTTGTAGTTAATTTCAAACTACCAAGAATAATAGAATTGCTGAAACGCAACGGGTGATTTCTGTCCAAGCTTGTTTGGCGCTCTTTTTAAAATTTTTTGGCTATAAATGTCCCAACACAAGTAAGTGCAATGAATGGGTAAGAAAACTGAGCAGACGCCGTCAATGACACAGCATCTTGGTTTCGCGGGCGCCTGCAGATAAAATTTTTATTGAAATTAGTTGCACATTTCCTGCTCGAAAATGAAAAGAGTAAACAAAGCACGCAAGAAAACAAAGTAGTCCAAAAATATCAGTCGAATTACGCTAATTAGCGCTCAATCTGCACACAACAGCATATTCTGTTAATCTCATTTACTGACCTAAAGCGGCGTCGTTGGACGAAGCATCGGGCTAACAGTCAGTGCACGCTACCCAACGCAGCATACGTGTCAAAAACTCAAAAATCGTAAGTAAATAATCTGTATTGGTTCCTAGACAAGCCAGATGCACAGTAATTGCAACCGCGTATGTGCCCTCGCTTCTTCTTCACCTCTGTGCCTTGATTTCTGCCTGCCGCGGTTCGCTGACAAGCGCCTCGTAAAGGCATTTTCTACAGAACAGAAGCGGCGAAAGCACGTTTGGTACGCATTCACGAGCGAAAACATTGTGTCATGCAATTTTGGATGCAAACAGGGAAGCGCCAGGCAATGACCGATTCGACGCTGAAGCGTGCCTTCTTTTTTACGCCGAGCAAAACGTATAGTGCGGAAATGACATCTGACCAATACGTCTGACATCTGAGCCCGCACCAGAATATATCACCAGTCTTTTTGCGGGAAACTGCCCGAGACTAGAATGACATTCCATCCGAAGTGGCAACCATCATCGACTTCAGCAAATTCAAAACTGCCATCGAAGATCATCTGTATTCATGCTAATTGCCTTCTCAGCCCGCCCCTCATGTAATGTCCCATGTGGACCTTTGAGGAACAACTAAATCAAAATTGGCGGTGGTTTAACATTGGTAAAACATGGAGTGACGCGATAGCTACAGCTGGCTTAAAGGAACATGGTCATGTGACCAACCACGTGACGAGTTTTTCTAGCAAGTCCACTGCGGGCTTTAGAACTGCACGCCATTCCCTCAGGAGCTCCCAATGAGGCATCAGTAGAACCCGTGTTAGTAGCAGCAGCAGGATGTGCGGCTTCTTCACCAGCAGCCACGACTGCACCCGCAGGCTTAATTGCTGCAGCCTCAGGCAGTAGCAGGGCCACGTCAGCAAAACAGCTCGTTTGCTCCCTGGCCTGGGAAATGCCAAGCTTTGCGCCTCAGCAGGCGATGAAGCCTTCTCGGAACTTTATGGGCCTCCAGACGATTTTCCTCCGCTACGATAGGATGGGAAGAGGAGGCCGCCGTTGCAGCTGCAGGTGGTGCCAGCGGGGGGCAGGCGTTAGTGGTACCGTTCAAATATGGACGACGCACAGGGCACGCAACCGTTGGGTGGCGTTCAATGTAGCGCCGACAGGGACGCACTCAGCCGTCACTCGGGCGGCCATTGACACCACAGCGTACTCAGAAAGGCACCGTGCATTGCGCGATGAAGTTTCCCGAAGAGCTATACCGCCGACAGACACGCTGCATTCCACGATAGTCGAATGTGAATCAGAGGCCTGCAAGCCGCTGGTAATTTGAAACACGGTTTGCGCTGCTAATTTCCATGCGGACGAACGTTGCATGGTCAGCACCCCAATGCGTGATCCCATCTGGCCCACGGTGACGGAGAGGACCTTCCCGTGCTAGCTCAGAATCTGGACGACCCCTTCGTTGGAAATATACGAAGGCAGGAAAACGCAAACTTGGCGGTAACTTGAGGCCCCACAGGAACGATGGGAATGAGCTCGCTGCCTATGACTAGGCAGCTGGCGCCAATGATCAGAGCCATGGAGGCCTGACTCTTGACAGTAACTTCAAAGGACTGTACGCCCATGTGCAGAACACAGTACACTTCCTGCAAACCAACTATGAGGCCGCCGCATCGTCGATAGGCTCCGGGATAGTCGTCGCAGGAACTACTACAAAGGAGACTACAGCTTTCGAAGGACTCCGCGGCGCCGACGGCGCCTTGGGTACTGAAGGGGACGCTCCTGGCGTGTAAACAAGGAGGGACGTCACAAACAGAGGAAGATTTTGACGGGGACGGGGAGTGCAAACGGGGAGTGAATCTCGACAGAAGGCATTGTGGTGGTCTCCTCTATTTAAATAATATTTCTGTTCCAATTCTATTCTAGTCTGTTCTAAATCTACTCTGTTTTCATCTATTCCGCATAAATACTGCCAACTACGCCGCACAGTTAGGTTAAATATGAAGCACTCCCGCAAGAGTCTGTTCGGTCCTATAGGCAGCAGGCGGCAGGCGAAATTGTACACGCTGCCGGGATGAAGCCTAGCACGCCCCTAGGAGTGATTTGGCTAAGTCCGGCGCCACAGGCTCTGTTCCTGCCCATTGTGACTCCGCACCTCCTTGACTTTTTTTGCGGCATCGGGTCGATGCCTTTCGAAGGGGAGGAGCAACGCCACACTGTTGGTCGTTTACTGGCGCCGCAGTGCGGCGTAACAAAACTCTCTTGTGTTGCCTTTCTTACTGTGCTCGATTATTAGTTGTCTAAACGTGGCTGCTGTGCAAGTCCTGGTGTGCCCTTCTGCCGTCTTCGAATAACTTTCTGCCTTCTCTAAGCGACAATATGCGCCTCGTTTGCTTTGCCTCAAATAATGACGAAGCCGACGCGACTGAATACCATGCTTGATCTTTTCTTAACTAACATTCCAGTGCTTGCACAGCCTCCTCCTCTGTTACTAGAAATTATTGTTCATAGTTAAGCGAAGTGGAACTGGAGTGCGCTATGGTTTGTGACCGGGGGCGGCGTAGCAAGTAAAGCTGCGGTGAGAAACAAGTAGCTGATATCTCTGCTTCTCCCGAATCCGACTTTAATGTGTTTGAGACCTTATCTGACACAATGACAGTGCACGAGTGGTGGAATGTATTCAAAGCAAAAGTTTTGCAGCTACTGGAAAAGTAGATCCTAGTTGTATCTTATTGTCACACCGAAGCTAAGCAAACCATGATTCCACATAACTATGCACATACTCAGGCATAAAAGGCAGGTTGCATACAGGGCATAAAAAGACTACTCTTCTGCGCATAAGAAAAATATTGAAATTCGTGACAACTGCAGTGAAGATGGCGGTCAAAAAAAGCAAGACACATTTCCTTTCATTTTCATTTATGACGAAAAAGATCGTTCTAAGGAATTTAAGCAATTAATCGAAAGAAACGGCAAGGACCAGATATCTATTCTGACTACTGAAGATGAAGCTGCTTATATTGGCACGAAGTGGCAATCCGAGCCGCAGGACGGCATGATGACAGATCAAATATTTTTTAATGGCTGCGGGCCTATGGCGAGCGCTTCGTCCAGAGCCGCTGTCCGGTTCTACGTCTATTTGTAACATTACTCGGGGCCACCGACCCCAGTAGCACAGATGGGGCTCTGAATTTCGGGCTCTTGTGGGCCCGGCACGGGCTGTCCATAGAGGCCTGACGGGGACATGTGCGAGATTTGCAACTCGGTATCGGGAGGTGGAGTGACCCACAAGGGCAGCCCAGTGGGCTTACTACATAGGACCACGCCACTCCACGCTGGATCCCCTTAGGCTAGTCCGTACCGGACCCCCTTGGGCTCGCCTATTCCGGGCCTGCTTGGGCTGGCCCATTTCGGGGCTCCTTGGCATAGCCCATTTCGGGGCTCCTTGGGTTAGCTCATCCGGTTCCCTTCGACTAGCCCAATCCGGGCTCCCTTAGGCTAGCTCCCTTGGGCTAGCCTGGGCAGATAACCGATGGTCCTTAAAGGTAACGGAGTGGATTCCAAGAGAAGGCAAGCGTAATAGAGGGCGTCAGAAAGTTAGGTGGCCGGACGAGATTAAGAATTTTTGTGGGTGCGGAAGCCGCAGCTGGCAAAAGAGGGGGTTAATTCGATTTACATGGGAGATGCCTTTGCCCTGAAGTGAGCGTATTTAGGCTGATTGTGATTTTTTGGACAGTTAGTGCCATCTATATGCGCTGATTCTGTCGCCCAGACAATCTGTAGCTTTAAAAAAAATTTAGCTTGTAACAAAAACGCTTTGCCCGCTTTCTTTAATAACTAACATGCTTAAATCAGCAAAATGTTAGTCATACAAAAATATTTAGAGCTTTTTATGCACTGTAAAACGCCAGTTATATTTTCACCTTATAGAATGGTAGCTACGTAGGAAGCATTCCATTGTTGCAAGACGATTTTTTTTCTAAGCCTAAGTGATGTTTGAGAAGAGCCGATACACTTTGCATCGCCTGAGCCAAAAATATGGATACCGGGACCGGTTATATTGTTGATTTAGAGGAAGTCACTTCTTCTCAATAAAGGTGAATTAAGGCAGACGAGGTGTCAATGCCACTGGAGACTCCTGTAATATATTTCTAGGGCGCAAAAAGTAATGTACCACAGATGGCGCATCAGTCTCGAAAGGTGCTTAGAAATCTAGATGATTGAAGCCCTGGCCGCATTCTTTATTTTGGTCGGTTTCGTTTATATTAATAATTATAAAAATAATCTCTTTATTTGCCATAATTATGTACATGACGGCCGGGGCTTCGAATAGAACCTGCCGTAAAGCAGCTTAACATATCCCCAAGCCCTTACTTTGGCTATGGAAATCGGGAAACTAATACGAAGATGTAATTACAAAGAGCAGTGTTCAAAAATTTTAAACAAAAGTATCGCAATTTTAAGATTACGCAGCAATATGAAGTACAATGCAAGCTTTTGCATACAGGCAAAAATGTACAAGCAGGAAAATAAAGAAATAAATTGAATTTTGATTTGCACAGCTATTTATTCCACACAAAAAGTGAAAAGAGAGGTTGGAGAAAAAGCTGTTTGAACACAGCTTGACGGCGCTCCATCCCCCCAAAGGCATAGGCACAAGTAACAGCTTGCATATATCCCGTTACAAGAGTACAGAAAAAAAAAGATTAAATACTGCATACAGGGCTACAGGTTTCGGAGCCTAGAAGTTTACAAAGGCACCAGGCAAAGGACAATCATTTTTTACAGGGAAAAAAAGAAATATAAAATATGAAAGGTTCGGAGATATATACGTGGAAGAGAGACATACATACGCAACGCATCTGTCTAATGCGAAAGGACTAATAATATAATTTCAATGAAATGAAAAACTTATCCACATTGATTATATCATTGACATCACAAATGTTCGCTATGACATGATAATATCAGTGAAATGCGGTTGTTTTTAAGCCTTTCCACATCCACGCCTTCCGAGTGGAAGCGGTTAAGAAAGCGTGTGCGCAATTCTTTGTTGGCCATAGTATGTACGCGAAAAAGGAATGTTCCAGGGTACCTGATGACAATAGGGATAGATGCTGTGCGTGCTCTCCAAGTTTGCCTGTGTTAGGAATGTCTCAAGTTTCCCCTTAATTGCTCGCTTGTAGCATCTAATTAACTTGAAGCTATATATGTCAGTAGCTTTTAATATATCCTCGTGAGACCCAGTGTACAATTTATTGCACACTCGGTCTCAGCGTCGAAGCCCTGCTGCAGCTGCGGTACGCGCTAAGTCCTCCTGTGCAATGTATTGCACAGACATGTGCTGCCATCTGGCCAAGATTGAGAGAAGTCAATCGCGCGGGAGCGCTTGCTGGGCAGGTTCGAAAATGGCGTCCATACCGACGACGTCGTTTTATTCAATGCGACCAAGTAAGTTGCCCCTATTTACTTAACCCTTTGCTAAATGTTCTGAACTTTGCAATGAACAGGTTCAGGAATGTACAGGCATCATTTTGAGCATAATTTATCGTGAGGCAAGCGCTTATTTTGTTCGTGGCCACTTTGAACTTTTTTGTGTACATTGTATTGCACACTGGGACTGAACTACAGCACATGGGGTTGTTTTCATTCTGTTCACCGTAAGTGCTTTCCTGCGTGGGAAGACGTTATGATGATGTTCAGTTTTACTCAAAAAGTTATTTCCAATTGATATGTAAGCAACGTTTGTAATTTAGGCTTTCTTTGGCCCCTGCCAGGGTTGAATCTGAGCAGGGCAGAGGCGATTTTGGAGGCCATCGCCTCCCAGGACGGGTCGGATCTCGACTTGTCGGATGACGAGTTGAACGAAAAGTCAACACAAGCGCCACAACCAGATGTTTCCTGTTCAGGTAAGTTTCTTAATATAAGTTTTTACAATGTAAGTGCAAAATGCGGAACTTGACGCCGTTTTTTTTTTTTTAAGACGACTCGGACGAGGAAGATTCCGGCAGCGGGCCATTAACAAGTGTGGGGAAATTCCCTCCTTGGAGGCATGCTCCGTTTGTGTCATCTCTACCCGATGTTCCGGATACTCCGGATACTGAGACCGATTCTCGAACGAATTGGACAGCTCTGGACTATTTCAAGCAATATTTTTCTGAAGAATTTTACCGCAATATGCACGAAAAGAGTGAGGTGGGCTACCATCAAAGAAAGGGGACTCTGCTCAATAGCAGCACTGCCGAAATGAAGCATTTCATAGGTGCAACGTTCATGATGAGTTGCTTAGGATACCCACAGATTCGTCTTTACTGGGCAAGGCAAACACGAGTTGCTGCAATCGCTGATGTTGTGACTCGCGATCGCTTCTTCTTGTTGCGAAAAAACATAAAAGTTGTGAATGACTTGGACATCAGTGATGAGGAAAAGAAAGCCGACCGGCTGTGGAGACTGCGACCGTTCATCGAAATGATAAGGACGGCTTGCCTCCAGCTTCCAAGAAGCCCGTCAGCAAGCATAGACGAGCAAATAATACCGTTTACAGGCAGAACTACACTAAAGCAATACGTCCCTGGTAAACCTCATCCAACAGGGCTGAAGAATTTTGTGCTCTCCAGCCCATGTGGAATGGTTCTAGACTTCGAAATATATCAGGGAAAGTCTGCGCTCGCAGCTGACCGATCAGAGCTTGGTGTGGGTGCTTGTGCTGTGCTTAGATTGTCACAGTCCATGCCAACAGGCAGTTCTTTATTTTTTGATCGCTACTTCACTTCTGCACCCCTGCTTCGTCACCTCTCGAGCCAAGGCCTGCGTGGAACTGGCACCATAATGAAGAATCGCGTGCCAAAGGATTCTAAGCTCCCTGAGGACAAAGCTTTGGTGAAGAAAGGCCGCGGATCCTTTTGCCAAACTGTCAATGTGGCTGATGGCATTTGCCTCGTTAAGTGGGTCGACAACAAGACCATTACGTTCGCTTCTTCACACATTGGTGAGGAGCCAGTAGGAGAATGCAAAAGATGGTGCAAGAAGGAGAGGGTCTATAAAGATGTACCTCGGCCAGCTATCGTAGAAGAGTACAATAAGAATATGGGAGGCGTTGACCTCTGCGATAGAATGGTGAGTCTCTACCCAAGCAAGGCAAGGACAACGCGCTGGACTCTTCGTTCTCTTTGTTTTCTTGCGGACGTGGCTGTCGTTAATGCATGGTTGCAGTATAAAGAAGACTCTCAACTCCTAGGAGTTGCCAGCAAGAACACACTAAGTCTACTGGACTTCAAACTGATAATTGCTAATGATTTGCTGAGAGCAGAATTGGATGTGGGCAGCGACGACGATGAGCCGCCAGCGAAGCGCCCTGCCAGTAAGACAACACCTTCATTGCAGAAGTCCGCATCAAGATGCCGTAACCCCTCCTGTTCTGAACGCACAAAGTTTCGTTGCACTCGCTGTGACGTTTTTCTTTGTATAACTTCTTCAAGAAACTGCTTTAAACAGTTTCATGCCTAGAGATATCATTGAAGGGCACAATAAAAGCCTTCTTGCCCATTATCCATAATCTCTCATGATATTGTTTTTTTCATCCGCTGAGTCCCAATGTGCAATATATTGCACATGCTTTGCTAAGCAAACAAAAAATACTTCATCAACAAAACTTTTTTTATCGTGATAAGATAGCCTCATTGGTCTAATAAATGCGTTTTCTTGATCTGCATACAAAAATTCGTCACTCAGGTTTCACGAGGATATTGTTTTTGAGGAAAAGTGGTTGAGTGTGTTCTAAGTAAGGAACATTCTCAATTTCTCGTATTGCTTTCTTCTGCAATATAATTAAGCTATGTATATTCTTTACTGTCGTGTTCCCCCAAATCAGTGAGCAGTAATCAAGCTGCGAATGGATTAAAGAATTATAAAGAAGTTTTTTTACGCGAGTTAGAAACGAGTGACGGCACCTATTTAAAATACCGTTAGCTTTTTGCACTTTCTTGCTAAGATTCTTGACATATTCGTTCCAAGACACGTCATCTGAGAAAGTCACCCCAATTGTTTTTACACTTTTATCGCACAATATACTAAATGTTCCTAATCTGATACTATTTGTCAATTTGGCGCAAGTTCCTCGAGCCTTGAAAAGGACGCATTTTGTTTTTGCCTCGTTGATAAGCACATATCAAGGAACACAAAGTAAAAAAATGCATACATGAGAGTTTAACGTCCCAAAGCGAGTCAGGCTATGAGGGACGCCATAGTGGAGGGCTCAGGAAATTTCGATCACCTGAAGTTCTCTTACGTGCACAGGCATAACAAAGTACAAGGGCCTCTACACTTTCGCCTCCATTGAAATTAAACCGCCAAGGCAGAGATCGAACCCGTCTTTCGGGTCAGCAGCCGAGAGCCATAACGCCTGAGCCACCGCGACGGCTCTCTAATTCCTGCTGGCGGTCGGGAGTATACCTGACTCCTCGAAACACTGCAGCCATCATCATCCCCAAATAGAACAAACCGCTCTAGTTGGGCAACTTCAGCCCCATCTTCCTTTCCTCATGCCTAGGTAATGTCATGGAACATGTTATCCTCGAAAGACTCTAGGCCTTCACAGACAACAACCTTCGTCCGGCCTGAATGATAGGTTTCCGTGCAGACCTTTCCACCCAGAACATCTTGCGGCAAGTCCAACGTGAGACTCTTAATCACGGCCCTATTCGTGCATCGCGCACAATACTCGGTCTCGATTTAAGCGAAGCCTGTGAGACTGTATCGCACGCATTTGTCTTGCACAAACTCCCACAACTCAATGTCGGGCACAGCACCTACAGCTACACCACTAGTTTCCTTTACAACCACTCCGCAGAAATCCATACTGGAGACCTCTGCGCGGGTACTTTCACAACTGGCACACGGGAGAAAGCCATGGAACAATGCTTTCCCCGTTTTGTTTATAAAATCGCCATGCGGAGCCTTCCTCCCCCCCCCCCTTACCCACTCCTTATCAACACCTTGCATATCGACCGCTCCATTTATGCTGACGACATCACTATCTGGACTCACACCGGTTCTGATGAAGAAATACAGAAGTCTCTTCAACGAGCAATCGAAACTGTCTACACATATGTCCATGTCAACGGACTCGATCCTCAACTCCCCTCCTAAATGAGAGCCTTTAAGGCACTCGTGGAAGGTGTTCTCGCAAATCAGGCACAGATATCCCGGCTCCCATTCACCTCCACATTGACGTGCATGCCACTTCCCAAATCCTCACCATCCGAGTACTGGGTACGCTGGTGCAAAACAACACACACAACTCGGAAGCCATATTGTGCCTCCGTACCACTGGGACACCGAGCGCTGGTCTCGTCTGAAAAACTCTCCACTCCACACAGAGGCATGCACGAAGCTGGCATTTCTCACCTCACTGGCCACATCATTAACACCTACCCCTACTATAACCTTCGAGAGATAAACATAGAACCAGTAGACAGTGTCATCCATGCGGCCTACAAGGCAGGCCTTCGGCTGCCCTCCTTCAGCGCCTCCTTCAGCTTGGCGTGCACAACCCTCTCACCCAGTTGGTCGAGGCCCACAAGTCCGCCAAAATACACAGCCTCTCATGCACCGTCGTGGTCAGCATGTTTACAAAAAGTTACATATCCACCCTAACGCCGACGTTACCTTCCCCACACACCTTCTCAAAAAAATATGCAGCCGCCCAGTGGTCCAGCCCCTTCCAAAGTTAAAGTTACCTGCACAACATTAAACACGCCGGCGACTTTAAGCCCAAACCCTCAACGTCACTTATATAGAAAACACCCTCGCAGTCTATGTATACGCCGCCAAACACGATACTAACTCCTACATAGCATCTGCTGCTACACTTCCTACTACCCCGCTCAACTCAGCCACGAAGAAGGTTTTGCCTCCCAGTGCTGCAGAAGTTGCGAAAGCGTTCGCCATCGCTCATAATACTGCGCGGAACGCCTAAACACACTTTACACCTAACGCCGTAACACCTAAAAACACTATACGCAATTTTTTCAACAACACCTTTTGGAATGCCGCAGTGCACATTCACAAGGACTCCGTCCCTACGCGACAGATAAGCCTAGTGTGGGTTCCTGCTTATAAAGGAAACTTCGCGAACGCGGGATTCAACCACTTAACTCAAGGTTTTACCAACCGGGAGGACGACGTGCTGTCCTCACCGGACGCCCCGTGGAGACTTCCCAGACCTACGCTGAAATTAGCAACCTATACAGAAAACAACGCGGAAGATACGCTCCCCCCATCCTTACCTCGACAGAGCACAAGCCACCCTGTACCGTTGATTGCAAACTGATTCTTTACTCAGTCACTCCCGTCTGCCACTTATCACGAACGGTGTATTCGACCCTTCTTGCCCAAATTGCAACAATGGTACCCCTGGAACATACGTTCACATCTTATGGGGATGCGCAAAGCAACCGCCTTCGTGCGCCCTACTATCAGCACCCACTGAAGAGGGGTGGATTAGATTGCTGACAACTACAGACTAATCGCAATAAGTGGCTCTCACTTTGGGGGCCCAGGCAGTCACCCCCATCTTGGAGCCACGCCGCTCCGCTATGCCTCAGTAATTTCAATTAGGCAAAAGCGTTTATTCACTCACTCACTAAAGGTATGTCGAATTTTCTATGTGGAGATGTATAAATCAAGGGTCATAAATTTGCATGTGACGTAATTCACAAAAACCTTCGTATAAGTTTACAGTCTTTTATTGGTAGTGCTTTGCAAGGGGGTCCGCGATATAAGGCGACATGCTTTATTGGCTCATACATGCGGAGTCCGTCTGTCCCTGGCCTGGAATAGTGCCAGTTGTGGCCTCTCCCTGTCGCATCGGTGCACATCATCCTCCAATTCAGTAGCATTGACCGTATTCAAAAGCCTTTCAAATGCTTCCGTGAAGCTAATCAGCAGAATCGTCAATCGTGAGCGAATAGTCAAGGAAAATGACTTGTGTAAGCTGGAAGAGGCGTTTGTGCTCAGAAGAGTAGTGTAATAGGCGGAATATATGAAGATGGACGCGACGGAGAAAGCAAAGGTGGAAGCAATAAATAGGCAGGCGTATAACGTGATCCTTGGGCTGCCTAACAATGCGTCCACCGAAAGGCTGCTGGTATTAGGGGTGCACAACACACTGAAAGAACTGCGCGAGCTGCACTTGGTGCTGCAACTCAGTAGACTTTCAAAAACGAGAGCAGGAAGGAACATACTGGAGAGGATCGGCATTGGAGTTTATGCCTCAGCCGGGAACATGAAAACTCAGGTGAAGCAAGAAATGCGCAAGGGCTAGTACATAAAACCTTCGCCCAAAAATGTGCATCCGATACATGACGAGGACCGCAGGAAGGCAAGAGCCAGAGCTTTACATGCTGAGCACGGGAAGTACAACGGGGCAGTCTACGTAGATGTCGCAGAGTATAAGGACGTATCTGCAGTTGCGGGGGTGGGCGGGCGGGAATCTTGGTCACCTCTGGATCAGTCAAAACTCGCTTCTATGAAACTGCAGAACCGGCTACGATAGCGCTAGTAGTAGGTAATAATAACGCCGAGCGGAATTTCAGCGACTCTAAACAGCCATCCGAAACTAGGGGAGGGCCGGAATATCTGTCACAGCCGTACGATTACCAAATCGGGCCACGTAGTGAGGGACTACAGAGATCGAAATTGTTTGGGCGCCGGCAAACTCATGGAACCCTGAGAACGAGGTGGCTCACATGAATTCTCGAGGTTTCATCAGCCGAGCAGCTGAGCCGGACTTTTCTGGAAGGTCCACGAGAGATGGGCTGGTGCCCTCTGGCGACATTACTAACCGTTTGAAACTTGAGCGGAGAATTTACCAGCCCCCAGATAAGCAATTGGTGACGACGCAGGAATGCGGCTGGCGAATATTGCGGACGAGATCTTTCTATAACCCATACGTTAAACAAAAACTACCCGGACGTTCAGCCAGAATGCAAATGGTGCCATGAACTGGCAACCTATCACCACATATTATGGAGCTGTAGCATAGCAAGAAGTTGTTTGTCTGGGCTAGTCGGTACATGGTACTAAATGAAGGCACAATGCACGAAAGACGGGACTGAGAAAGAGACAAACACAGCGCTGTAGCATAGCGCCGCCACTGGCGCATATTATGCGTGACCATTCTCTCGAGCAGTGGGAGGCCGTGTTGGCCAGCTCAGAACCTGCCGTCCAGACCAAGCCAATGGAGTGGGCCACCCAGGTCGCCGCCAGCCATGGGTTGATGGCCATCTAGCAAGGGCTCTTCCGCACATGCGTTTTGACGAAAATAGTTTTTCCATCCATCCATCCATCCATGCTCCACCTCAGCAAAACAGGTGGCGGTGCAGCCAACACCTTCACCCCGCGCGACGCATAGGCCACCGCCACTCCTTTCTCTCCGACTCCCCCTTCCCCCTCCACCCACAGCACAGTGACCATCCTTTCAGAAGAGGCAGATAAATGCACGCGCTGTGTCCCTCTTTGCAATCCCAACAACAAGAATCTCAACTCCCTGCGCATAGCAACAGTGACATCATTCGTGCACCAAATGGAGCCAGTGCGCGTGTCAGTGGCAGGCGCGGCGACGCTCGTTTGTCAAACGTCTCGTTGCAGTCGGATGAGTCGGCTGGCTCCCAAGCGGCCCCGTGATTCCAAGGCAAGCGATTTAGAGAAGCGCCACAGGAACGCGGATTTCCCCAGTACCAAACGCCAGAAGAAATTAAAAGACACTCTGGAAATGCTAAAGTGTGTTCGGGGAAAGCCTGTAGCCATTCGAAGAGGGGTGTAATTTGCAAAGAAAAGACATGGGCACAGTTAGTCGATTGGCCACAGGCTTTCGCCGAACACACTTTAGGATTTCCAAAGTGCGTATATTTTTTCAGCGTATTATCGAGCTTAAATAAACTATGTATAATAACGCCGTTGCCTTTTATGTTTTAGTAGTAGCATTACCATTGTGTATCGTTTATCTTGCCGTTCTCAACATAAAAAAAATTAATGGCACTGCGTTCAATGGCACCTTTAGGAAAACATGGAAGAGCTTACTGCGGTTAATTACTTCATTACTGAAAGGAAAAAATTTGTAAAAGCACTTTTTGAGGCACTTATAAGGGCATGAAATGTTTTTGCGAGTAAACCAAATCAAATAGAAACTTTATTTCTCATACTGTATGCGCAGGTACATGAAAAGGCTTTGAGAAAATGTTGTCCTTTGGCAGCTTGACTGGCCGACTAAAACAGTTGCTTTAACAGCAGCAGGCATACAGTATGAATGAAGGTTACACGATAAATCACACATTGTAAGAATGACATAGAAAATAGTGCAATAACAAAGAAGAAAGAAAAGAGAAATACAGTAGTTCTTTAAAGAGAAATTACGTAGCTAGATATCACGGATCGCACAGCACATTCAAGTTTGCGATAAAAGAGAGCATATATGTTTATTTCATTTTTTAGGTAATTATTTAACGCGGAAGGTACGATATAGAACAGCTGTTGTTTGCGGGAACTAAGACGAATCGTAGGCATAACCCCTTCTTTTGAAGATGGTGTTGGATGAGGCATTCTTTTACCATGCAGTACTTACCATGTTTATATGTATAGTATCATGATAATTTGGATTTGGTGGCCGAAAAACTTCAAGTTGCGTCAAATTAGGCACAGCCGCTCTAGGTAAATGCATCGTATGAGTGGTCGAGATTCCTGCGATGTCGGCGTGCCTGTAGAAAAGAGAAGCGTTGTGATTTAACCTCAGCGTCTATAAAAATGCGTTTGAAACAAAAAATTTCTAGGCGAACAAAAAACAGCGCAGGAACAGGGGCAAGAAAAACGACGGGACCAACGCTTGTCCCGTCTTATTCTTTCTTTTCCCTGTTGTTGCACCGTTTTTTATGTTCAAGTATCTACCAACTCGCTCAACTAGCCGTGTTGCGGTAATTCCTAGGTGTGACGCCCTTCAGGCTTATCAATTGTGGCGAAATTTCTTGCGAGACTATTTTCGCTGTAATATTTCAGTATTTGTTGGTATTAGGGCGCATGCTCGTCCGTGGAAAATCAGGTTATAAAGAACGTTTTAGAAAAATTAGTGCTAATAGTTTCATTGCTGCGTCGCTAGGTGAATTAGATAAGGTAAAGGTAAGCAACACATATTTACATACCTTATGTAGAGAAAACCTATTACAAACGCTGACACAAAAAAAATATTCACATTGGGTCAAGTATATCCCAGAAGTATAGCTATAACAGTATTGACTCGCCGAGCCCTGAAGCATAAATATTGGGCAATTAATGTTTCCAAAGTTGTGCTCATATTAGCCTCACGCACACACCTGTAACAGTGCATGTGCGCCTTCTGATCCTGCATCTTGTTTCTCATTGGTTATTTTTTGCTCTAACATAAACCAGCTCGCTTAACAATTTAATGTAAATGAAAATATAACTGTAAAGATGTAAATAAGAAAGGATAAAAACCGGGCTTTTGTGTTAAGACAAGGAGACGCGAAAGACACTGAGACTGTCACGTCAAAAAGCAGGCAAGCTGAAATCCTGACAGTAATTGTCGCTGACGCTTTCAATGAACAACCGCTCGGTTTTATTCGCAGCAGTGATTGCTATTAACACAATTGCGAATGTAAATACAATATCAGATTTCGTAATCTATGCAAAAAATAAAAGCAGCAACAAGACCACCTCCTCTGCGCTCTGAACAAGCAAGCATTATTGACTCGGTTAATTTAGCACTTTTTATTAAGCTGCATGAGCTCGATTTTCCATGGCACTTGTTATAAATCTAAGCGCGGTACGACGCATAGCTTCAGCCCACTTGAAATTAATTTTTGTCATTTACGTGTTCAGCTGTATGTTGTGTAAGGGACAGTCATATTTTGGTTCAAAACGCAAATGAAATAAACAGTCTCCCCCCCCCCCTTAGATTGCATGTCGACGGCAGTGGTATAAGGTTAACGATTTCTATTGTAAACAGCTCTCTTTTTTGGCGCATGCTCTTCAAGTTCGGAGTATTACTTTTATGGCGAAAACTGTTTTCAGGGAACTCACCCAGCTTGAGACATGCCCTTGCGCGCGTATCGCACGCACGCCGACAGCCAAGTGGGACGACAGGGGCGGGTGCCGCGGAAATCAGCAGGGGCTATCATCGTAAACGACGAGAAGTCGTGACGTCGGCGAGGGCGGTGTGTCTGTTGGAACGTTTCTTTGCAACTTTATCTTGCGTGTTTTTGTGCGCTTTTTTATTATATTTGCCTAGCAATGCCTAACCCTGACACTTCCCACTTGTTTGTGACTGCCGACGGCTCCCCTCTAATAAGACGGGACTGTAGGAGCTCAGAGGCGAGTAGACGACTAAAGAGCGAATCAAGCAGTGATCTCCTTCTTGTGGAAGTGCAAGCACAAATGACAGAACGAGCGGGAGGCCTCAAAAATAGCCTTATGTTATCGAGTTATTTCCTTCTTAACGAACAGTTAGATTGTTTCTTTTTTCTTGAAGTAAAATCAAGTTACTTACACTGACAACAGTTCACTGCCGTTGAAGAATTCAGTACTAAATGGAAAATAGACTAAATCGGTCCACGAAGCGCATATAGTGCATGAAGAAGCAACAGAGCGATGTTCCATGTTCACCTAGGTATTGAGCTTTTTTTACTACCCTGCATAATACGAGGGCAATAGGCTTTTTATATCTCACGGCAAGAAATGTTATATTGATGGCATACGCGTTAAGGCAATGTCGAAGCAAGAGCTTGCAAGTGGGTTACTCATCAGCCTCCACAGCCCCTGTGACTGACCAAAATATTGAGGGGGCACTTAAAACTTATTACGTGCTGTGAAGGAGAAAACATTAATGTGTCAGGGAGAGCGTTAGTCCTCGACACAGGCTGTGGACTGAGAAACGAAAAGACTCGCATCGGAACGGCGATTCCGCAAATGATGAATCCACAAAGGTACGACTAGTCATTCGGTTCGATCACCTGTCACGAGCTAGCATTTAATCTGACTAAAAGGCGTATGCTACGTGCAGCGAGAAATCTTATGACACCGCCAGAAGCGGTAACGAACGGTTGCGCCACAATTTTGACAAGAAAAATGGCTTTTGAGGAAAACAAACGCCGCAGTACTTGTCTCACATCTCGCTGGAAACCTCAACTGCACCTTCATAGAAGAGGTAAAACATGCGTAAAGCATAAAACTGAAGGTGCAAATCCTTGTCGCAAAGTAGCCGCCAGCTTAACAACCACGTGCAACCTACGCGTACATGCTAGAAGAAATCGCATTACTCCACCATGGGCACCCTAAGAAAAACGGTTGGTTACAATTTTCGTGCGATTACAGTCAGAAAAGCTGGTGCTCCAATGAGGGCGGCCAGTGGATGTATATATAAATGAACGACATGCCTATAATTGCCTCAAATTGCAGTGTTCGGCTTGCTGCGTGTATCCTACGGCCGTTTGATGAATTTATTCTACTTTTCTTGCAACCGTTTGGGCTTTCTGCATCATCTTGCGGGTATACACACTTGCAAAAAAGCACGCTGCTGGCTTTTTCGCAATGACATTAGTAACACTTTCGAAAAAAAATCAGAAAGGCGGGGAGGACATCTACCTAATTTTTGAGCCTACACGACAAGTGCCGCCTACGCTCTTCGTCGAGGGTAGCGAAAATAACTTTAGACAGAAAAGCACGATCGGAAGAAGAGCATCTATTTGCAGACATTCCCGACCAAGGTGATTATTTCAGAATACTGTCATGGCTTGCTATGACTATCCAGCTATATTTAGCGATGTTTAATGGTTGTCCTAAGTCTCAACATAACACATGCCAGCCTGCGTTTACGGTGTAACTTAGCATGTCAGCTTTTACAGAGTTGCTAAAAGTGGACACTGGTCACTGCAATTGCGATACTCTTCCTTAATACACAAAGTGATTTAACCACTCCGTAAAGCAGTATTGGTGAGGTAATCGGTTGTGCGCAACCTGGGCTGAAGGAAAATCTAGCGACCGTTTCAATGAAAGGGGGACTGCAACGCTTTTGAAGGTGACTACAAAATGCATACACTGCGTAGAGTAGAGGGCACTGAGAGTTCATGAGGCCCAGAAGTCTTGAAAAGCCAACCTAGTAATTTATAGAACTTTAATATTTCTGTTTCCGCGATGAATGGCCACTTCTAATGTCCATCACTCGCGCAACATCCATTCTAGCGACATTATTACCCTAGTGTTACATCATTCGTGAGTTCCTCGTTGAGTTGCCATGAACAGCGACAAGGCTCGCAGATTAAACATACGAAATAAGAAATGTGCCCATCGATCTGTCCCACTATCCCTTCTATAGCCGTCAGCGTAAGTTTAGAAATGGCAGAGTGCGTTCGCCTCGACAGTGGCGCCGGTATATGGCAGGGCATTGCTGCAGATCTTATGACCTCACCTGGAGGCCAAAAAGGAGGAGGACAAAAAGAAGCGAACGCTCGGTGGCGTCGCAGGACTGGTCACACGTTGTAACTTCAAGCGGGAATCAACAAGAACTGGCCGTCGGGGCACACTATGAAAATTTCCATCACGTTTCGTGCCCGTACCGGGCCTGCAACCTAGGCACTCCTAGGGACTCATCAAACATCGCTGCTTGTACAAAACGCGCGCAGGTGGACCTGGAGGGGGCGCCACTGATGTATCTGTTATAATGCCCCTCAACTCTTCATTGAGGGGCTCATTCAGTGGCGAAGAGATGACGTGCTCTGTCTCTTAGGCGGACGCCTTGTTTGCGAAGGGCATCGGTTCTTTCAACCCTGATTCGCAAATCTTTCAACTCTGCTCTTTAAATCGCAGTGATTGTTGGTCAGGTCGAGCCAGTGGGCAGGCCAGTGCACTTTCATTTTCATCCTTCCTTCAGTCGCAAGAACAACCCGCACGGCACTGTGGTATCCGTTCTTGTAATCAGCATCTTCGCTTCAGCGGAATGCGGTTTTGTGACGCGCGTCAATTCAAAAGTTTCCTCTCACGTCGCTTTCAGCTTTCCTCTGTCTACATGTGGGAGCGATTGTGGCTTAGCTCGAACCAGTGGGCAGGCCGGTAGAATCTCCATTATTTTTCAATAATAACAGCAACCGGTGTGGGTGTGCGAAGTGCGGACTCTGTTGATGATCTCCTTATTTGGTTTTAAGACGATACATGGTGCTTTCTTGTTCATAGAGCTACATCATTTAAATCGAAACGTTTCTTTGTTCCTTCAAGTCCTCCCGGAGCATCGATTCCTCATTGGAGCTTCGACACTGTCCTCAGCGTTCTTCGAGGAAAATGAACTCGTTGACAGCAGTGAGATGCTTCGCGTTCACTCCTAAAACCGGTGCGGGTATGTGCTCAACCTTCTGCCTGTTTATACCTTCTCTTGGGATAAATGATGAAATTTATCCTAAAGGGTAAGTGGGTTACTGGTGTTTGAAAGTCTGCACTTATTAAGACTCCATCACTGCAGCTTGGAAAAATAAAGTCTGCACAGGTGACCATGGAGTTGAGCAAATTGAAAGCGCCAGAGTTGGTACTTGTCTGCAGGAGTTGGGATAAATGTTATGACCATTCGAAGAAAGCAACATCTAAACCAAGCGATTAAAGACTGCGCTGCAGAATGAGAAGGAGCTTTACGAATATTTAGAGCATATCCAGGATAGGACAGAGAGATAACGAAAGGAGCACGAACTAGAGCGCCTCGAACACAAAGCACCAGGTGAAAGAGTGGAACGATTACATCTTGAACGCAGGAAAGCTGAGGAGCAGGAGAGCGCTGAACCTAAATGAAAAAAAAGATAAAAGAGGATTAGAACACCGGATCACACACTCGAAAGACGCCTGTGGTCAGGGAGCCAACATGAAGTACTTCCTGCAGCCTTAGAAAGTGAACGAGAACGTCGGTCTGTTGCTGGTAAATTTTGAAAGAACCTGTGAGAGGATGATGTTTGATGGTGATATCTGGCCTCGGAAACTGTTAACGGTGCAGCTCTGCGAGGCATCTCATGCGTTGACAGGTTTGTCAGCTGACGAGGCAGATGATTAGAAAGAGGGGAAAGCAGGGCTCCTCAAGAAATTCCGGTGTACGGGTAGAGGGATTCACCGCCGGTTGAGAGAGGCACAATCGAATACGGGCGAAACATTTTAGAGGTAGCGTTCAACATGGAGGCCAGTCTGGTGGAGTGGCTGAAGGGCGAAGGGACCAATGATGATCCTGACAATGTAGCGGAGATGATCTGTCTTGAGCACATTTACGATTAGTTGGGTCTACGGATTCGTTTCTGGATTCAAGACAGGCCAACCGAGAGGAACTTTCAACGCGCAGCGGAGTTGGCTCGAGAGTACAACGTCCGCCGTAAGTCAGAGAGAGATAAAAAACTTTATTATTGCACGTGAATCCGGGGATCGACACCACTGCAATGAAGTGTTTATGAACCTAAGGTCCTGGCAGCCCGGCCGGTGGTGACGGTCTGCACGGCCGGGTCCTACGAGCGCAGCAGGATCTCCCAGTCCTCCCAGGTCTTGATGTTCTCTGGAGCTCGTGCGGAATGCTCCGCCGGCAGAGGGAGAGGATGAGGAGGGCAGAGGTCAAGGGTTCTGGGCATAGGTTGCAGGTAGGCGTGGGGAAGGAGGGATTATAGCATGCGAGGGTAAAGGGAAGAGTGTCTGTCTGTGGTCTGCGTCAACGTTGCATGTTTGTTATCGAGTGAGGGGTGCAGCGGGGGTAGAGCTGGCGCAAGGCTCTATAGACCGGCGTCAGCTCACTGAAAGTGCAAGCCACCTGAGCCCAGTTTAAGGAATTTCATGCTAAATAGTGGCGGCCCCGTTGGCAGGGATCCCGGAGTACGCAGGCACCCATATCAGCTCAACATGGCAGGGTGGAGAATCGGGTGAGCCCAATATTCCGAAAGCAGAGATGTGGACCCGGCCTCGCGCAAAATTTAGAATTGCAGTTTTATAGTCCGTTAAAATATATCGTGCGTCTGGGCGAGTGATGGCAATTGCAATGGCGGCTTCCTCTGCAGGCTCTGAGGGGGTCTCTGATAGGAGAGGTAGTATGAGGAGGGCGGATGAAGAGCAGTCCACCACGGCTGCGGTCCTTTAGCACCCGTGCAGGCAGCGTCCACTTATACGGCGTCCGGCTCAGAGCCGCACTCTCGGTGGAGTGCATTGGCGCGGACTCTGTGGCGCTTCTCATAATGAGAAGGGTGCGTATTTCTCGGCAGTAGCTTGATGAGCAGCCCGCGAATAAAGGTCGATGAATGGGGAGGAGGGCTGGGTCTTTAGCCGGTATACTTATTCCGTTGGAGTCAAGGTTATACATGTCTGTGTAGGTTTGCTTCAGCCTAATGCAATGGGCCTGTCGATAGGCCTCCACGACTTCCCCGGTCGTGTTGTGGAGGCTAAGCCTAGTAATCTGTCTGTCGGGCTGTTGATGGGAACATGAAAGGCGACCTTGAATGCCTTGCAGATCAAGGGATTCAAAGCATTTCTGTCGTGTTTAGATTGTTATAGGTATGGGACAGTGTGTAGAGCGCAAGGTAGAGGACAAAGACAGAAATGAGGCGATAGAGGTCGCCTTCTTTAATGCGTCAATTATGCCCCGAAACTCAGCAGATGATGTGTGACATCGCGCCTTCAATCCGCTTGAGTTTCTTAATTGTAGGGGTGCTTTTGTCATAATTCTGAATACGCAAGCCCAGTACGTGTTGCATGTGAACCTCCGGTACCGGGTCCCTATTCAGTTCAATCTCGATTGAAGGGAAGCGGGAGGATCGGTGGTCCTTCGGCCGGATGAGGAGCGGCTAGAAATTTTCGGGGGAGCACCACATTTCGATACTGCAGTGCGTAGTTTTGGGTGAGGGAGGTTGCTTCCTCTAAGGTGTTATCAATGCCACCATTACTGCCGTTGGTCGTCCCCAGCGTGCTGCCGTCAGCTAAGTGTGCTTCAGGTGGGATATAGGTGCCAATTTTTGGGCGGGGTGGATGACGGTGATGTTAAACAGGAAGGGGGAGAGGACAGAGCCTTGAGGGATTCCGATACTCTGAAGCGTGTATGATGAGGAAGAGAGACGGCCAAAGTGTATCCTAGCCGCGCGGTCAATGAGGAATGCTTGAATGTAGGCGAACGTGCGCACACCCACATTCAATGGGGATAGGGCAGACATGATGGCTTGATGTTCAATGCGATGAAAAGCTTTAGAGAGATCCAAAGCTAAGACTGTCTTGGTGTGAGCAGGCAGAAGCGGGTAGAAAATGTGTGTGAGTAGCAGCATGGCGTCCTGTCTTGTGTGGTTATATAGGGGCGGAATCCCACCATGCTAGGCGGGTATAGATTGCGGTCCTTCAAGTGTGTTTGAATCTCGCTAACACATGCTCCAGAAACTTCCCGAAGCACGAAGTTAGCGAAATCGAATTAAGGTATTGGATTGTATTTGGACTGTTGGGTTTGGGGAGTGAATATTACTGTCATGTAGCACCCGGACAGTGGAAGGATACCCTGTCAGTAGCAATGGTTGAGATATTGCGTAATTTGGGTGGTGGATTGGTCGTCGAGATTACGTGGCATGGCGGTTGTAATTTCGTCTGCACCAGGTGCAGAGTTGGTTCGGAGAATCAAGAGGGTCGCTGTGACTTCCGTCTACATGATGTCTGTGTCGTGCGCAGGATTGGCTGGTCCTGTGCAGGGGGTAGGTGTGTGGGGGCAGTTTGAGTGTTGTGTGTATTTTGAAGCGTGTTTATGAGGACCTCAGAATATTCCGTTTGCTCGTGTGTGAGGCGTGTCAAGTGGTGTTGTGCTGCTTATTTGGTGTTTGCAGGGTCGATGAGGTGATAAGTCTCCTATAGGTTGGCTGGCCATGTGTCCAGGGTGGAGGTTTCGGCGGTAGTTTTAATGCGTTGCGTGTTGCGGCGAGTGTCATGCTTGAATGATTGAACCCAGGCGTCAAGGTCTGTGATAGGAGTGTGTGGGTGGGCGGTGCGTGCAGCACTAAATTGATCCCAGGGTAGTCTGTAGAGTACGTCAATTTTTATATTATAATGATCACTGCCCAATGTGTGTTGTCCTATGTTCTAGGCAACAACCCGGATGTTCGGGTCAGCGTCAGGTCGCGACTGGTGTCCATGCTCACACTCTTGCCGATCCGCGCGGCCATCTGAAATGTGTTGTGAACAGTGAGTTGGAGCTTTTGCAGGAGTAGCTACAGCCTGCGACCTCGATGTGTGG